>NC_138372.1:112008343-112017116 GCF_054177405.1 Leptonychotes weddellii | reverse complement strand
ACAGATTAAAAAAAAATAAATTGCCAAGTGGCTAAAAGTTTAAAAGATAAGAGGTTTTTAGCTTTATACTAAAATGGCACACATGTTGAAGAATTTTAAAGTAATGTGTAACACCATTCTTTCACAATATGGCACCATATCAATCTCCTCCAGCTCTCTTACTCCTCTAGACCTGGACTTTCTAAAACAGGCAGTCTGTACTCTTTACTCAAAAAACTATATGGCTATTTAAACTACTTCAAGATAGTCTTTTCTTTATAAGCAATTGCCCCGTAAGAAATTTTACTGAAGTTACGGGGATGGAAAAACCATGGTCAGATGCTCAGAAAGAAAAAGAACATTAAAATGAGTTAGGGGGTGCCTGGGTGGCTCAGATGGTTAAGCGTCTGCCTTCAGCTCGGGTCATGATCCCAGGGTCCTGGGATGGAGTCCCGCATCATGCTCCCTGCTCAGTGGGGAGCCTGCTTCTCCCTCTGCCTCTCTCTCTCTCTGTCTCTTATGAATAGATAAAATCTTTTTAAAAAATGAGGTTAGGATATAAAACAGTCTATTTTAAAAGTAAACTTCACACCTCAATATCATGAGAACTAACAACTTTCACAAAGCCACATTCAGCATGCTTCATATTATGAATCGTCTTCTAATGGCCTACTCTGGATATTGGAATTGGCCATGAGAAGACAATAAACACCGGCCTGCGAAAATCTAAAGTTAAAAGGGATATATGTTAAGAAAACAAAAAAGAAGAAGAAGATAGCAGGAGGGGAAGAATGAAGGGGGGGAAATTGGAGGGGGAGATGAACCATGAGAGACGATGGACTCTGAAAAACAAACTGAGGGTTCTAGAGGGGAGGGTGGTGGGAGGATGGGTTAGCCTGGTGATGGGTATTAAAGACAGCACATTCTGCATGGAGCACTGGGTGTTATGCACAAACAATGAATCATGGAACACTACATCAAAAACTAATGATGTAATGCATGGTGATTAACATAACAATAAAAATTTTTTTTAAAAAAGGGAGAACCTCTGTTTTTTTGAAATGAGAAACCACGAAAGGTAATTTAAAATTTAGACAGCATTCTTTCTGTGCTCTCTGGAAAACAGCATGCCACTTAATACTTACACAAGGATTTCATCTACATAAATACATTAGCATTAATTAGGTCTCAACATAACTGTGTAGGAGAAATATTAGCATATTCCCTCTATTGTTAATGACATATATGGAGAAACTTGTGAATTAAAAAGCTCAGGAAAGGATTTCTCATTTTAAAATGTTGGTATAAATGTGTTTCACCCCTTTCTCTCAGGAGTCACCTCAAACAATAGGAAAAACACAAAAGACAACAAACTCCATACTATATGAAGACAACCGATGGAGGAATGGAAAATGGGCAGAATGGTAGAAGGTGAAACTTGAGGGTCTGCAGAGGGGACACCAGGCAGGACGGAGCTGACCTGACCTGCAGATTCCCTAAAAAGGCTCAGGATTTGGTGCAACAGGAAAGAGATGAGAGGCTTCTTGTCTGAAAAAACGGAATGGTCCTTGAGAAAGCAGCTGCTGCTGATGAAATCTGTGATGGTCCCCATCAAAAAAGCTGGCTCATCTTTAACAAGTTCCAATCAGATACATAGAACTTTTATTTTGTTTTCAATGAATTTTTAATGTTTTACTCTTAAATGATCATCAGGGACTTAAGAAGAACTTCTAATACAAAGGACCAAAGTAAAAAAGAAAAAAAAAAACATGAAACAAACTAAAACAAATAGAAACAAGAAACAGAATACTAGGAATAGACAAAAGTTTTTTAACCTACACACAAAAGAAATACCTTCATAGAGATAAAAGATATATGCATGGAACAAGAACAAGATTTTTTTCAATAAAATAATTTTTAAAATGCACAATTGATAATAAGAAAGAGCTCTTGGAAAGTAACAATGATGCTAAAACAAAACTTTCAATAAAAAGGTTGGAAGATGAAGTTGAGGGACGCTTGTAGTGAGTAGAACAAAAATTAGCAAGAGATGGACAATAGGAAAAACAGGTAAGAAAATTAGAGGACCAATCCAAAAAATCAAACACAGCACTAATCCAAGATCTCCAAAGAGAAAACAGTGAGGATGAAATTATCAAAGAATTCTTCCAAAACATGAACAACATAAATTCTACATTGAGAATGTCCACTGAGTACCTAGTACAATGGCTGAAGAGAGGACCTCACAAGGCAGATCACTGTAATATTTTGGAATAAAAAATGTAAAAAGAAGATCTTAAGAGTTTTAGAGAGGAATAAAGAGGTCGCATACAAAAGTTTAGGGATAAGAATGGCATGACTTCTTAACTGCAACAGTGGAATCTAGAAGACAATAGAGCAATGCTTTTAAAAGTCTGAGGGAAAACAGTTTTCAACCAGAGTTCTATAGGCAGCCAATTTATCACTCCAATGTGAAGGTACAATAGCTCATTAAGCTATCAGGACTATGTGCTCTACCAAAATAACAGAATCAGCCACCAAAGAAGCAGCAAGGGATCCAGTCCAGGTAAGAGGCAAAGGGAATTCACAGAATGACCATCCAGCAGCAACCCAGACTGGAACTGGAGAACAGAGGAATCCTGAAGGAAGTTTTCCAGAGGGGAAGAGGGAACTGGGAGATTCCAATCTGCTTGACTGAACTGTAAGGGCAATTTTATGGAAAGGCTGTTAAAGGATTTAGGAAGAATTAGAGACAAGCTCAAAGAAAATCAACACTTAAAATGAACAAAACACCCTAGATACCATATGAATTGGAGAGGGTGCAATATTTAGAGCCCAACTGGTAAGTCCTTGTCTCAAAGTAACATATATTCTAATTGGGGAGCTAATCCATAGATGTAATGTGAACCACTGTTTTTCAATTTTTTTTTTTTACCAAGAACTATATAATAAATATTTCTTTTTTAAAGATTTATTGTATTGGGGCGCCTGGGTGGCTCAGTCGTTAAGCGTCTGCCTTCGGCTCCGGTCACGATCCTCAGGTCAGGATCCAGCCCCGCAAGCCTGCTTCTCCCTCTCCCACTCCCCCTGCTTGTGTTCCCTCTCTTGCTGTGTCTCTCTCTGTCAAATAAATAATAAAAATCTTTTAAAAAAAAGATTTATTGTATTTATTTATTTTAGAGAGAGAGTTTGAGAGAGAGAGAGCAGGGGAAAAGGCAAAGGCAGAGGATCCCAAGCTGACTCGGCACTAAGTGCAGAGCCCAGTGCAGGGCTGGATCTTAAGACCCTCGAGATCAGGACCGGAGCTGAAATCAAGAGTCGGACGCTTAACCATCTGAGCCACCCAGGTGCCCCAAGAAATATTTCTTACATGATGAGCCAGCGCACGTGCGCGCACACACACACACCTGCAACAAAAGTACCATAGAACAACAGCACAGGTATCCCCTGCTTTTTTTTGAAAGTTTGTATTACACCACGTTGCTTTTATGACAAACCTACCTCAGTACCTGTTTTTGCTAACTGAAAGAAATCTGAAGAGGATTTCCGCTTTTACTAAAAAGGTGAAACGCGAAAATGGCATTCAGCATTTGTTTTGCAGTGAGCATTTACAGAGAAAGTGTACACCCCAAGCAGCCAGAGCGGCACTACCAAGTTCCTTGCCCAGAACTACGCCCAGCATCTCAGCATCAAGCCGCACCAGCTTTGAACTGTGTCTGTGAGCATCTCTGCTTCACCTACAATTTATTCTGGGCATCCTTTAGCAAGATGTGTCCTAAGGTATCAGAAAAGCCTAAGAGGTTATTTTTTTTTCGGATCTGGGAACATTCAAAATTGTTTCCATATTAATTAATGGTAATTGCTTCTTTGCTTTACACCATTTTGGCTTACAAAAGGTTTCACAGGAACACTCTACTTTTGGGTAGTGGGGGAGACCTATACTTTTGATACACAACATATTTTGATATTTTCTATTCTGGTCTATTTTATTCCAGGTTTTTATAATTTTTTAATTTTTATTAAGATTTATTTATTTGACAGAGAAAGAGACAGCGAGAGAGGGAACACAAGCAGGGGGAGTGGGAGAGGGAGAAGCAGGCTTCCCGCTGAGCAGGGAGCACAATGTGGGCCTCGATCCCAGGACCCTGGGATCATGACCTGAGCCGAAGGCAGCCACTTAACCGACTGAGCCACCCAGGCATTCTGGTTTTTATAATATAAAAAAAATTTTTTTTAGAGAAAAAGAGAGCATGTGCACATGCGGGGTGGGGGAGAGGGAGAGAGAATTCTAAGCAGGCTCTGCTCTCAGTGCTGGCCTGACACAGGACTCAATTTCACGACACTGAGATCATGACCCAGAGATCATGACCTGAGCAGAAATCAAGAGTTGGACGCTTATCTGACTGAGACACCCAGGCATCCCATTATTCTAGGTTTTTAAATGCTGATCACAATCCACTAAATTGACTTCACAAGTCACTAATGGGTTGCAGCCCACATTTAAAAAAAAAAAACACTACAAAATATTATGGTATGTTTTATTGAAAAGAAAAAAGAAAACACTTCTGGAGAATTGGAGGCGGTAAGAAGGAAAGCAAAAAAAAATCAGAGACTTGATAGAAAAAGAAATTTGAACTGAGTTTTCAAGAAAGGATCATAATCTGACAGGCAGTGAAAGGGAAGGCAGCTATTCCAAGTGAAGAGAAGGTAAGTAAAGGCTCAAACGCAGGAAAACACAGGATGGGCTAAAGGTATGGCAGGACAAAGGATGAAAGAGACAAGTAGAAAAGAGAGAGAGAGAGGTAGGTTGAAGACTAACCATGAAAGGCTTGACAACTCTGCTGAGGAGTTTATCTAATGCAATTCTGATAGCAACGGAGATCCAAGGAGTAGATCCAAGGAAATGCTCAAAGGGGGATGGGGGTGTTAGCAAACTACAGTGATACCTATACCATTTCAGTGTGACTTATTAATTTTGTATGCATACATTACATAAATTAAAAGCAACATAATATGTGAATAGAAGCTGAGCAGTGAAACAACAGAAGCTTGTTTTATTCATTCTGATTTTTTTCTTCTTAAAACTTCCATGAAAGAAAAGAATGGATTTATTTGAATAATTTAGACCCTGAGGAAAAGAGAAAGTCAGTCTCTGATAGGACAAAGAGATATCCTTTCTTCTCTTTCATGATCTACTACAGTAATACAGAGGGTTCCCTATACCTGAGATCTAGCCTTAGGAAACTTCTCTCATTTTCTTGAACATACCGGCCTCTCTTCCCACTAAACTTCTGTACTTGCGTTTCTTCAGCCTGTAATGCACAGCCCATTGACTGACACCAGGCTAGATGTCACTGAGCCTAAGAAGTCTTCTCTGATCCCATAGCTGGGTTAGATGTTCCTGCTGTGAACTTGGGCTCCAGGAGCACTTCCCCTGTCCTAGAACTTTTGCCCTGAATTATAATTATTTGCCTTCACAATTAGACTGAAATCTCCATGAGGGCAGAGGTTATGTTGAGTTTGATTATCACCAAAGCCCCATCCACTGTTCCAGTGCCTAGCCCATAGTGAGCACTCAATAAATATTTAATGAACACAAAGTTTTTACTTAGTGTACCAACATATAATTTTAAAGTCTCTACCCTGATGCTAAAGCCTAGATTTGAAAAGCCAAAATCTGTTTCAAGTAAAGACCACCAATCCCTATTTCCTGCCTATTAAGTAAGTGGATCTAACTGTACAGAATGATTCTGTAGAAGTTGCTGCCCCAAATTAGGTTGAATAGGTAAGACAAGGTGAGGAGTTTGGATTTGAACTAATAAAGAGCTATTGTAGGTTAAGAAAGATAGGCATGCAATTAAAAGAGGGCTTTAAGAAGATTAGTCTCTTCTGGTATGCAAGATAGAAAGGGGGAATTTTTTCCTCCATTTTTTTAGCCTGTTTTTTAAAGTATGAACAGATGGCCAGACTAACATGAGCAATTAACCACAAAGGCCCAGTCTGTATAGATTGAGTTTAGTATTCATCAACTCAATAAACATTTTTTGAGGTTCTACTATGTTCTATTAGCTGTACTATGTTAAATCAAATAACTTCATATACTATAACCTGACCTTTAATGAAATGGGTACAAATTGTTGAGAGCTGAGCCACATTAATATCAGCATTCTGGTATAGTAAGGGGAGCCTATGGTGCTTAAGTATAATTGGACAAGTGTCTACATAAAATGACCGAACTTAATGTTTTCATAGAACCAAGTCACCTTACATATTCTTTTCTTACATTATTAGTACTCCTGTATTGATAAATAATTTTAATAACTACTGTGACTTCCACCTCTGGAAAAAAGCACTCTGTTAAAGGTGTCCCAGGGAGCTCAAGACTTCCTGATGGGCTACAAGAGATAATTCCAATACAACAGTGTGTTAGGAAAGAAGTATCCAGAGGTTATAGTGGAGAGGTACAGAGGAGAGGAAAGTGGTTCTGTTTTGGGGGACAGTATAGCGAGGAAAATGAAAGTTAGGGAAGATGTCCTAAAGAAGGTGGCTCTTAAGCTGAGAACTGATAATTGGACAAGTTAGTGAAGAGCAGAGGATCAGTATTCCAAGCACACATAGTATGTGTGGAAGTAATTACTATTGGAGCTGAGAGCGTGAGCCTGGAAGAGCTAGTAAATAAGTAGAGATAAGAAGATCACAGTGAGCCTGATAAGCCATGCTAAGAACCTTGGACTTGATAATATAGGAAATGAAGAAGGTGTTTGTATGTAGTAACGACAGTGGTCATATGTTCACTTTAAATCACTTTGAAAGCAATACGAATGAATGAAGATGGGGCAAGATCAAGATGGGGTTAGAAGGGGAGGGGGTGGGGGGATGGGTTAGCCTGGTGATGGGTATTAAAGAGGGCATGTATTGAATGGAGCACTGGGTGTTATACGCAAACAATGAATCATGGAACACTACATCAAAAAAAATAAATTAATTTAAAAAAAAGATGGGGTTAGAGAAATCTAGAGAAAGAGGCAAGAGATGATGAAACCCTCAAGAAGCTATAGTTGACATAGAACTGACGAGACAAACTTGAGAAATATGTAGGAGGTAAAATCAGGAGGACTTTGTAAATGACAGGATGTAGGCAATAAGGGAGACAAGTCTAGAATGCCTCTCAGGTTGATGGGGATATCATAAGTTGAATAGGGATAATAAAAGGAAGACAAAATTAGTGGAAAGTGGGGATGGGACATCAGGAGGAGGGTAGAGAAGACATCTTTTGTTTTATACATGTTGTTTGAACTACCTGTAGGGTATCACTATGTGAAGCTAGTTATCTGGTAGTAGGCAATTGGACATATCAGTTTTGAATAGCAAAGGATAAAGGTCAGTGTAGGAGCCATGATTTGGGAGTCATACACAAAAGATGCATGTAAACCAGAGGAGTAGCTCTAATCACTCAGAGAGCTTGTGTAGTCCAAAAAGGGCAACGGGCTGGAAGTCAGACTCTTGGGGACACAACAGGGGGAATAGGCTTATCATCTTTAAGCTTAGGTCAGGAATAATCTCTGAAGAATCATTTCTTTGCCATTCTCCAGATCTCTCTCTTTCCTAAACCTTCTTAGGACTTATGAAGGAAAAGTTGTGGTATATGTCTTCCTTTGAAGTAATTAACAAAAGAGAAACAAAATTAAAGCCATAAAATTTTATCCATTAAGAATATAGTAGTCCTGGGCACCTGGGTGGCTCAGTCGGTTAAGCGTCTGCCTTTGGTTCAGGTTACGATCCCAGAGTCCTGGGTTTGAGTCCCGCAGCGGGCTCCCTGCTCAGCTGGGAGCCTGCTTCTCCCTCTCTCTCTCTCTGCCACTCTGCCTGTTTGTGCGCTCTCTTTCTCTGTCAAATAAATAAATAAAATCTTAAAAAAAAAAAAGAATACAGTAGTCCCCCCTTACCACATGGTTTTGCTTGCCCATGTGTTTAGTTACCCATTGTCAATTGCAGTCTGGAAGCAGATGACCCTTAAATGTATCTCAGATCAATAGTAGCCTAATGCTATGTCACAGTGCCTACGTCATTCACCTCACTTCATCTCATCACATAGGCATTTGATCATCTCACATCATTACAAGAAGAATGTCAAATATAGTACAATAAGACATTTTCAGAGAGAGAGAGCCCACATTCATGTAACTTTTATTATGGTATATTGTTGTAATTGTTCTATTTTATTTTTAATTATTGTTAATCTCTTATTGTCCCTGATTTATAAATTAAGCTTCATCATATCTATGTATGCATAGGAAAAAAATAATATATATAGGGTTTGGTACTATCCTTGGTTTCAGGGATCCATTGAAGGTCTTAGAACTTATGACCTACAGATACAGGAGGACTAGTATATTATTAATTACTGACATTTATTGAGCACCTACTATATCACAAGCATTATGTTAAGTGCTTTACAAGTATTATTTTTTCTTTTTTAATTTAATTTTATTATGTTATGTCAGTCACCATACATTACATCATTAGTTTTTGATGTAGTGTTCCATGATTCACTGTTTGCATATAACACCCACTGCCCCATGCAATATGTGCCCTCCTTAATATCCATCATCGGGCTAACCCCCCCACCCCTCTCCCCTCTAAAACCCTCAGTTTGTTTCTCAGAGTCCATAGTCTCCCATAGTTCATCTCTCCCTCCGATTCCCTCCCTTCATTTTTCCCTTCCTACTATCTTCTTCTTCTTTTTTTTTTTTTAACATATAATGTATCATTTGTTTCAGAGGTACAGGTCTGT
>NC_138372.1:111970441-112007843 GCF_054177405.1 Leptonychotes weddellii | reverse complement strand
TTTTTTTTTTTTAAAGATTTTATTTATTTATTTGAGAGAGAGAGTGAGAGAGAGAAAGAGCACAAGAGGGGGGAGCGGGAGAGGGAGAAGCAGACTCCCCGCCGAGCAGGGAGCCCGATGCGGGACTCGATCCCGGGACTCCAGGATCATGACCTGAGCCGAAGGCAGTCGCCTAACCAACTGAGCCACCCAGGCGCCCTGTTTATGACTGTTCTTAACTGTTGTTGAATGAAACTGTTCTTAAGAGTAAAGCTGTTTTGATGTAAGAGTGAAGTTATGTCAGAATTTCATCATCTCATCCATTATTGTTGATAAGCACTCCGTAGCACAGCTGCCGAGGGCCTTGCTTGGGGCTTATCAATAAAACATATGAAGCAGCAACTATGGCAAGGGGACATTTAGATTATAAACACAGAGAGTCTGTGAGGACTATCTGTGAGTATTCAGTCTGGCAAGGCTATTTGCTGATCTAAATAGATCTCCCAAGACCTGGTGAGCTGGTGGGTCCTGGTGCAGGAAAGGCCGCTCTTACCGACAGTGGTGAAACTCACAGCGGCCCCAGGAAGAACATCTTTCCCACCAACATCAGTGCCGTTGTTCCTTATCAACATGCTCCGGCAACAAAGGACTTTTACTTTTGCTCTGGCTGCTTAATGTCAGCTCTCGGTTGGCTGAGCTCTCTGAGTACCAACTATATAAAGGTATACCTCAACTAAATTTGGACTTTATTTCTTTCATCTCCCCTTGCCTGGAACAATAATGTAATTTCTGATCTATCATTGGTTTGGAGTTTGTTATTTCTTTATTGACTTAGTAAGAGACATTATCCTGTATGCTATTGGCTTATGAAATGCCTACAGCGAACCTGCAAGAAATAAATGGCTGGTGTTGACCTTAAAAATAAAACGTCCAGTTATTTTACCAGCAAAAGATGGGTTTATTCGGGAATAAAAAAGAATTGCAATCCCGGACAAGCAAGCTGCAGCAAAACCACAGGCAAGTCCAGAGAACAAAGGAGTAGTAGGTT
Organism: Leptonychotes weddellii; assembly: GCF_054177405.1. Lineage (NCBI taxonomy): Eukaryota > Metazoa > Chordata > Mammalia > Carnivora > Phocidae > Leptonychotes > Leptonychotes weddellii. Next base: position 112,006,816 of record NC_138372.1, on the reverse strand, counting down.
CTTTTATAGAGAAGGGGGGTAAGTTGGGAAGGCAGTTATAAACAAAAAATCCATTGGAGTAAACCGGGAGCTGGAAGTATAGTGGATTTTCACTGGCTGGGCTGTTGGGTGAGCGTGAGATAGGGTAAGTCTTTCTTCCTTCTGCTGAGGTAGTAAAGTAGTATCCACCTGCAAGGTGCATCTCTTTCTGTTGGGTCTGCAGTTGCCTACGAGTAGTAAGGTGTGAGAGCTCTGCCTGCCGAACCTCCTGACCCATTTTAGTGAGGTTTCCCATTATTAATTTTCACACTGGTAAAGACAAACTCAGTCTCAGAGCATAATTTGTCTCCTAAAACCAAACAGTATACTACAGTGATATTGTGGTTTATATTAAGAAATACATATATCTGGTCTTCCTCAGTTTCTGGCAGAGCTCCTAAAATCCTCCTAAGTGTTAAAAACAATAAAGATGAAACAGGTGTCTTTCGTCATTCATATAATAAGCCTGTTTCAATCACACCTGAGTTTATGTTAATGAGGTGAATTTTCGAAAACCCGAAGGTAATATAAGGATAGGGACTGGTTGCCAGGGGAACCAATTTGATTAGATCAGAGGGTTGGAACTTTCAGTCCCACCTACACACCCACCCCCCACCTCTGGGGAAGGGAACGGGGCTGGAGTTCAAATAAATTCTATACAGATTTAATAGAACAACCAATGGCCAATGACTTCATCAACCATACCTACATAATGAAGCCTCCATAGAAAACCAAAAGGACAGGATTCAGAGAGTTTTCAAATTGGTGCACAAGGTGTGGGGAGAGTGGTGCAGCCCTGACTGAGGGCACCCCTCATCCCTTCCACATACCATGTTCTACGCATCTCTTCCAACTGGTTGTTCCTGAGTTATATGCCTTTATAATAAACTGGCAATGTAGTAAGTAAACTTTTCTTCTGAATTCTGTGAGCCACCCCGGCAAATTAATCAAACATGAGGAGGGAGTCATGGGAAATTAAGTTATACCTGTTGGTCCAAAGAACAGGTAACAACCTGGCCTTGCAACTGTTGGCTGAAGGGGGTGGGGACAACAGTTCTATAGAACTGAGCTCTGAATCGGTGGGATCTCCAGATAGGCAGTGTCAGGATTGAGTTAAATTGTAAGACGCCCAGCTGGTGTCTCAGAATTGCTTGGTGTGCTGAAAAACTACCACACATTTATGACCAGAGTACAGAATTGTTCAGAGTATTGCATGTAAAGGAAAGCAACGGTTTTTTCCTTCACAACTACATGAATATGATTCCACAGGTACTGGCTTCCTTTTAAAATAAAAACAACCGACCATACCAATTCATTATCTAACAGCCACACCATACATCAATATTTCAAAAATGGTAAAAATGCTCCTAAAATTTACATTATCACTAATTTTTTGCTAGAAATCACGCAGATCAGAAAATATAACAAAAAACAGCAATCGTTTCTCCAACAGTTTTGCATGATCTGAGCCACACTTCCAATCTACTTTTCACTTCTCACTTTTCTACAGTGCATTCCACCCGTACATTTTAGAACTTTTGCAAATTAAGTTAGAAGTACTTGTTCACCTCAATTCATCTCTCGTGAATGGCTGTGTGGAACTCTAAATTTAAGTACAACTGAATTACTGTTCTCTGATTAGTGTAGAATAATTCTTGGATTCATGGCAAAGCCAGGCTAAATGACACTGTAAAGAAACCCTTTGTTTTCAAATAAATCAGTGGTTGGCTTTAGATAATGCTATAAAGAATCTTATTCATGGAGTGTACCCTAGTTAAAATTGTATAAGTTGAGAACAACAACAAAACTTCCATCTCTATTAAAATAATAATCTTTATTTAAAGCTGTTTTTTTCTATGTGGATTTAATAGAATCACAGAATTTTAAAGGTAGAAGGAAATTTGAGTAATTTATAATCCAAGAAAATCAAGTGGCTTGCTAAGGATCCCTTAATAAGTTAGTGGCAGATCTAACACTATAACTTGGGCTTTCTAAATTCCCTAGACAAGGCTATTAAGTATTATAGAATATTATCGATAGGTTATTATCAGCCAACATTTATCACATTCCTACTTTGTGCCCTTTACTATGCCAAGCATTTTTACACCCATCATCACTTTTCTAAGTTAGCTCATAAGATTTTTAAAACACTTAACAAAACTCTTACATTCACTACTTTAGACATTTAGTGTTGCCAACAGAGAATATTGCCACATGATCTAAATGGAAAGAGGAAATTCAATTACTGCAATAACTACACTACTTAAGAGGATGTGCTCCAACGACACACTTCGCTCTCAGAAGTTTCCCTCTCGGAGGTAGATAAAGATTTAGAAAACTTACGAACTCATGTCTGTGTACTGGCTTCTTTGCCAAGGACCTATAAAGACTTCTGTAGCTACCTACCCTCCTCCTTCACCCACTTCTATACTGTTTCCGTATCACATTCTTTTTCATTCTTCTGTAGCTACTCTTTGTTTGTTCTCCAATCTATGCTTTCTCCTAAACTGCTGTTGCCTCTGATAATCCAAAAATCTGGATAATCTAGAAACGATGTAGAATTTTTCCTCTACATTCTGGCCCACACCCATTTTTTTCTTAAAGATTTTATTTATTTATTTGAGAGAGACAGAGAGTGGGAACAAACAGGAAGGGGAAGAGGAAGAGGGAGAAGCAGGATCCCTGCTGAGCAAGGAGCCCGATGTGGGACTCAATCTCAGGACCCTGAGATCATGACCTGAGCCCAAGGCAACCACTTAACCAACTCAGCTACCCAGGCACCCCTGGCCCACACCCTGCATTTACCTAGGCCAAATGGCCTTCCAAAATGGTCACTGTAAGATGACAGGATTCATTAAATCAGAGATCATTCTAACTACAGTTTAAAAAAAAAACAACACACTAAAATGTGGGTATTTGCTTTTGTATAATCTGAAAACAACAGTCTATTTTTAAAGTGCATTATAATTATAATTTCTATATATGCTACAGGGCAAAGTAAAATTATATTGTCTTCACAAACACATGGTACTTAAATGTCCAAGTAGTTTTAGCTGAGGAAAAGAATTTACTGGTATTCATATATTGATATATTTTAAATTGCCTCTATTAACTGAATTTCACATGGCCTTTCTACCACTGCAAATTTTGAAATGTGGATTTTATAGAATTTGTGTAGGTCTAGATCAAATAATGGGACCATTGAAAATGAAAAATAAGGGGTGCCTGGGTGGCTCAGTTAAGTGGCTGCCTTTGGCTTGGGTCCTGAGATCAAGCCCCAAGTCCTGAGATCTACTACTCCCTCTGTCCCACCCCCTGCTTGTGCTCTCTCTCTCAAATAAAATAAAATCTTTTAAAAAAAGAGAGAAAATGAAAAATAAAATTCAACTACTCACCAATTCTGGTTAGTGTAAAGATGTGGTGCTATTTGTTACATTTTTTAGAGCTGTCACCTCCACCACATGTTAGCAAGTAAACTCATACTTCCTAACAGGTAGTTGATCAAATAAGAGTGTTGATTCAGGGGCGCCTGGGTGGCTCAGTCATTAAGCGTCTGCCTTTGGCTCAGGTCATGATCCCAGGGTCCTGGGACCAAGCCCTGCATCGAGCCCCACAACAGGCTCCCTGAGCCGGGGGAAGCCTGCTTCTCCCTCTCCCACTCCCCCTGCTTGTGTTCCCTCTCTGGTTGTGTCTCTCTGTCAAATAAAAAAATAAAATCTTTAAAAAAAACCAAGAGTGTTGATTCATTTGAGATGACATGAGTGTCAATACTGTTTGAAAAAACTATTTTAGTGCCCTTTATTAACAAATCCTATCACATAGACACAAAAGAATCATGGACCTGAGAAAATATCACTGAACTTAAGTTACATTTAAATTTTAATATTGAAAAGTAATGAAAGTAAATAATTTTTAATTTTAATTTTGTTTAAATAGCCCACTAAACATTATAAGTTCACATTTGTGTCTTTTATCTTGATAGTAAGTTTTTATATTTATAATAAAATGAAACGTTAAAATAATGCCTTAAAAGTATTATTAAGAGGAGTATCTAAGCAGAAGATCAATAAGGAAGGAGAAGACATGAAGAACACTATAAACCAATAAGACCTAATAGATATTTATAGAACAGTCCTACCAACAGGAGCAAAATACACAATCTTCTCATGTACACATGAAACGTTCTCTAGGAAAGCCCACATATTAGGCCATAAGAAGGCCTCACTAAATTTAAAGAGACAGAAATCATACAAAATATGTTCTCAGACAACAATGGATTGAAATTAGAGAGAGAGGAAATTCAGCAAATTCACAAATATGTGGAAATTAAACAACACATTCTTACATAACCAAGGGGTCAAAGAAGAAATCACAAGGGAAAAAAAAAAAGAAATCACAAGGGAAATTAGGAAATACTTTCAGATAAATGAAAATGAAAACACAACAAACCAAGCCTTCTAGAATTCAGCTAATATAGTGTTTGGAGGGAATTGTGTAACTGTGAATGCCTACTTTAAAAGAGGAAGATCTAAAAATCAACAGCTTAACCTCCCACCTTAAGAGACTAGAAAAAGAAGAACAAGGTAAACCCAAAGCAAGCAAAAGGAAGGAAGTCATAATGATTAGAGTAGAAATCAATGAAATAGTGAATTGCAAAACAATAGAGAAAATGAAAAGTTGGTTCTTTGAAAACTAATTAACAAGGTTGGCAAGCCTTTAGCCATACTGATCAAGAAGAAAGAAGAGTCATCACTAAAATAAGGAATGAATGGGAACATCACTAAAAATCTCACAGAAGTAAAAAGGATTTTAAGGGAATGCTATGAACAGTTGTACATCAACAAATTAGATGACCTAGATGAAATGGACAAATTTGTAGAAGGAAAAAACTACCAAACTAAAGAAATAGAAACTATCTAAATAGATATGTAACAAGAAATTGAATTAGTAATCAAAATTTCCCACAAATAAAAGCCAAGGTCCAGCTAAAGAAAAATTAATATTAATCTTTCATAAAATCTCACCCCTCTCAAGAAAAAGAAGAGGAAGGAATTCATTCAGGGAGGCCAGTATTACCCTGACACCAAAACCAAATAAAGATATCACAAGAAAATTATAGATCAATATAGGTGCAAAAATCCTCAACAAAATACCAGCAAACCAAATCCAGCAACATAAAAAAAGGATTATATACCATGACCAAATGTGATTTATTCCAGGAATGTAAAGTTGGATTAACATCTGAATACCAATCAAATGTAATATACTGTATTAACAAAATAAAGGACAGAAACTACACAATCATCTCAATAGAGATAGAAAAGGCACTTAAAAAATCTAACACTCTATAATAATAAAATCATAGCAAATTAAGAAGAAAATTTCCTCAAGCTAATAAAGGGCATCTACAAAAAACCCACAGCTAACATCACATATAATGATGAAAGACTAAATGCTCTTCCCCTGTTATCAGGAAGAAGACAAGGATATCGGCTCTCTTCACCTCCGTTCAACATTGTAGTGGAGGTTGTAGCCAGAGCAATTAGGAAAGAAAAAATTATAAAAGGCATTTGGATTGATAAGGAAGAAGTAAAACTATCTCTATGTGCAGATAATATGATCTTGTATATAGAAAATCCTAATGAATCCACCAAAAAACTACTCAAACTAATATGTAAATTCAGCAAGATTAAAAATACAAGGTCAGGGACGCCTGGGTGGCTCAGTCGGTTAAGCGGCTGCCTTCGGCTCAGGTCATGATCTCAGGGTCCTGGGATCAAGTCCCACATCGGGCTCCTTGCTCAGCAGGGAGCCTGCTTCTCCCTCTGCCTGCAGCTCCCCCTGCTCGTACTCTCGCTCACTCTCACCCATGCTCTCTCTCTCTAGCAAATAAATAAAATCTTTAAAAAAAAAAATACAAGGTCAATATTTAAAAATCATGGGGCACCTTGGTGGCTCAGTTGGTTAAACAGTTGCCTTCAGCTCAGGTCATGATCCCAGGGTCCTGGGACTGAGCCCAGAGTTGGGCTCCCTGCTCAGCGGGAAGAGGAATTGTTCAGTGGGAAGCCTGCTTCTCCCTCTCCCACTCCCCCTGCTTGTGTTCCATCTCTCGCTGTGTCTCTCTCTGTCAAATAAATAAAATCTTTAAAAAAATAAAAATCAATTGTACTGGGTGCCTTGGTGGCTCAGTCAGTTAAGCGTCTGCCTTCAGCCCAAGGCATGATCCCAGGGTCCTGGGATCAAGTCCCGCGTCAGGCTCCTTGCTCAGCAGGGAGTCTGCTTGTCTCTCTCCCTCTGCCGCTCCCCCTGCTTGTGCTCTCTCTCACTCTCTCTTTCTCTGTCAAATAAATAAATAAAATCTTTAAGATTTTATATATAGAGAGAGAGAACACAAGCAGGGGGAGCAGCAGAGAGAGAGGGAGAAGCAGGCTGCCCACTGAGCAGGGAGCCCGATGCGGGCTCAATTCCAGAACCCTGGGGTCATGACCTGAGCCAAAGGCAGACGCTTAACTGACTGAGCCACCCAAGCACCCCATAAATAAAATCTTTAAAAAAAAAAAAAACCAATTGTACTATAAAACATTATGTCAATTATACCTCAGTAAAAAAAAATCACTTGTATTTCTCTACAGTAGCAATGAGCAAACATAAAATGAATTAAGAAAACAATTCCATTTACAACAGTATCAAAAAGAATAAAATATTTAGGAATAAATTTTGACAAAAGAAGCACAAGACTTACACTGAGAACTATAAAACATTGTTGAAAAACTAGAAAAGATCTTAGTAAATAGAAAAACAACTCATGGTCATGGATCTGAACACAAAATATCATTAAGATGGCAATATTCTCCAAATCGATCTACAGATTCAATGCAATCCCTATCAAAATCCCAGTTACCATTTTTTCATAAATTGACAAGCAGATTCTAAGATTCGTATGGAAATGCAATAGCCCCAAAATAGTCAGTGCAATCTTGAAAAAGAACAAAGTTGGAGGACTCACACTTCCTGATTTTAGAACTTACTACAAAGCCACGCTAAGCTAATTAAGACAGTGTAGCACTGGTATTAGAATAAAAATGAGAGGGCGCCTGGGTGGCTCAGTCATTAAGCGTCTGCCTTCTCCTCAGGTCATGGTCCCAGGGTCCTGGGATCAAGTCCCACGTCGGGCTCTTTGCTCGGCGGGAAGCCTGCTTCTCCCTCTCCCACTCCCCCTGCTTGTGTTCCTTCTCTCGCTGTGTCTCTGTCAAATAAATAAAATCTTAAAAAAAAAAAAAAAAGAATAAAAATGAGAGTGCAGAAATATACCTTTACATTTGTGGTCAGTTGATTTTTTACATGGATGCCAAGATAATTCAATGGGGAAAGTATATAAAGATTTAAAAAATTTTTTAAAGTATTAAGTGTAACAGATTCCAGAGTATGTTGAGGATGGGTTTATTCTGTCCTCTTCATTCACTATCTGTGACCTTTTATTTCCTTTTAAAATTTTCTAATCACTTGAATTTCCTCAATATCTTTCTTACCATCTTTGCCCAGAACATAAATACGTTAGATAATGGAATAATATGAATTGAGACATAAAATGTTCTTTCATTCTTACTTGGTTAAACAGGAGCTCATTCCAGTAACTGCCAAGACACATGATATACCTACATTAGCTAACATCCATCAAAGATCATCATCATGATAGACTGTACCTGCTGATGGCTTTATCTCCAGATTTATATAAGTGGTGCTAAGTATCATCTTCAAGTGATTTTAGACAAGAGCATGACAACAGCATTTGTTAGAGTTGGCAAAGTTCACTGGGCATTGGTTGCTAATAGTACAAGTTTAATACCTCTGCAGATACTAACATAAGACATTCAAACCCTATATATTCAGAATTTAACCCATTCAGTAATTAAATTTAGAATTTTAAGCCCTTTTCTATTAAGCAAGAAATATGTGATATTTAAAACATTTTCAGTCAGCTTTCTTCTTGAAGTCTGGCACCAGTTACTAAATTAAAACAATGTAATCTCAGAATAATAAGGTAAAACTGAAAAGCCAGTCCTCAAACTCATTTAACCACTACCTCAACAGCAGATGGTAATCTGAGTTATCTGTAAATCAATTCTGCCAGTTCTTTCAGATGAGGGGTTTAAGCCCAGTCAGCCTTTACCCACTCCTCATAGGCATAGGAGACCTCCTAATAAATCCAGGTAGAAATGTTCAGATCAGCTCTGCCCTGTGTTGTCTGCATACAGCTCCCTTCAAAACCTCACTGAGCCCCAATTTGCTCATCTGTAAAATAAAACTACTCACCTACTCCCCAGAGTTATTCTGAACATTTAGTAAAATAATGTCTTGGGTGCCTGGGTGGCTCAATTGGTTAAGCTTCAGACTCTTGATTTCAGCTCAGGTCATGATCTCAGGGTCCTGGGATAGGGCCATGTGCTGTCCAGCTCTGCTCAGCACGGAGTCTGCTTGTCTCCCTCTCCCTTTGCCCCTCCCTCTGCTTGCACGCAATCACTCTCTCTCTCTCAAATAAATAAATAAATCTTTATAAAATAATAATATCTTAAAGTACCTAGTATGTGGTAGATACTCAACAAATATTAGTTCTCTTTTTTTTTTAAGATTTTATTTATTTATTTGACAGAGGGAGGGGAGACCATATGCAGGGGAAGGGGCAGAAGCAGAGGGAGAAGCAGACTCCCTGTGGAGCAGGGAACCCAACGCGGGACTCTATCCCAGGACCCTGGGATCATGACCTGAGCCGAAGGCAGATGCTTAACCCACTGAGCCACCCAGGCGCCCCTCAACAAATATTAGTTCATTTCTCTTTGCTCTCCACAAAGTAAAATACAGGTCACAAATGACAAAAACTACAAAAGTCCAGATGAAAGAAACTATTTGGCTTAGTGTGTATTAAAAAGGGCAGTATTATTTAATATTAAAGGAAACCAACCTTTATGTTCTACAAGTTTCAAACTAATATACTCTTAAGTAGGTAAATTATAACCATGATGATAAGATACAAGATACCATGGGGGGGGGGAGGAAATCAACTAACTTTGCATTAATTATGTTGTTACTGTCTGGCAGTTTTATTAGGAAACAACTGAGTATCCAGTTGGCAGAATATTGCAGACAATTTCAGTTAAATGATTCATCAAATAAGCCAACAAGAACTTAAGGCTTGGCTGTATTTGCAGTATTAGAATTTCTTAAGAGAAGGCTTCATACTGGGGCGCCTGGGTGGCTCAGTCGTTAAGCGTCTGCCTTCAGCTCAGGTCATGATCCCAGGGTCCTGGGATCGAGCCCCGCATCGGGCTCCCTGCTCCACGGGAAGTCTGCTTCTCCCTCTCCCACTCCCCCTGCTTGTGTTCCTGCTCTCACTATCTCTATCAAATAAATAAATAAAATCTTTAAAAAAAAAAAAAGAGAAGGCTTCATACTGAATCTTAAGACACCGCACTTGAGAAAACAGAAGGGAACAGGTCAAGATTCCCACAAAATACTGCTATCCTTTGAGACTAGACTACACAAGGATTCTTTTAAAAAGATTTAAAACAACAACTTTTGAGAGAGAGAGAGAAATCAAAAAACAGACTCTTAACTACAGAGGTGGTTAGCAGAAGGAAGGTGGGTGGAGGGTGGGTTAAATAGGTGATGGGAACTAAAGAGTACACGTGTCATGATGAGCAGTGAGTAATGTATAAAATTGTTGAATCACTATATTGTACACCTGAAACGAATATAACACTGTATGCTAACTGGAATTAAAATAAAACTTTAAAAAAATAAATAAAATATATAAAATCATGTTATTGGAAAAAATAAAACAACTTTCTTAAAGACATGGAAAAGGGAAAATAGAAAAGGACAGATTTATTTTCTATAAGTCAGGAAACCAATAGACATGATTTTTAAAATGATTTTTACAGTGGGTTACATATTGATATGGTTCAAACCAAGAAAATATAAAAAAGACATAGTGAAAAGTCTGCTTTCCACCCGTGTCCCTACCCACCCAGCTCTCACCACCCAATGCCAAATAGATAAACACTGTTAATTTCTTGGTAGCCTTGGGGTGCCTGGGTGGCTCAGTCGTTAAGCGTCTGCCTTCGGCTCAGGTCATGATCCTAGGGTCCTGGGATTGAGCCCATCATCGGGCTCCCTGCTCAGCGGGAAGTCTGCTTCTCCCTCTCCCACTCCCCCTGCTTGTGTTCCTGCTCTCACTATCTCTGTCAAATAAATAAAATCTTAAAAAAAAAAAATTCTTAGTAGCCTTCTAGAGTCTCTCTATGCTTAGACAAGCAAAGCAAAAATATATCCTTTTTCTTTCCTTATTTTTCTACACAAAAGTAGCAATTTATCAATACCATTCTGCATCCCAAAGGCAAATTTTTAAAAAATATTTATTTGTCAGCGAGAGAGAGAGACAGCGAGCACAAGCAGGGGGAGCAGCAGGCAGAAGGAGAAGCAGGGAGCCCGATGTGGAACTGGATCCCAGGACCCTGGGATCATGACCTGAGCTGAAGGCAGACACCTAACCAACTGAGCCATCCAGGCATCCCCCCAAAGGCAAATTTTTAATCCTAAATATCCAATGAAAGCAACAAATAAATTCAATAGGACAGGGACTTTTGTTCATACATGAGTGGACCTTTAAAAGGCGAAACATAAATGATGTTAATGTCAGTGGGAAGCAGAAATCAAGGAAATCTAAAGGAGGAAACAAAACTCAAGGAGAAAAGGTAGCTTAGTCTTATAAATCTCTTTAAAAATGTTCTCTGCTAAGACATTTGAGTGTCTTATCTTTCATTAATTAAAAAGAAATCACTCCCTTACAGACAAAAAAACTTTAACCAAATATTCATGAGAAGAGAGAGTAGGGGTAACAGGAGATCAATCAGAAAAGAGAGCTATTTATGTCAGAATGGATTAAATACCAACTATGTACACAAAGAACTACAAAAATAAGAACAATTTTTTAAAATTATGGCAAAGTCTTAATTTCTAAATGTTTACTAATCCTGTTCAAATAAGTGCATGATATAGAACTTTCATGCTTAAGCCAGCATCAATTTTAGCATCATGTTGTTTGAAAGCTGAATAAAAATGTCTTTTCAAAACCTTTTTCATTAATATTTATGAAAAAAATAGGCCTTTACTCTCAGTGTAGCTTAAGCAGCTATTGTCTTGGTGTGAAGCTCCTCAAACCATCTGGCCAAAGCACCTTTATAGGTGAGCTATGTTGACATGAAGCCAGCTACCTGGGCGTGACTTGAGAGTCTCCAGGGGCAACCTAACATTCTTGCAACCAGTATTGCTTCTTCTCTGACTCCTAAGGATGAAAGGCTGATCTATGCTTCTCACTAATGTCTATCTCTGCTGATGAAAATCTGAAAGGAAAGGGTTTGGAATCTTGACATACCACTTCTCAAAGATTACTAACTTTTAATCTAAAATAGCCTTCTTAGTCTTCAACTTACTTAAAACCAAAGAGATTGCTTTAAACCAGATATCTAGAACTAGATGTATTTTCTGAAGGGAAGAGTCAGCTTATCTAAAACAGTCTATTCAATCCATAACATAGCTAACATCTTCAATGGGGAAAAAGTAGCACAAAACAATGCTACTGCAATAACATGAACTCTCCCCCCATTATAAACAGTTTTAAATTGTATTACACATGCCAATGCTTAAGGAAAACCAGCTTATTTACAGAAGAGGAGGTGGGTGGAGACTTCTGTGGAAATTTTGAAAGGAATTACTGGGTATTCTCAAGGGCTTTGAAGGTTGAAACCACTATTCTTTATAATGTCTACCTTGCCTCCCAAACTAAAAGCTTTCCTTTCCCTTATTAAAGGCTTGTTCTTAACTGTATCACCATGATTAGTACCTTTTTGCTCGACCAAAATGAAGAGAGTGGGATGGAGAAAGAACAGAAATTTCCTTAAAGCAAAAGCTGTAAGAAAAGGAAAAAAGAAAAAGGTCAAAAGGCTACTAAGCTTTCAGAAAGGGGGAAAGGCAGCAAGGGGACATAGGAGGAACGTGTGAGAGATAGCTCTGGACATGCTCGGTGGGTGGAGAGATGCTCGCCTGCACAGGTGCCGTCTGGAAAGACTGGTGGAGTTAGTATGCAACTAGGGAGTTGTATGCATGAAATTATACTAAGCCACTAACTGAGATAGGCTATAATAGAATAGGATCACAAGGAACTTCAAGGTCATCTACTCCTACCATTGGTGGGAGCTTTGTTAAACCAAGGACTCCAAACCATGTGCTTATCATTAGGAGACTGTTTCAAAACATCTAAAGTTCAGCTCTTCTCATTTTTTAACTGAATTTAACACTTTTCCTTGGATCAAATCCATTACTTCTGCTTCTCCTGCAGTGATCACAATCACATGTGGGTATTCCATCGTCTCTCTTCTTAAACATCTTGTATTTTGGATGTGCTTAAAATACAAGTATTGACTGACCTCCATTAGAAGGATTTATGCTGATCTGGATGGATTTATCAGTCCACCCATTACCCTCACCTCATCCCCTTGATGAGCAGTAGTATAAATTTCCATGAGTGTTATCCAGGTTTAGGGTATGGCTGGTGGCCAGGAAACTGTAAAATAACTGGTTCAAACATGCATAGAATCCATGACGTTGGTTGGCTACATAAACATGATTCTCTAGCCAACAAAGCAAGCCTGTATAAGAGAAATTTTTTAAATGGCATTGAAAATATGGATACACACAGAAGTTTAGAAAGATGTACTCTAAAATACTAATAGCGATTATTAATGGATGGTAGATTTATTGGTGATTCTTAGTTTCTTTTTCTTTAAATTTTTCTTGGAAAAAAATGTATTACTTTGGTGATTTAAATATATTTTAAAAGACACAAAAGAGAGAACATAGAAGTAATGGAGCTAGAAAATGGATAAGTTATTAGCTATGAAGTGGAACACTATGTAGCTGTCAAAATTTATGTAGATCTACAGATGTACACAATAAAGTGTTAAACAAGAAACAAAAGAACAAATTGGGTAGAATGATTCCCATTTAAAAAAAACTCAATGTACACAGGATGCCTGGGTGGCTCAGTTGGTTAAGCATCTGCATCCAGCTCAGGTCATGATCCCAGAGTCCTGGGATCGAGTCCCACATCTGGCTCCTTGCTCAGCAGGGAGCCTGCTTCTCCCTCTGCCTGCTGCTCCCTGCTGCTTGTGCTCACACACACTCTCTCTCTGACAAATAAACAAAATCTTTAAAAACAATACAAAACCTCAACATACATTTATAGATATACAAATTTATATAAACATGAGGAAAAGTCTATAAGGATATAAAAATTGAGAGTGGTTATCTTTGTGGGTAAGATTAGAGTGGAGAGGACTCATTTTTTTACTTAACATATTTCTCAGTTGCTTGAATTTAAGGGCATGCATACCTTTGTAATTAAAAATAACATTTAGGGGGCGCCTGGGTGGCTCAGTCGTTAGGCGTCTGCCTTCGGCTCAGGTCATGATCCCAGAGTCCTGGGATTGAGCCCCGCATCGGGCTCCCTGCTCCGCGGGAAGCCTGCTTCTCCCTCTCCCACTCCCCCTGCTTGTGTTCCCTCTCTCGCTGTGTCTCTCTCTGTCAAATAAATAAATAAAATTAAAAAAAAAAATTTAGAAAATATGAGACAGGGCGCCTGGGTGGCTCAGTTGGTTAGGCGACTGCCTTCGGCTCAGGTCATGATCCTGGAGTCCCGGGATCGAGTCCCGCATCGGGCTCCCTGCTCGACAGGGAGTCTGCTTCTCCCTCTGACCCTCCCCCCTCTCATGTGCTCGCTCTCATTCTCTCTCTAAATAAATACAATCTTTAAAAAAAAGAAAATATGAGACAATAATAAAATTAAAATGGGGGAAAGAGATGATGTATAGTGTTTTCTTGGGAAACTAAGGATATGATTCTTATATTCCTTCTTGGCTAGTCATATATATAACATGCATGTGTATTAGATTATATAGGCTATACACTTGGTCCTATATGTATGTTTGTCTGCATATATGCACACTGAGTTGGAAACCAGATCATTTTAAGTTAACTTTAATCTATTTTTATTTTAAAAACAGTGAGGTAAATAATTAGAGTAATAAAGGTCCTTCTCATTTTTTAACTCAAGCAATTAGTCAAGTCCTAGTGAAGCCTCACTGTACCTGAGGACATTTCATCCAGCTGTCTGTGGAATGTCTAGTCCATCAACGAGTCCAATTTTGTGTATGAATGAATATATTACATATGAAGTCTATTTTACCTATAGGAAAAAAAAAAGTTTGGTATTGACTGGCATAGCAAATATATCAGGACCCTGAATGGAAGCACTTAACCTAAATCATATTCATTATTATATGCAATGTAAATACAAATGTCATTTATTTAAAATCACAAAACAGTAAAAGGAGTAACATTATCTCAACACTATAGACATTCTCCAAAAAATGTATGCCTTTAAAAAAGTAAAAATCCAGGCCTTTATTCAACCAAAAGTCTGTCAGATCATTCCTATTCTCAAGTTAAAAGCCACAAAATCAGCCCTCTACATTTTAATTATCTGCAAACTCATATGGTGGCCTGAAGCAACAGCTAACTAGAACGACCCCTCCACACTTGGTGCTACAAAGGAGCTCTGCCTGCCAATATCACACACCAGTAGATGTTTTTAATCCTTGCCAGACATTCTTTGATCCCATGTAGGTTTTCCCTGTATTTATGGCCCCACTGGGGGAGGCCAGTACTCTGCACAAATCCACCATGAGAATTCACTAAATATCTCTTACTTCACCCACACATCTCCTGTCTTCCCTCTTACATAGTATCAATCTCTTACCTTACAACAATTCCCTTCACCCTCCTTTCACTCACCCCCATCCCCACCCTAGGAAAACAGATTTTGGTTTTGAATAATAGAAGAAATAGTGGCTACAAGGAGATGGACCAAGACAGGTATTCAGGACCTGTGGGAAAGAGGAGAGGCCCTGGGAAACTAGACAAGGGCAAGGATATTGTACACTGCCCCAATTCCCTTTGAAAATCCCCTGGCTCAGCTTCAGAGAGGTAATAAAATTTTACTTATCGATGCTCTGACTCAGCCCTCCACATTTGATTTCCACGTCGTCTTCCTCAGCAATGACAATTAACTCAAAGTTAGTACTGAGTTAAAATTACTTTGACTTGAACTTCAAGATGTGGAATCAGCACCTCTTAGATTTACTTTTCTCCATGAAATAGAAAGGAAAAAAAAAAAAGTGAAACGAGAACAAAGATGCCACCATAAGGAATGGAATAGGTAAAGGAAAACAGAAGCCTTGAATCCCTTAAAATAACATGGGAGCTGTTTCTGTCAGGAATAACATGTTACATAATTTGAGTTTCATGAATCAGCAGTTTAGTCAGTAATTTACATGAATTAAAAAGAGAGAAAATATGAGGATTGGAAAAGGTAAAGTGGTTTCTGACACAAGACAGTTTTCAAAAGTATTTTATTCCACCCCCACACAGAAGAATGTTGACAGGCAGATGACTCAGTCTGGCTTCATTAAGAGCTTCTTACCACCTCATATGCCTCATGGGAAAGGCCACCCTATCTCTCTTTTTTCCATGATACCCTTCTCAATTCCTCCCTGCAGGTAATGGCCATAGTTTCCCCCCTAATTGTAGGTTAACTCTCTGCAGGTCACATACTTTAGGAAACAGAGATTATACTAGAAGGATATAAATAGTTGAGGGGTTTTTTTGTTTTTTTTTTTTAAAGACCCTTTAGGGGTGCCTGGGTGGCTCAGTTGTTAAGCGTCTGCCTTTGGCTCAGGTCATGATCCCAGGGTCCTGGGATGGAGCCCCGCATCGAGACCCACATCGGGCTCCCTGCTCCACCGGAAGCCTGCTTCTCCCTCTCCCACTCCCCCTACTTGTGTTCCCTTTCTCGCTGTGTCTCTCTGTCAAATAAATAAATAAAATCTTTTAAAAAATAAATAAATAAATAAAAATAAAAGACCCTTTAGGGGCACCTGGCTGGCTCGGTCAGAAAGCGTGTGACTCTTGATCTTGGGGTCGTGAGTTCCAGCCCCCTGCTGGGTGTAGAGATTGCTTAAATAAATAAAACTTTTTAAAAAGAGACCCTTTATACTAACGTACTTAAAACATTTCAAAGAACACAGTAGTAGTAGTGTCAGATGCTTCAAAAAAACTTGACAATACCTATGATCACTGTGTTTGAACCTGATCATAAATCTAAGTAGCTTAATTGAGTTCACTGACACTGAAGACCTACAGTGATTTGTAGTCCTTAAAAATGAACTTCAATGAGCGGGGAGAGATAAGGAGGGTGTCGACACAAACAATGAAACCATATGTCTAATCTAAACTATCTTCAAATCAGAGGAAAAAAGAAAGATGTTTGAGAAGAGAACAAAATAACCAGCCTACTGCTTTTTTCAAAAACCAGAGTTGACAAATCCTAAGAAATGAGTCCAAAGGGCATTCTCATCTCTTCTGTCGAAAAGATGTTTATTATATCAGATACTGTTTGAAATAACTGAGAGACATTGGTATAGGCCCAGAAATCTCTTAGGCATAAATCAATTACAGTATTTGAGAATCATAATGTTTGGAAAGAGCAAGAAATCTGAAGTCATTTGGAATCATTCATTCCACAATGTTTATTACTGGCTGGCACATGCCAGGCACTGTCCACACACCTGCTCTCTATTCAAGCTCTCTCTCCCACCAGCTGTACAATCCTGGCTAAAACATTTTACATTTCTATGCCTCAGTTTCCTCATCTGTAAAAACAGGAATAAAAAATGGCTGCCAACTTCACAAATATATCTGGAAGCACTCTGTAAACCATGAAAGCGTTAGTCGTCATTTCGCTTAACTGAATTCATGAACGCCACTGTTTGTTGTACCGTAAGTTATATCAGAGGAAAAGCGAGCCTTCCTGCTTCCAGGAGACACCTCATAATCCTATTAAATAAGGCTCAGAGTCTCATTTAATCATCTCTCTGGAAACTTAAATGGGAGATAGAGAAAGCTAGAAAGAGAAAGCTAGTATGACATGCAGATTTTGACATCAAATTGATAATCACCATAATGACAAGAACCATGATTCACCATTTTGGGTCTCTTCCAATCTGACCATCAGGCCAAGGACTCATTTGAAGAGGGTACTTTATTTTGGAAAAATATTCTCTATGTCTGCAAATCACAAAATGGACACCTACCAGGTTGATCTATCAACTCAACGTTACTAACAGCAAATGGCAGTAAAATTACAAAGCATTATTTATGTTGACGTGTACAAGCAAAAAGTCTATTTTATAGTACATTTCACTAAACTATGGTTTCATCAACTGTCAAACAGATGAGGAACAAAGCTCCTTTTAAAAACAAAATTAGGCTCCATGTAGTGGCAGTTGAAAAAGGGGGAAGTTCTGGTCTCTCCAGAGTTAGCTAATGATGGGCACTATGGTGGATAAGAAAGACTGTCTTACAGATGATGCTAGGGATCAGGCGGAGATCTGCAAGGAAGAGGTCTCATTCCCATAGCTCCAGACTCCCTTCCCCCAGGGAGTGAAGGGGTGGCGGCTTGTCTTACAGGAGTGGTAGCCAAGTGCGCCAGAAGGCACACCCAGTCCTAAAACATGCCTGAAACTTCCTCTAATGTTTCTAGCTCTTGCAATGACATTGGGGAACTGAAGTGTACACAGCCTCTTCACTGCTGGAACCGCTATAATTTAATATTTTGCGCTAACAATTTGAATTAATATTTATAAAACACTAAGAAGGAGCCCAAGCACGTGGTAAGAACCATTTGAGTGTTTATTAAATAAATAAGTCACTTCCCAGATTGCTTGGGTAAATCCTCAACCTAGAGACAAAGTAGAGAATCAAAACACACAACAGTCTAATAGTCTTAAATAAAGATTTGGGAACTATAGTGCTCTATATCTATTTCTGCAGCTCAAGTGTACCTGCAGCTCAAGCATATAGTCTCTTGCGGAGGACCAAAATTCTACTCACGGTTCAGAAATCACTGTGCAAAATTAAATGAGGAAAGAGTTTAAGTCTCAAGAGATAAATTCTTTCTCTTTTCTATCTTCCCAACCAACCACCACTAAAAATGACAAATCTAAAAATCTCAAAGCATTCTAGATGGTACATATCAACACTAAAGCTGTGGGAATCAATAGAGCCAAATTCACTTTAAAAGAGACGGAAAGGGTTTAAATCACAGAGAACCTAAGGTTAGTAACCCATTAGCCTCAGATTTCAGTCCGCTGGCAACAGGTTAATGATTCCCGTGCCCTCCACTCCCGGGGCCTCCTCCAACCCCAATCCTCGCAGGTGACCCGCGCCCTCTTTCGACCTCAGGTGGGGGTCTCCTACCCCCCCAGTTCCCGGCTCCTCTAAGCTGGGAAGCTGCGCACTGGGTTAACAATGTCCGTCCACCGACACGGCTCGAGCGTTTAGGAATCAAAAAGCAGAATCTGAATTCACCTCAAGGAAACACAGACCACAAACTCTTAGAGTCGGGGGCGGGGCGGGGGTATTGCTTCTCCCCTTCCACCAACTCGGAGGTTTTCGGGCTGAGGGGTCAGGGGAGCTGCCAAAAGACCCAGGAAAGTCACGTTTGCTCCGAGAAGAGGCAGCAGTCAAGGCCCGGGCACCGC
The DNA here is from genome assembly GCF_054177405.1 of Leptonychotes weddellii. Classification (NCBI taxonomy): domain Eukaryota; kingdom Metazoa; phylum Chordata; class Mammalia; order Carnivora; family Phocidae; genus Leptonychotes; species Leptonychotes weddellii. The sequence continues at coordinate 111,988,085 of NC_138372.1, read as the reverse complement.
TCGCCCCGCCCCGTCTCACCCACCCGGGGCCTCCGACTGCGGCCCGGACGCGCACGGATCCTGCGGCGGGCCCACCCGCCTCGGGTCCCTGCCAACCCCGCACCTACCCCGCTCCACGGTGCTGTCTCCTGGCGCAGCGGGCGCGGAGCCGAGCGCACTCGCGTTTCCTCCTTCCCCGCAGGGCCGCCGGGCGCCGCCGCTTCCTCCTTGACGCGTCACGGCGGCCGGCGGCTCCTCCCGCAGTGTGCCGGGCGGTACGGGAGAGCGGGGCGGCCGGCAGCGCGGCGGGAGGGCGCCCGCGCCGAAGCTGGGGCTGCCGGCGCCGGGCTGGAGCCGCGGGCTGGGCGGCCCCTGCTCAGGCGCGCCGCCGCCCCGCCGCGGAAATCTCTTCCCACAGCGCGCGGTCTGCCTCCAGCTTCGCCGCGTGCGCAAAGTTCAGGGGACACCGGTGGATCCTGTCTAGAGGCTCGGGCTCCTGCTCAGCGGGCAGTGACTGCTGCCCTGGGGCCCAAGAGCCGCGTGGGCCAACGCGCCCGGCCGCCCGGCGGAGACGACCCTGACGTGCCCAGCGAGCAGGACCGCTGGACAGCCAGGGGAGTAAGAGTCACCCCAGGAATGGCCTGGTGGGCCTGTGGCTGGGTGTAAATTGGAAACTCAGGGAAGTGAAATAAGTATCCTAATAATTTTGGGGAACAACTATGCTTCATTTAGTGTTATTTGAAGTTTTCTACTTTTTTTCCATCAGCAACGTTTTGGCTTTTGTGTTTATAGATAGAGAGTTCAGAAATTGGCAGATTCTGGGTACAAAGAAATTTCCTTTCCACACATTTTCCAAGTCCACTTTATTTATTTATTTATTATTTATTTATTTGCATTCCCATTAATCTCCAAGTCAGCTGAGGTCACACTTTACGGTTTCTTATTACTCTTTCTTATTCTTTAAATATAGAAGTTGCATTTTATTTGTCTCCCTTTTTTCCAGTTAAAGAGAGGTAAAGAAGATGAATGGAAAACTAAAAATGACATGATTCAGTGCTCGTGGTATAAAGTGGTTAGCATTTGGAAGCAGAGCAGGGTTGCGTTTGCCCCACAACACTACTGTAGTTTAAGTTTTATCAGATATCACTTGAAGATAGATTCAAACGACTATATAAAGATTACCATATCTATATCATGTTTTTGATTTTGAGGCAATGATCTATACTTCAGATCATATGATTCCAGAGACTATGTCATAAATCTATGAACAAATAAACTTTCAAAGGTAATTAGAGGAGCCAGCATTTATGTGTGGCTTCCCTAAATTCAGGGTACATTTCCTTATGTTTTAAAATAATATTCAAAAATTTAACCCACAGGTAAAGGTGAGAATATTCATTTGTAATGTCAGTTAACACAGTATGGCCTCCTTCTTAAAGAAAATGAATTGTGAATCCAATATTTTTATACTTCAAAACAATAATCCTGCAGAACTTTCTAAACAACGATTTTCAGTGGCATTCGGAAATAGATGTAAAATACAGTAGATACAAATCAACACACTGCCATGGTCCTTTGTCTGTTTCCATTGTGATCCACACAATGAGGCACAGAGAAGCTACAGAATTTCCTCCCTTGTACCAAAATCAACAAATGATCAGTGTATCTCTTAATTAAAACCATATTCACCATGCTGAAAAATTTCTCAGACAAAAGGAAATTTTGTGTCAATAAACTCCAAATATAATGACATCATTCTCGCTTTAGAGATACATACCTGGCTATGACATTTCAACTTTTCCTTCCCTCTCTCCTTCCCTCCCTCACTTCCTTCCTTCTTTCCTTTCTTCCCTCCCTCCCTCTCTCCTTCTTTCCTTCCTTCCTTCTTTCCTTCCTTTTTTTCTCCTTAAAAAACAAACATCTGAGAGTCATTACATTTCCAGAATGTCTTCCTGCTGTGAAGCGCGTGTGCGCATGCACGCGCGCGCGCGCGCGCACACACACACACATACATGCATACACACCACCTCCCACAAAATTTTAAGACAAGAAGGTGGGTGAGCCACATTCAACTGATAAGAAGTTGTGTATTTTGCATTTATAATCTGAGAGCTGCAATTTCCTAGCTTAATTTCTCAGAATACTAGAGGTTGTAAATATATTCACAAGCTTAATATTAAAGGGCTTTTTCACTTAAAATTAATTTAATTTTATTTTTTTAAGATTTTATTTCTTTATTTGACAGAGAGAGACACAGCAAGAGAGGGAACACAAGCAGGGTAAGTGGGAGAGGGAGAAGCAGGCTTCCCGCTGAGCAGGGAGCCTGATGCGGGGCTCGATCCCAGGACCCCGGGATCATGACCTGAGCCAAAAGCAGATGCTTAACGACTGAACCACCCAGGCGCCCCAACTTAAAATTAATTTTAAAGGCACACTTTAAGGCTGATTACTTTGATTAATCATATTCATCTATAGCAATAGATCATATCTCCATGTTCCATTATGTTTCCAATTTCTTTGAGTTTATACTGTAAAAGAAAAGTTGTTGAATGTTCAGCTAAATGTCTAGCTGATATTTATGCTTTTATAAAAGGTTTCATATAAATAAAATTTTAAAACGAAAAAAGTTTTTTATTTAGCCCATGGGTTCCAAAATTTTGTTTGGAAATATGACTCTATTCATGCACATAGGGCAAATACTTTGTTCATCTATTTTATTTATAATGTATAGATTATGAGCATAAACTTTGGAATTGGACAGACTCAGGTTTAAGTTCTGGCTCTGCCACTTTCTACTTTGGGCAAATTATTTTACGTCTCTGAGCATTGGTTTCATCAGTAACATAGGATAATAGTACTTTTCTCTCCTCAGTGAAACAGAGATAATAATAGTGCTTATCTTATGAAATTGCTTGGAGGATCAAATGAACTTAGTAGAATGCCTGGAACATAATATCAATTGATTGCTATTGTCATCATTATGATTAGCTCTAACACAGATATAAAAACGCCAATATTTTATATTCCTTTTGTACTAGTATGAAGAATGGTCAAATTTGAGAGTTTGGGGAGAGTTTTTGAAGAAGTCCTAAATGTAACAGGAAAACAATCATAAAAAAAATTCTAAGATACAGTTATGTTCAGAACTTTAGAAAATTGGACTGGTGATACTGTAAACTATTGACCCGAATATTAAAAATAAAAACAAACAACTACCTAACAAGAGAATACAGTATTTTTTTAGGTAATATATTCCAATGAGATGAGTGCTTGGTTTTCACCTACTCTTCAAAATGGAAAACCTTTTCCCTAAACTGGTGCCTGATAAGGAACCATCATGACTTTTTATATCCTAATAAAGTCCTCTATTATTTGTAGTTCTTTCATTGTAACTTTGGAAGAGTTGAGGAGCATAATATAAGAAATATCACTTCCCGATAATATAAGAAATATCACTTCCCATAGGGAGGAAATTTGATAAAATGACAGCTATGGGACATGAATGGCTTCTATTCATAAGTCAGCTGGTAACAGAAGTGAGAGCCAGCATTCATTAGAATATTTGTCTTATAGCAGTTAAATCAGCAAGACTAGACTATAGTGCTACCAACCACATGATTACAAAAGCACAGATGTTTTTGATTCATATTATTTGTATTGCTTTCATAGCACCTTTTCCTTCATTCTACTACAAGCTCATCTCCTTAAGTGGGTCAGATATCATAAGTTGTTGCTATAGTTTCCAGCTATGTTTATCCTTCAGTATACCAATCGTAGCATCCCACAACTTCAAAAAAAGAAAACCATTTTTCTTGGGAGGGTAGTTTAAGGATAGTCCAAGCCATGAATTGGCTCAGGAAATAGTTAACCTGAAAAGCCTACAGTAAAATAGGTAAGAAGATGAGAATTAAAGTGATTAATTTATTGAATTTTCTGAGCAAAACAATTTAGTATAACACAAAGCCACCCAAGGGATAGTTAGAAAAACTCAGACACTCATGGGAATTGATGAGTATTGACACTGGTGTAAACCACCTTGGCACAGAGCCAAAATAACTTGTTTCCTTCATTTAGAAAATGGTTGAGACTATACTCATTTTGTGTGTTGGGGATGGGAATGACCCAATGCTCAACATCTTTGTTGGGCCAAATTAGCCAAGTTCAGACTCAAAACTGAAGTGCCTGAAGTTCAAGTGTGTTTCGTAACAAAGTGAAAACCATTTTAAAGCAAGACCACATTAGGGTCAAATATAAGATCCTTTAGATCACAGGACTTTTTCACTTTCTATATGAGACTCCTGAGAAAAACCAAGGGGAAGTGTTCAGAGATCAGAACCCTTACATTGCTGGCACAACTTTTGATAAAAAGTTGCTAGAGGGCGCCTGGGTGGCTCAGTTGGTTAAGCGACTGCCTTCGGCTCAGGTCATGATCCTGGAGTCCCAGGATCGAGTCCTGCATCGGGCTCCCTGCTCAGCGAGGAGCCTGCTTCTCCCTCTGACCCTCCCCCCTCTCATGTACTCTCTCTCATTCTCGCTCTCTCAAATAAATAAATAAAATCTTTAAAAAAAAAAAGTTGCTAGAAATTACTTTAAATCTTGCTAAGACCATTAATTATCTGAAGTAAAACTATTATCCTTCCCTAATTAGGAAATTAAGGAAACCTCATTGTCTTCCAATCTAGTTATTATGAGTATCAAGAACAAAATACAAATCGCTCTTTTTTCTTTCTCACTTTTTTTTCCTGTCTCTTGTTTGGATAGTCTGTTACATACATAAATTACATCTGTTAATAGTTGGTAATAACTTACTTACATAAGTTGGGTCAGCAGTTACTGTGTTCCTCAGAGAACCTTATTAGGCCTTTGAGCTCAAACCTACTAGGTGGACTTTGAAGATAACAATTATTTTAGTTGCTTATCAGTAGGAAATAATAGCTTTTCTTAAACACTATTCATTTGGTGACTCAGTTACTTACTGTTAATTATGTACAATGAATGATTGAACCCATTTCAAATGCAAAGTCTTAATAGCCTCTGGCTTAAAAATGTGTGTTGCTATTATTTCTGCAACTGATTCTCTAAGGCATCTGTGTCTGCCTCAACCAGAGTGTCAAAGACTTAAATAGACTTTAAGGGATTGTAACTTTTCATATAGCGGAAGAACCCTTAAATTCTCTAGGTTTTCTAGAATAAACAACCCCAGTTCTTTTAACTTTTTCTCACACCTCTTTTTTTTTTTTAATGTTTTATGACTCTCATATGAATTCTTTCTAAATTCTCCACATTCTTCTTTAGATGAGATGGCCAGTATGAGACATGGAACTCTAGAAAGGATCAGGTAAGTCCTTAGTACAGTGAGAGCATTCTCTTACAGCTCTTCAATTCACACTCCTATATAGCTACTTAGAATCACTCTCACATTTAAAATTACATTTCGTCATTATCAGATTTTAAAATCTGAACTCGAAATGCTTGTTTAGCCTACTTATGTTTTCTTGCATTATATTTAAGAGGTTGTTTTGATTATCCCTATACCTATTTTATCAAAACTGTACTTTTCCTGAGTGATTTTAAATTTCATCATATTTGTTAAGTCAAAAAAATCCAAGGTGGAGGGTGTACATCCTAAGGGTACTCAAGACAATCTAATACAGTTCACAAAGAAAATACTCCAATGTCTATTTGTTTTATTCAAAAAGAAAAAAGTTAGGGGTGCATTGGGCTCCCTGTTCAGCTCCCTGCTTCCCCTCTCTTCCCCACTTATGCTCTCTGTTGCTTTCTCTGTCTCTTTCTCAAATAAATAAATAAAATCTTTTAAAAAATAAATAGAAAAAAGTTAAATTTTCTTATTTAACATACATATTGACACTGGGCTTGCTCAAACAGTCCTTTGTCAGGCAGTCATTCATGTGCTCTGTGAGGTTCCCTGAGAAGGATGGGCTTCCCCCTTGCAGGGAAGCTCTCCTTTATCCAACGTCAGTGTACTGCAGGTTTGTGTAGCATAGGAGGTCATTGATGTGGTTAATTCTGTACAAACAAATCCTTTCAATAGAATCTATGTAATACTTTGTACTGAGATGGAGAGTCATCATCATGGAAACTCTTTATCTTCTACTGAAGGATTCAAGATACTCAGTGTTAAAATCATTGCTCCTGCATACACACTACCTGGTCTGACCATAGTTCAGCCACGCCAGCCATGTAGTCCTGGGCAAATTATTAACAACTCTGAGGTTTTGTTTCCTCATCTGTAAATTAGAGAGCATAGTTGTATCTACTGCATCGGGTTGTTCTGAGGATGAGGTAGGCTAATATATAAAAATCTACCACCAAAATAAGCACTACATAAGCACTGGTTATTATTATTACTTAAGAGAATAAATATCAGAATGAAGATGTATTTTCCTCTGACAAAAATACCAGGGATCCAGATTTCCTTACCTTTTCTGTGAGTAGTATTTTCCTTTTAAGCTAAAGTTTTAATGTGAGAGAGTAACTCCATCTGCCCTCTCCTTTAAGAGTATATGTGTTTTGAAAGAAACATGTTGGAGAAAATATTTGAAAATTATGTTTAGAAATATTTCTATCAGTGTGTATTTTTGTTGCAAAAAATCCCAGTGTGTATGTGTGTGTGTGTGTGTCCTTTTAAAACTCTCATATATGCATACTTAAACATTTTGGAAATACAATTTTTGAGTTCTTGAAATATTCTCCAAATAATTTGAGTGGGCCTTAAACTAATTAAAATGCAATGCTTTTAAATTAGTTTGCAAGAATTGCTGATTGATAGTAGAGAAAATGGGAATTTACTAGTAAGACTTCAACAAAAACCTTTGCAGAACTGGTTGATGAGAATGAAGAAGAAAATGAATACTTTAATAGGTATAGCCAAAAACAATGTATTTCTTCAATTTAAACCTAAATATCTTTTGGAAGTATCTTTTTCAGCTATGACAGCTATTAAAATGTAATATCAGAATAAACTAAACTTAGAACCACGTCTTCAAATCACTATATCACAATGTGTTAAACCAAGATTTAAAAAAAGTAATAAAGTACCAAGTAATAAAGCATCAAATGAAAGCAGAAATGCTTTTATACTATTAATAAAATGCCATTAAATTATTCAAAGTATATTGATTATTTCATGTTTTTAAATTTGGAGTTTCTGTTTTACAATGGGTACAATATATTAGTATAGGAGGTCACAGATACGTAATTTATACGTGTGTGCATTCTGGTTTAGTGTCGTCTAAGAATTTAATGCCTTTTGTCCTCTTTCTTCTTCATTCAGTAACTAGTTGTTGAGTGCCCAGTGTATCCCAGGTACTGTGCTAGGCTCAGAGAGATAGAAATTAAAAACATTATCCCCACCCACAAAGAGTAGTTTAAATCATTTATGAAGCATACAATAAAGAACTGTTCCCACAACTTATCTTCACAGAATCACCTGTTTCTCAGCTCCTTCCCCTACCTCCACTCCCAGCCCTTGGCATAGATAACCATTTGCTGTAGACTGGGATTTGAACTTGAAACTGGTCATTCGAACACCCACTTAGTTTTTTATGTAGTTTAAATATACCATTTATCACTTATTTTCTCTTCTTGATATCTGCAAGGTGCTTTTTATGCAATCATAGGTAAATATAAATATCAGTGATTCAACAAACATTTCCTCTTCAAAGCACCGTGTTAAGACAGAGGGAAGGCTCAAGGTACAAACATGCATTGTGCTTTCAAGGGGATTTTATATCCTTGACAGAAAATGAGAAAAACACCCTAAGTTTTTCCTTACATGATGTGGAGTGCATTCACTGTTGAATGTATTCCTCACTACATTGCCTTTTTAACTATCTCACCACTTTTGCCTGGTGTCTTTCTTCAAGCCTGATACCATACTGTTTGAAAGTTTTACAAGCATGCTATTTGGCCTCAACCACCTCTTTAAAATTTTATCTCATTACTTATAATTTCAACTCATGACTGGGATAAATTACTTTTAATTGCTAGTTATTTGCATTAAAGAACAATCATGAAAGACAGGTAGAAGAAAAAGCTGTTAAGATCATAGAAATTAAACACCTACAATGGAATCCATTTCCCTAAAAAAAAAAAAAAAAAAAAAAAAAAAAGTGGTGATGTGAGGTATTCAAGGCAAGAAACTGAATCATATAACTACCTGGGGTCTCATTTACTTTTAAACTCTGCAAATAAGCAAAATCAAAGTTCACAGCCTTTGGAAGCAACTATATCTGTTTGACTTTTTTTTTTAAATTTTATTTATTTATTTGACAGAGAGAGACACAGTGAGAGAGGGAACACAAGCAGGGGGAAGGGGAGGGGGAGAAGCAGGCTTCCCACGGAGCAGGGAGCCCGATGCGGGGCTCGATGCAGGGCTTGATCCCAGGACCCTGGGATCATGACCTGAGCCGAAGGCAGATGCTTAACAACTGAGCACCCAGGAGCCCCTCTGTTTGACTTTTTAAAAGCAAGTGGTATTAACAATTTGGGGCATGGTGTGAAAAGTCAGACTTAGTTGCAAAAGTCTGTGATAATATAAAATTCAATTCAGAAAAATATAAGCAGCACATTAGGCAATAAAGAGACAATATCTTTATTTGAATTTTAACTGATACATATATACTCCTTGGGCTAACCCACTGCCCCCCAAATCCAATTTTCACTATAATAATCATTTTCAAAGAAAATAGAAAGAGAGGCACCTGGGTGGTTCAGTCAGTTAAATGTCTGACTCTTGATTTTGGTTCAGGTCATGATCTTGGGGTCATGGCATGGAGCCCCACGTTGGGCTCCATGCTCAGTGTGGAGTCTGCTTGAGATTCTCTCCCTCTGCACCCCCTTCCCCTCAAATAAATAAATAAATTCTTTAAAAAAATTTTAATTTAAAAAAGAAAATAGAAAATACCATTTGAACAAATTTCAGTATAGTATAGTGATTAAGCACATGGCTTTAGAGGAAAACAGCTCTGGGTTTGAATCTCACTGCTGCTTACCAGCTCTGGACCCAAGCACATTTCCTAACTCCTCAGCCTCAGTTTTCTTATTCGTAAAAGTATTTCCTACTTCATAAGGTTGTTGTGAAGATTAAGTGAGATAAATTCATAGTAATGTACCTACTTATTATGGTAGGCAGAATGATGGCCTCTGAAAGATATCCACATCCTAGTCCCTGGAACCTGTAAATATGTTATATTACATGGCAAAGAATTAAGTTTGCGTGAACAACATAGATGGACCTAGAGGCCATTATGCTAAGTGAATTAAGTCAGACAAGAAATGACAAATACTATATGATCTTACTTATATATGGAATCTAAAACTAAACAAAAATTAACTCAAATAAAAGAGAACAGATTGCTGTGGCTGCCAGAAGCAGCGGTTGGGTGGGGGGGGTAGGTGAAATGAGTGAAGGTGGTCAAAAGGCACAAGCTTCCAGTTATAAAATAAATAAGTCATGGGATGTAATGTGCAGTATGGTGACTTTAGTTAGTAATGCTGTATTGTATATCTGAAAGTTGCTAAGAGAGGAGATCTTCAAATTTCTATAACAAGAAAAACATTGTAACTATGTGTGGTGATGGATGTTAACTAGACTTGTGGTGATCATTTAGCAGTATATACAGATATTGAATCATTATGCTGTACACCTGAAACTAATATAATGTCATATGTTAATTGTACCTCAATTTTTAAAAATTAATTTAAAAAAAGAATTAAGGTTGCAGATAGAATTAAGGTTGCCAGTCAGCTGACCTTAAGATAGGAAGAGTATCCTGGATTTTCTGAGTGGGTCCAAGGTGATCACAGGGGTCCTTAAAAGTGAAGAGGAAGAAGGCAAAAGAAGAGTTAGAGAAAAACATGTCACTATGGAAGGATGGTTGGAGAGATACAACATTGCTGGCTTTGAAGGTGGAGAAAGGTGCCTCAAGCCATGGAATGTGGGTGTCCGCTGGAATCAATACAATTAATTAGTTTCAATTAGTTTCAAAGTATCAATACAAATTAATTAGTTGGAAAAGGCAAGAAAATGGATTCACTCCTAGAACCTCCAAAAAACAGTACAGCCCTGCTGACCCACTAATTTTAGCTCAGTGACACCAATGTCAGACTTCAAACCTTGAGAGCTATAAGATAATACATTTGTGTTGTTTTAAGTCTCTAAGTATGTGGTAATTTGTTACAGCAGCATATAAAAAGCAAGCTAGATATATAGATATATCAGGAACTCTACAGGTTAAAGTGTGAGAGCAAGTGTGGCATATAGAGAATTGTCTTTTTTTCCCCCAGTTTTGGAAAACATGCCAACTCACAAACTTTTTCATTTTTGTTTTCTTTATATAACTAATTGCAAGAGTTCGATTTACCATGCCATAGGATTATTCTCCAAGCAATAGAAGTGCTGTTGGTTAACAACTTAACCCATTATGGTTCCTTGATGATGGCAGATGACAATTATAAAATATAAATTTTACTTAAGTACTATCTGGCTTCTTATATTTTACTTATTTATTATTTTTTTTTAATTTAAAAATTTTAAAAGATTTTATTTATTTATTTGACAGAGAGAGAGAGACAGTGAGAGAGGGAACACAAGCAGGGGGAGTGGGAGAGGGAGAAGCAGTCTTTCCGCTGAGCAGGGAGCCCGACACAGGGCTCGATTCCAGGACCCCGGGATCATGACCTGAGCCAAAGGCAGACACTTAACAACTGAGCCACCCAGGTGCCCCTAAAATTTAATTTAGTTTAATTTTTTTCACTAAATTCTATCCCCAGCATGGGGCTCAAACTCACGACCCCAAGATCAAGAGTCACATGCTCTGCCAACTGAGCCAGCCAGGTACTCCTAGTTTCTATTATTTGTATCTAGACACCTGAGAGTATCACACAAATTAGTTATGAATTGACCATGCTGGAGACTTACAGGAGTAGCCCTGCAGTCTCCTGAGAGGTGAGCTCAGAGATTGTCAAAGGAGGCAGGCCATACTCACTGAGTCCTTCCTGCCTCTTCTTGGCTCAATCAGAAGCACATTATTACATTATTGCCTTCATTTATTTTTTTAAAGATTTATTTATTTTTAGAGAGAGAAGAGTGCTTGTGCACAGACACGGGGGGAGAAGGGGCAGATGGAGAAGGAGAGAGTGAATCTCAAGCGGATTCCCTGCTGAGTGCAGAGCCCAACATAGGGCTCAATTTCACGACTCTGTGATCATGACTTGAGCCAAAATCAAGATTGACCAACTGAGCCACCCAGATGCTCCCATTATTGCCTTTAATCCACATAACCATGCCATCATTATCCCCCTTTTTTTTTTTACAGATAAAGGAACAGAAATTCAAAGAGGTGAAATAACCCTACCCAGGTCACACAGCAGGTAAGTGGCAGAGCTGAGTCCATTTGATTTGAAGCCCATGGTCTTTCTAGAGCACCACAGAGCCTTCAATGTCAACGGGTGGTGCTGGATGAAAGGCAGCAAGGACCAGGTGTAGGAGAGTTTACAAACCAAATGCCTAAAGCACTGGGAGGCCCCTGCGATGGTAAGTGTCAGAAGAGGTGAAAGTGAGATGATAAATGGTAACTGACCATCAGTCTTCATGAGTGGCAAGAGGTGCATGCCCTCTCTAAAGGGACAGCTGATGGCTGCTACCAGCTGATTGTTGCTAGGGGTGCACAGAGGCCCAATGTTGCCAGATCTGTTAATTTTTCAGTAAAAGCTTGCAATATACATTTTAATGTGAAATGGCATTATTTCAAAATGCTAGGAACAAATTCAGATTTTCTTAAAACACTGTGCAGGCTAAATGAGCCACATCTATCAAGCCAATTTGCCCCATGGGCTACCAGTTTGAGACCATTAGTATTGATCCCTAGGACCCAGGGAGTGGTCTGTAGTCTTGCTAAAAGAGATGTGTAAAGGATTGAATTAGCTTTTGATTGAGCTCATTGAATGAAGAAATACCTTAATCTAAGAACAAGGGAGGCTTATTCTAGGGAATTGAGGCACATGGGAGAAGGGAATATGACTCAACTTTTCCACAGAATCTTCTTCAATACACCAATAATTAAAGCAACTCTAAACACATCAGCCCCCCCGCCCCGGGTTTGCTAATGCATAAGCATTTTTGGGTGAATCATCATCGATAGATATGCATGCTCTTTAGAAGCCAGATTATTTTAATTGTTTTAATAAAAATAGCTTAATTAATAACATGAATCCAATTTTATATATATGCAAAAAAGCTGACACATAGTATCTGTAGAGTAGGAAGAAATAGCCTAAGACTTTGAAAATACTTATTCAAAATAGTACAATATCAGAAAAGCAAACTACACTTAAAACTTACTGATACATATTTTAAGCAGAAAGCTCTGGTTTGAGAAACACAGAAATAGTTGCAGGAAACACTGAGGGATGAGCTGACGGAGGAGAATGCAAGTTGTACAATACATTTCATCTTCACCATTGTGGTTTTTCTGACCCTGAGCTCTGCAGCTGTGGTAAAGCCATGGAGGAGACAGACAGCCGGCTTGAACCTGGGTTGGGAAGGTTCAAGAGAAGGACAATGGAGCAGAGGAAGAGAGGCCAAGTGGGGGCCAAGCCACTTATACTTGCTAAGGAAAGGAGGAGATGACAGGCAGGAAGATGAGGCCAAGGGCATGGGGGACGTGGACAGGTAGAGAGAGAGGTTAACAAAAACTTACTACACGTGCTTATACTATTCATAATATTTTACATTTAAAGTACACTGTCAAAGCATTTTTTAAAATAGACTTTATTTTTTAGAGCAGTTTTAGGATCACAGCAACATTGAGCAGAAAGTAGAGAGTTCTCAGATAACCCCTGCCCCAACACATGCATAACCTCGCCCACCAGAGTGGTATTTCCCTTGTAATGGATGAACCTACATTGACATATCATTGTCATTCAAAATCTGTAATTTAGGGGCGCCTGGGTGGCTCAGTTGGTTAAGCGGCTGCTTTCGGCTCAGGTCATGATCCTGGAGTCCCTGGATCGAGTCCCGCATCGGGCTCTCTGCTCGGCGGGGAGCCTGCTTCTCCCTCTGATCCTCCCCCCTCTCATGTGCTCTCTCTCTCTCATTCTCTCTGTCTCAAATAAATAAATAAAATCTTTAAAAAAAAAATAAAAAAAAATAAAAAAAAAATCTGTAATTTACATTAGGGTTCACTCTTGTTGTTACATATTCAATGGGCTTGGACAAATGTCTAATAACATGTTTTCACCATTATAGTATCATGCAGAATAGTTTCACTGCCCTGACATCCTCTAAGCTCCACCTACTCATCCCTTCCTTCCTCCCAACCCCTGGCAACCATTGATCTTTTTACTGTCTCCATAGATTTGCCTTTTGCAGATTGTCATATAGTTGGAATCAAACAGTATGTAACCTTTTCAGATTGGCTTCTTTTAATTAGTGATATACATTAAAGCCCCCCCCCCCATCTTGTTATGGCTTAATAGCTTCTCTCTTCTTAGCATTAAACAATTTTCAACTGTATGGATGTACCACAGTTTATCCATTCACCTACTGAAGGACATTTTGGTTGCTTCCAAGTTTTGGCACTTATGAATAAAGCTGTTATAAACTCCATGTTCAGATTTTTGTGTGGAGAGTTCATTTTAACCTTCATAGTCTGAATCTAGAACAAGTGTTCTAAATCAAATCCTAAGAAGTCAAATGTAGCACACGAAATCAAAGCATTTAGCAATATGATTGGTAGAGTTTATCCTTTGAAAATCCCTTTGAAACAAGATAATATGTTAGTATGTTCGGAATAGAAAACTCTAATTTGATGATTTCAACAAAGGTTTTGAGGAATTAACTCTCTATTTTGTCATTTCCCCCATCTTCTCTCTGCTCCACTTCTTCTCAGCTCTGAACACAGCATGATACACTGGATCAATGGAGGCTGTAGCCAGGTTGTTTGTGTTGTTTCTGTTTGAATAACGAGGCTCTGACACTTATGAACAGTATGATTTGGAGCAAGTTACTCAACATCTTTGGGCCTCTACTTCCTCATCTGTAAAGCAGAGATTTTCAACAGTGTCTACCTCATGGATTAAATGAGTTTATATCCATAAACTCTTAGAATAGTTACCTGGCACATAAGTGTTTGTCAAATAAAATGAATATGAATGCTGGTCTCGCAGGCCTGTATACAATTCTGAATTGTGCTGTTGAGTCAAACTGTCAGGTCTGCAATTTGATTTTATCCCACTTACAAGCCAATAAGTTAGTCTTTACTGTTTCACAGATGCTGAAAGAAGACATGAGACATATGAGTCAGAGGAAAAAAAAACCTGTTTTACCCACAGCACAGCATAAAAAGCATGAATTGTTCGTATCAATTCCTCTTGCCCCCAAGTTCCATAGGCGTGATACCAAGGGGCCCAGACAGGTGCTACACATGCAGTGGGTTTGTGTTCAGTGGGGGAACAGTGAACTTGGGGAGCCCATTGCTTTTCTAGCAAGCAACAAGCTAAGTCAGCTTCTTTGTCCCAGAGGGAGATGTTACTTTATCTCTCAGGATTGCTTTGTAGGGGCACTTGGCTGGCTCAGTTAGTAGGGCATGCTATTCTTGATGTCAGGGTTGTGAGTTTGAGTCCCGTGTTGGCCGTAAAGATTACTTAAAAAAAAAAGAAAAAAGATTGCTTCCTGCAAACACAACCATGAGAAATGGCTTGGGTAAAGAGTGATGTGGTGGAAGACCTCTAAAATGGCCCATAATTGTTCTTGCCTCCTGGTATTCACTCCTTTGTGTAATCACCTCCAGTTTACTGTGGGCTCGATTTATTGACTCATTTCTAACTAATTTAATATAGCACAAGTGACAGGATGTTGCTTCTGAGATGAGGTTATAAAAAGACTGTGGCTTCTATCTTGAGCACCCTCTCATGTTCTCTCTCACTCACTCTGAGGGCAGACAGTTATCATGTTGTAAGCTGCCCTAAGAGAGGCATGCACAGCAAGAAAAGGATGTCTTTGACCAACAGTGAGTAAGAACCTGAGGCCTGCCAACAGCTATGTTGAGTGACCTTGGAGGGAGAATCTCCCTTATTCAAGACTGGGGATGACTGCACCCTGGCCAACACCTTGACTGTAGCCTTATCAGAGACCCTGAGGCCAAGGGCACCCAGCTAAGCTATGCCCAGATTCCTAGTCAACAGAAACTATCAAAAAAAAAAAAAAGTGTTTGTTATTTGAAGCCTTTATGTTTTGGAGTAATCTGTTATGTAGTTATAGATGTGTAATATAAGCTGTCAGGGCCCTGCACTCTTGGCATATTGACCAAGACATGAAGGGGTATGAGAGACCCATAGATAACCATTTCCAAAAAACAGGATAAAGCTACAAACCAGGGGTAGACAATGCCATCTTCCCAGAAGAGGGCTGACATGCTTGGTGTCTAGTATGTAGGGAGAGGCAGATACTGAAACTGGAAACTAGAATTTGGAAGGAAGCCCTTAGCTGGAACTAGCCTTACCAATCTCAGAGCCAGTTTTTGAAGAATTTTGCTTGTTTGAGGACATAGTGAAGGATAGAAAAAAAAGGCTTCTGCTCTGTGCATACAGTGGGAAGCTAGGTAGGGTGTGTCAAATACTGAAATTCCTACTCTGCATTCAGTGAATCAAATTATCTAGTTGTATATTACTCTCTGTACTCATTTGCCTTCTGTTCATCTGAGCCCTTTGTAAACTTTGTTTAAATATTTTCCCTGGTCTTGCTTGTACCCAAGAGAATTAGGAGTCAAATGCTTGATTAAAGGGGAAACAGTGCCCCCTGGAGACCAGAGTGGCAACACCAGAGACCACAAGAGGTACTAAGCAAGGCAAATGGCAAGGTTCTTTGTAAATGTCAAGAACAGGGATTCCTGGGTGGCTCAGTAGGTTAAGTGTCTGTCTTTGGTTCAGGTCATGGTCCTAGGATCCTGGGATCTGGTCCCACATTGGGCTCCATGTTCAGTGGGGAGCTTGATTCTCCTTCTGCCTGCCATTCCCCCTGCTTGTATTCTCTTGCTCTGTCTCTCCCTGATAAATAAATAAATCTCTAAAAAAAATAAATGTCAAGAACATATTTAATTAAATTAAAAATCTCTGATTTAAAGCTTGTAAGAAATTGGTATGAAACATTTGTAACTAGGTGTTGATGGATGTTAACTAGATTTATTGTGATCATTTCACAATAATAAATTATTATGTTGTAAACATGAAACTAACATAATGTTATATGTCAATTATATCTCAATTAAAAAACACATTCATTCAAAATTTTAAAAAGAAATAAATTGGTATGGAAGTTTTTTTAACATGATAAAGAGGTTTTTTTTTTCAAAGAGAGTCAATTTTATTCCCTACATAATGGAGGGCCAGTAGTACTGTTGTTAGGAACATGGGCTTTGTAATAGACAGGACTTCCTTTATTAACTGTGTGCCCTTGGCCAAGTTGATAAATCTGAGCCTATTTCTTCATCTGTAAAACAAAGATATTATCTCACTGGATTATAGAACTGATTAAATGAGATTATGTATATAGTGTCCTTAGCACTAGGTAAGTATTCAGTTTTTGAAAGCTGTTATTATTATTAACTACTACTACTACTGTATGAATGAGATAAGTGTGTTCCATCTACTTAATATTCTCCATGCTGGTAGTGGAATTTTCAGATAAGAAGAATTTACAGAAGATATAAATTAGAATAGAGGAAGGAAGGATCAATGGGCAATAAAACCCAAGAATATTTGTAAAGGTGTGGGGGAAAAATGTAATCTTTTAAAAACTTTCTATCCAATTTATAGAGAGAGTTGTTACAAATATATAATTAATATCACCAGTCTATTGGATAAGTGGTCAAAGGAGATGAAAAAGAGGTTTAACAAGTGTGTTACCTAACAACCTACTTATTGGTTAAGAAATGCAAAGTGAAACAACTTTCAGGTCTTATATACCTTTTAAAGTCTCAAATGTAAATAAAAAGTAAAAAGAATGGGTATTGGAGAAGACATAGGAAGAAGGCCTTGATCATGGAACAATGACTTTGCCTCCTACCAGCTATGCGTTCAGATGTTACCCTTTCTCTCTGTGCCTGTTTCCTTATCTGTCTATATGATACAGCAATAGCATATTATAGATTCATTGGGAGTACTCAATGAGAAAAGACATGGAAAGCCCAGAGCATAACACTGGCCCTCACCAACTAGTCTCATCATCCTCGTCATTATCTTCATCGTTGTTACTTGATTTGCTGATGTTATTACAGGCAGAATTGGAAAGGCGGCTAGCCCTTCAAGAGCAATATGTAATAAGAGCCATAAAGTTCCATATACCCTTTAAATCTGTTTTTCCCATGTGTGGGAAGAAATTTATTTATTTATTTATTTATTTATTTATTAAAATATTTTATTTATGAGAGACAGATAGAGAGAGAGAGAGGCAGAGGGAGAAGCAGGCTCCCCAAGAAGCAGGGAGCCCAATGTGGGATTCAATCCCAGGACCCCAGGATCATGACCTGAGCCGAAAGCAGACACTTAACCATCTGAGCCACCCAGGCGCCCCTCTTTTTTTCTTTTTTTTTTAAAGAAATTTAAAGGGAAAAGATTACCTAATTAGAGATGTTTTTTTTTTTTT
>NC_138372.1:111957137-111970341 GCF_054177405.1 Leptonychotes weddellii | reverse complement strand
CAAGATTCTAAGTATAAAAGGAATATACAAGAATCATAGTTTTACTATGTATCAGGAAGAACCAGTTCAAAAATAAAATGCAAAAATGACACATTCATAATAATCACAGCTATAAAATACCTAGAAATAAAATTAATAAAAAATGTTCAAAACCCATTAAAAATTATGTTTTACCAAAGGACATATAAAGTCTTTGTAAATGGAGAGTCAAATATGGATAAGAAGCCTCAATATTTTTTTTTTTTAAAGATTTTATTTATTTATTTGAGAGAGAGAGAATGAGAGACAGAGAGCACGAGAGGGAAGGGGATCAGAGGGAGAAGCAGACCCCCCGCTGAGCAGGGAGCCCGATGCGGAACTCGATCCCGGGACTCCAGGATCATGACCTGAGCCGAAGGCAGTCGCTTAACCAACTGAGCCACCCAGGCGCCCGAAGCCTCAATATTTTTTAAAGCCAATTCTCCCCATATTGATTGGTAAATTAAATGTAATTTTTATCAAAATCCCAATGGAATTTTTTATATTTAAAAGTTGATTTTCTAGTTTATCTGGAAGAGTAAATATTTCAAAATAGGCAAGAAGGTTTTGAAAAACAACTATAACAAAATAAGACTTGGCTTACAAGACACTGAAAGAACTGTAAAGCTATATAGTAAATAGGGTAGTATGGTACTGATCAGAAAGACAACTAGATCAATGGAATGGAACAGAGTTCAGGAAATAACCCAGGTTCATATTTACAGGATTTTCCACATGCTCAAGGTGGCATTTCATTTTTAAAAAATATTTAATTTTTAAATATTTATTTGAGAGTGTATGTGTGTGCGTGTGCGCATGAGCCGGGGGAGGAGCAGAGGGAGAGAGAGAATCTCAGGCAGACTCCCGGCTGAACTTGGACCCCCAAGACAGGGCTCCATCTCAAGACCCTGAGATCATGACCTGAGCCAAAATCAAAAGTCAGACGCTTAACTGACTGAGCCACCCAGCTGCCCCTTCAATATTTTATTTTATTTATTTATTTTTTAAAAGATTTTATTTATTTATTTGACAGAGAGAGACACAGCGAGAGAGGGAACACAAGCAGGGGGAGTGGGAGAGGGAGAAGCAGGCTCCCCGCAGAGCAGGGAGCCCGATGCGGGGCTCGATCCCAGGACTCCGGGATCATGACCTGCCGAAGGCAGACGCTTAATGACTGAGCCACCCAGTTGAGAGAGACAGAGAGAGAGCATGGGGGGGGGGGAAGGGCAGAGGAGAAGCAGACTCCCTGCTGAGCAGGGAGCTCGATGCGGGGGGGCCTAATCCCAGGACCTGAGTTGAAGTCAGGTGCTTAACTGACTGAGCCACCCAAGAGCCCCCAAATTTTATTTTTAAGTAATCTCTACACCCAATATGGGGCTTGAACTCACAACCCCAAGATCAAGAGTTGTATGCTCTGCTCACTGAGCCAGCCAGGCGCCCCTCAAGGTAGTATTTCAAATCAGTGGGGGAAGACTAGATAATTCAGTATAAACAGCATAAGGACAATTGGCTTAATTACCCATAAATCATGGGTGATTTAAAAATCTAAATGTAAAAAACAAAACAATAAAACTATTTGTAAAAAAAAAATTTAGAAAAAATCTTTGCAAACTTTGGGTAGGAAAGAACTTCCTTAGCCTGACACAAAACCTGGAAGCCACGATGGACTGATCAGATTACATGAAGATTAAACACTTTTGTAAAGAGCTGTGCCTCTCCTTGGAATCCCCAGGAGAGCCATAGCATGGGGTGAGAGATGGGAGCTGGGAGGCAAGTAGAAGGAGTCTAGGAAGGGCACCCAAGAGTCTTTTGCTATGCTTTGCTTTGATCCTGAGCATTGCTCCCTGCTCAGAAAAGCACAGTGGATTTCTTACTTGGAATTTGATAGTTTTTTGAAATGTATTCCTAGTTCCTAGTATTTCTAATTTTAAATGATTTTAAATGAAATAAAAACTCACTTGGGGCACCTGGGTGGCTCAGTCAGTTAAGTGGCCAGACTCCTGATTTCAGCTCCGGTCACCATCTGAGGGTCCTGAGATGGAGCCCCATGTCAGGCTCCACACTCAGCAGGGAGTCGGCTTGAGGATTCTCTCTCTCTCTCTCTCTCTCTGCCCCTCCCCCTACTCTCTCTCTCTCTAAAATAAATAAATAAATCTTAAAAAAAAAACACCTCACTTGTATCTTCCCCCAAACACCATCATAACTCTCATATAGCAAAAGAGACTGAAGTTAAAAGATGACACACAGAAAATAAATTTGCAAACTGGGTAATAAAGGATTGCTATTTATTATATAGAAAACGTTCTTTTAAAATCAGAAAAGGAAAATAAAAAAACAGACCAGGATACCTGGGTGGCTCAGTAAGTTAAGTGTCTGCCTTCGGCTCAGGTCATGATCCCAGGGTCCTGGGATCGAGTCCCACATCAGGCTCCTTGCTCAGCAGGGAGCCTGCTTCTCCCCCTGCCTGCCGCTCCCCGTGTTTGTGCTCTCCCTCTCTCTCTCTGACAAATAAATAAAATCTTTAATAAGTAAATAAATAAACAGATCAATGATATGAATACGCAATTCAGTGAGAAGGCATACAAGTTGCCAATTAATAAATAAGCATGTGTTCAACCTCACTACTAATCAGAGAAATGCAAATTAAAGCAAGAAGGCTTTTTTACCTATCAGCAGCAGTATACCAAGTGGGGATGGGTGGTGTGAGCAGTCAGCAGGAAGAAGGGCAAGCAATCAGGAGAATTTCCAAAATAATAATAAAACATATCATCATGCTAATTCTAAAATATGTCATTGGTACAATATTCTTTCCTACAGGGGCAGGCTGCTCCCACGGCCCCAAACTCACCAGGCCCCTATTAGTAGCAAAAATGTAAAAGATTGCTAGCAACCTATGTCAGTATATGCCCACACACTGTTGGTAGAAGCATACAGCTTTTTTTAGATGGCAAATCGGAAGGACTTAATCAATATTTTAAATGGGTGTTTCCTTTGACCCAGTAATTCCACTTTTTGAAATCTAGAGTACTGAAATAGCCCTAATGTGTCTAAAGATATGCGTACAAAAAAAGATATATGTCCAATAAACTTTGTAAAGGGGACAATTTGGGACACAACCTAAATATTAACCACTAGGGGAATGGTAAATAATGTATGGTACATAGCAGAATTCTCTGGAATGGTTGAGAGATTGGACTAGATAACTCCTCAGATCTTTTACAATCTTCCAGTTTTACGAACTTTGATTTTAGGTTTTTGAGGACAGTACCAAAAAAGGGGCTTCAAAGATAATTAAAGCAATGACATCATTAATGGAATAACCATGCACTTCTTTAAGATAATCATTTAGAAGAGGAAATTAATATTTTAAAACATCTTGGGGCACCTGGGTGGCTCAACTGTCCAACTCTTGATTTCTGCTCAAGTCATGATTTTGGGGTCGTGGGATCGAGCCCCACATCGGGCTCCACACTGGGCATGGAGTCTGCTTAGGGTTCTCTCTCTGCCCCTCCCCACCCCTCTCTCCCGCTCTAAAAAAAAAAAAAAAGTCTTACTTTGAAATAATTTTGTATTTAGTGGAGTTGCAAAGATAGTACAGAGTTCCCATATTTCACTTATCCAGTTTTTCCTATGCCAACATTTTATATGACCATGGTATTGTCAATAATATTCATGCCCTATAACCTGTTGAAACAACAAAGCCAAAAGAACTAGTGATCTAATTCTATTTACTGCAGGTAATAAGACTGCTCCATTGGCAACAGAGGCTAATTATAGCAAAGAAACCAAAGTCATCCTTCTCGGAGAGACCAACATTGAGGTGAAGGAAACATGCATTGTTTGGCCACTGCTTTTTCTGTGCATCCTTGAAGTGGAACCAAACTTGGCTTTTTATTGATGCCAGTTCAACTAATTTTAATTTTCTAATTTCTGAAGTGAAAAGGGCTGAGGTTAGCAAGCTGAAGCATTATCTTAATTGCTTTTGAAAACATTTGAGAAACTGCTATTTTCAGACTCTGTTAATTTAATAACAGTAGACAAATCACAGTGAGTAAGCAGGTCAAGAACCTGAGAAGACTGAATGACAAAATTAAAACATTAAGCACAAGTACTCTTATTTAACAGCTTGCATATGTGTGCCAAGTGTGGTGAGTGTTTATGGTTCACCAACTGTGTTGTATGCCAGACATTTCAAAGAACATTCCAGAGAGATGGTCTGACTTACTGGAAGTTTAAAGGCTCAAACCCCATATTTTATCCTGTTTTTTTAAAAACAGTTTTTATTATAAAATATTTAGACATTTTACAGGATTAATCCAGTTCCTACAAGTCAATAACATAAATTTTAAAAAGAAGAAAAAAGGAGAAAAAAAAAGAAAAAGCAGTGCTGTGGATTAAGAGACTTAAAAGATCTAACAACCAAATGCATTGTGCGGATCTTACTTAGGTTCTGATTTGAACAAACCAACTATAAAAAAGACATTTTTGAGACATAAAGAAATTTAGTTATGGAACTGGCATTAGATGTTAGCAATAAATTGTTAATTTTGTGAATATGGCTTTGTGGTATGTAAGAAAATGTTCATATTTTGGAGGTGGATCCTTAATATGAAGGGACAAAATTATATATTTGGGATTTATTTTTAAATAATTCAGCAAAGGAAGAAAAAAAGTGACAGATGAAGTAAATGTCAGCAAACTTGACAATCATTGAGTAAGTAATTCCCAAGGTAATGGGAATTCACTGTACTTTTTAAATGAAAGTTAGATTTTTCCAAAATAAAAAGTTCTCACAAAATACCCACAAAATTTAAATTGGGGGTGGAGTTGTGGTTATAACTCTATACCTTCCAGACCTATAACGAGTCTATGATGGTCATCACAAACTGTACAAACGATCCTTTACAGATGAAGGAAGTCTGTTTCATTTGCTGTTGTGGTTTTAGTAAACTCTGACAAGAGGGAGACATACTCTGAGCTCACCAAAAACCCCCATTTGCCAAAGTTGCTATGAATGGTATCCCTGCTTCCACTCTTGATCTTCTGCAGTCATTCTCCATCTTCTAGCTAGAGTTATATTTAAAACCATAAATCTGGGACGGCTGGGTGGCTCAGTCGTTAAGCGTCTGCCTTTGGCTCAGGTCATGATCCAAGTGTCCTGGGATGGAGACCCATGTCCAGCTCCCTGCTCAGCGGGGAGTCTGCTTCTCCTTCTGCCTCTGCCCCTCTCCCTCCCCCTCGCCCCCCTCCCGCTCATGCTCTTTAAAAAACAACAAACAAACAAAAACCGCCATAAATCTGGTCACCTCCTTCTGTGCTTAACACCCTTCAAAGGATTCCAGTTCCTGGGATAAAATCAAAAACTCTAACACGGCTTATACAGCCCACGCGAGTGAGCCCGCGTCTCTCCTGCCACCGCTCCGCTTCTCACTGTGATCCCGACCTGCTGGCTTCTTTCAGCCCTTCAACCGCCAAGTTCTGTTCTGGCGACGACCTTCTGAGAGCTGGTCACTCCTCTTCGAACGGCCTTCCGCAAAACATCTTCACAGGACACGCCCCCACCCACTATTTTCTTCCTTACAGAAACAGTTCTTTACTCTTTTAGCAATTTTCACAATTTATTTGGTTTTATTTATTTCATGTCTGTTTTCCCACTCTTCATGCGTATTCTGTTTATCATGATATAGCCAACAATATCCGATTTTTAATGAATCAGTTAAGAAACATTTCTTCCCCAGCTTCCAGTCCCATAAATATCATTGAAATATTGAAATTTAGTTTTGAAATATTGGAGAGGGCATTTGGTGAATATTATCCCCCAAATTGGCTTAAGCCTCAGAAGAATTACGGTTGAGGGGTGGGGGGCAGGGAGTGGGGTAGGATGGTGCAACGCGTGGGGCAGGGGACATTGGAGAGGAGAAATATCAGGGTGTAGCAAATGATGATTTGGCTGCTGAGCAAAAACTTACAAAAGGGAGATGTTAAGGCCACTGGGATTCTTGGCATGTTTGGATTCATAAACTTCCATTTTCCTGTGATGGCTTTTCAGTTGAGTCAGCACCCTGACTTCCATCCTAGCTCTCTGCTGTGCCATGAAACACTAACAGGAGGGGTTAGGGGTGAGATGCAGACAACTGACCAGAATCTCTCACTCCTAAGCCAGGGAGCAGAAGTTGGCAGAATACATGCAAAAATGTACAGATCCACGATCACAGGGAGATCTTAGCAAACTTCTTTAAAAGTTGAGAGCTCAAGTATACAAAATTTGAGCAAGACAGTTAACAAATTTGAGCCAGTGGATTTATATATAACTACACTGTCTTACAAATTTAACACTGCATAGTGCTTATGATGTGCCAGGCACTGTTGCAAGTGGTTTATAGCTATTGGCTCATTTATTTATTTTTTAAACATTTTATTTATTTATTAGAGAGAGTGGGTGTGAGAGAGAGCACAAGGAGAGGCAGAGGGAGAAGCAGACTCCCCGCTAAGCAGGGAGCCTGATGCGGGGCTTGATCCCAGAACCCTGAGATCCTGATCTGAGCTGCAGGCAGATGCTTAACTGACTGAGCCACCCAGGTGCCCTGCTATTGGCTCATTTAATGAGTACATATTCTTTCTCAGGTTATATGGAATAGTCATAAAAGTGATCATGTACTGTGTCACAAAGCAAGTCTCAACGAATAATGAAAATTCAGTATCTGTAGATCCAATCATACGTAGTAAAAGGACAAAAACATGTAACCCAGCGGGTTCCCTAACAAAGGCAAGGAGAAGCGGGGAGGGAGAGTAGAGGGTGGGTGAAGCAGGAAGTATTAGCTCTACCTCATATGTTTTATTTGAGACGAAGGAAGGAAGGAAAGAAGGAGGGAGGGAATGAATGAATGAATGAAAGAAGAAAGGAATGAAGGAGGAGGAAGGGAAATTTCTCTTAAATGGTCCAAAAAAATAAACTGTGTATGTAATATAGAGAGCTAAGGATGAGCAAATGTATAAAATACTGAAATTTAGGAAATCTGAAAGGTGTGTGGGAATTCTGTATTTTTTTTTCAATTTTTCTATAAGTCTGAAATGATGTTACAGTTTCAAAGAAGTTATAGTAATTATGCAGTCTCAGTGTATGGGTAAATAAATACCGCAGTATCTTTCTTACCTTTTCAGTATTTAATGAGAAAAAAGGAAAACAGTTTAAATCAAGCATAGCAAGTTGTCTGTAAGAGGAATCCCAGGTGTCGGAAGAGGCGAGGCTGTGGTTCACCCACAGAAGACTGCCTTTGAGTCAACTGAAACAAGAAGCTCTCAGGGGGCTCTGCAAGCAGAGGGGGCCGAGGGCTTGGTCCCCACTCTCCCCTGAAGCCGCTGCCCAATTCTTCAGCCCTGACTGCACATCTTATTTATCTACATTTGGCAGTTGTTCTCTATGACAGGATAAATGGATTAATCAACATTAGGACACACCTAGAGTTGTTTACCCATTATCTACTTCTGTGCATGTATGCAATGTTGTTAAGTCACTATAGGATGCTCACTGTAAACAAAGCACTGCATGGGATATAGTAGAAAAGTATAAAAATAAATACACGATGTGGCCAAATGCTCACTCCAAATCCATAACCTGACAGAGAAAGGAAAGGCACGAGTGCCTGTGTGTGCCAGAGGTTATACTTTCATTTTTGCTGCCTCATTTCATTTCCATACCAATTCTGTGAAATAGATTTTCATTATTCCTATTTTATCCATGAGGAAGCCCAGAGAAGTTTTTTTAAAGATTTTATTTATTTATTTATTTATTTATTTATTTATTTGAGAGCAAGAGAGAGCCAGCACGAGCAGGGGGAGGGGCAGGGGGAGAGAGAGAAGCAGGCTCCCCATGGAGCAGGGAGCCCAATGTGGGGCTGGATCCAAGGACCCCAGGATCATGACTTGAGTCAAAGGCGAATGCTTAACCAACTGAGCCACCCAGGCGCCCCAAGCCCAGAGGAGTTATTAACTAGCTCAAAATAACACAAGTACCAAGTGACAAAGCTTAGGCCTGTTCAATTCCAAAGTCCATGCTCTTTCCACATCACCATGTTTATAAAAGTCACAGAAGCATAAATACTGTAAAATTTCACTTACTCAACACTCTTAGGGATGAGTCATGCTGGATAGATGACTAAATAAAAGGCCATTCTCTAGGCAACATTATTCAAAACCTTCTAAGGGTAGAGCAGAGAACACTCCAGAAGCCTCTGGGGAAGAGGATTTTCTTTTCTAAGATTTTAGTTATTTACTTGAGAGAGAGATAGAAACAGCGAGAGAGATAGAAACAGCAACAGAGATAGCGAGAAAGAACACAAGCAGGGAGGAGAGGGAGAAGCAGGCTCCATGCTGAGCAGGGAGCCCAACTTGGGGCTCGATCCCAGGACCCTGAGATCATGACCTGAGCTGCAGGCAGACGCTTAACCAACTCAGCCACCCAGGTACCCCGAGGATTTTCTTCTCTGCATTTCTTTTCCCTCTTAGGCTTCTGGTATTTGAAGCCCAGGTCACCTGGTGCCTGACATGTTCTCCCTGAAAGCTCCAGAAGGTGCCCAAAGATTCCTTTTTCCTTTTTGTTCCCTCAAAATACAAACTGAGACAGACTGGTAGTTCAGAAATAATTTTAGTACATACAAAGGGAGAAGAAAACAAGAAATATTTACGGAAAATACAGTCAGTGTAAAAACAGTTGGATTTCTAAAGTAGTTTTCTGATACCAGATAGGGTTAGGCACCTATTCAGTCCTGAATGTTAGTCCTGAATGTTAGAACACTGCCCAAAGGGTGGTATGGCTTTGCAGGCCTGTTTCTCATCTCATTCCTCAGCATTTTGCTATCTCCTGGTCAGGCAGCTTTCGGTATTTATCTTGTCCTTAGTCCTAGAAATGGGTCTAATAATTTATTCTATTCTGTCCATATATAACTACCCTGAATTTCAGGGAATAAAAATATCTAATTCAGAGGGATCAAATGGAGAGATCATGCAGGCATATGGTACATAGGGAGCATTCATATTTTTCTTGTCTTCCTCATCTCTGCACATGGGCATCATCATCATCATCATACCGACAATAACTGTAGCTAATAGTTGAGCATTTACTATGTCTCAGGCACTGTTCTAAGCACTTTACATGCATCAATTAGTTTAATCCTCACCACAATCTTATGAGATAGGTATAATGACCACCTTCGTTTAATGAAGACACTGATGCACCAAGAAGACAAGCTGCTCAAATTCAAAAGCTGGGACTCAGTCTAACCAGCTGAGCTCCAGAAACAGCACTTCTAACCACCACGCTACACACGTAAGGGACTCTCCTGGGTCGAAGTTAGCCATCTAGACCTTCACAGATCCTTCCCCTCATTTTGCCTAAAGCTGATACCAGAGCAAGAAGAGATAGAATTGAGGGAACATAAAAAAGAGCCTACAAGTGTATCCAATCATATATATCATTTATGCTTAAAATTGCAGCTACTTTATAATCTTCAGCACTGTTTGAATTCTTAAAGCAGGCATTTAAAACTTCCAAAATCAACTTAAAAAACATGTGTCAAGGTAGATTTGTTTTGGGCTAAAAATGACCAAGCATAACTAACTTTGGAAAGGAAGAGATTTCACATGGGAGGAAGTTTTTTGCTTGTTGTTTATTTTAATGTCAGTTAAACTACATTAAAACAATAGCTTATCATGAGGGGGGCACCTGCCTGGCTCAGTCGGTAGAGTGGGAGGCTCTTGATCTTGGGGTTGTAGCCCCATGTCGTGTAGAGATTACTTAAAAAATGGGGCTAGTCTTATTTGGAGTGCCTGGCTAGCTCAGTTGGTAGAGCATGCGACTCTTGATCTCAGGTTCATGAGTTCAAGCCCTACATTAGATGTGGAGCCTACTTAAAAAAAAAAATTGGGGGGTGCCTGGGTGGCTCAGATGGTTAAGCATCTGCCTTCGGCTCAGGTCATGATCCCAGGGACCTGGGATCGAGCCCCACATCAGGCTCCCTGCTCAGTGCAGAGCCTGCTTCTCCCTCTCCCGCTGCCATTCCCTCCGCTTGTGCTCTCTGGCTCTGTCTATCTCCTTGTCAAATAAATAAATAAAATCTTAAAAAAAAAATTGGGTTATAAAACAATAGCTTGTCAGTAAATAGTGAATATTTCTCCGTATCATTAGGACAGTGATTAAGAACAAGGGTAAAGAGCAGATGTGGGTTGAATTCCAGCAACACTACTTCACTAGCTGTTTGAAGTTCTGTGTTTTCTTTTCTGTGCATGGGAATAATGATACCTATCATCTAGGGATATTGTTAGGCTTAAGACAATACAATTAAGGTGACTGGTACAGTGCCAGAGTCATCACAAGCACTCAATAAGGTATTTTTCTTTTTTATAACATCACTGTAACGGCTAGAGTATCCCATCTCATGGCTGTGCCAGGATCCATTTAACCAGTCCTGCATTGTTAAAATTTGGAACATTTTTTTTTTTAAGATTTTTATTTATTTATTTGACAGAGAGAGACACAGCAAGAGAGGGAACACAAGCAGGGGGAGTGGGAGAGGGAGAAGCAGGCTTCCTGCTGAGCAGGGAGCCCGATGCGGGGCTGGAGCCCCAGGACCCCGGGACCATGACCTGAGCCGAAGGCAGACGCTTAACGATTGAGCCACCCAGGCGCCTGGAACATTTTCAATACTATCAATAATATAAACAATAGCAAAATTTTCCCATACATTTCTGGTTATTTCTTTAGGGTTAAGTCTTACAAGTGATTTGGTAAATCAAAAAATATCAACATTGTAAACTTGTGACACACATTGTCAAATTATCAACCAGTATATAGTTTTACCAAGTTAATCTTCTATATATTGAAGGGATTTGGTCAACTCTTGCCAACAGTAGACATTTTAAAGAAATATGCTAATTTTATGGATCCCCCAAATCTCATTTTATCAGATGTTTCAATTTCTTCTTTTGTTGCATTAGAAAGGTCTGAGGCTCCATAAATTAAAGTATGAGACTGGCAGAAAAATAGAAAAATAATTGGGAAAAGTAAACATTTTAATGTAGCATGTTACAGATGGGGCACTTCAAGCCATTTATGAGGGGTGAGTTTTTCCAGTGGTTTTCAAAGGGGGGGAGGTGGGAATGGGGGTAAGCATGGCTGGCAAGTTGCAGGAACTCTTGTTCATTGCCATTTCAGCCATATTGGTCTGTTTTACATATTGAACTTATTGGTAAGTTGATCTGAAGGGTTCTGGACCTGAAAACAAAACCAAAAACATATTTATTTATTTATTTATTTATTAAAGATTTTATTTATTTTTCGACAGAGAGAGAGACAGCGAGAGAGGGAACATAAGCAGGGGGAGTGGGAGAGGGAGAAGCAGACTTCCTGCGGGGCAGGGAGCCTGATGCGGGGCTCGATCCCAGGACCCTGAGATCATGACCTGAGCCGAAGGCAGACGCTTAATGAATGAGCCACCCAGGTACCCCAAAACCAAAAACATATTTAATGCAAGGCTTTGGGGCAACTGGTATTTTGCAATATAAAATAAATAAATAAGTTGAATCTCTCCCTCACATCCTGTGCAAAAATACATGTCAGCTAGATGAAAACATTAAATGGAAAAAAACCTCCATGAACTACCAGAAAATATGGACAAGCATTAAGCCCTTTTAAAGCACACTGATAAAAGCAGAGACCATGACGAGAGGCACTATTTCTCTGTGTTGGTTTTCCCTAAAATATATGCCTCTGACACAGACTCAAAATGATTTTGTGGCTAAGGGGGTGTGGAAATGCTACACATCAATAATAATGCCAAGGGTGGCTTAGGGTATTAACATCCCCGTTATCTCTATCAGTACCCCCAGATCACCTGGTAATATACACGGTAAATATACACAGTAAATAAACTAATGTGCAAAATGAAAGATGTAATACATCCTAGTATGTTATGCTGCAAGCCGACTCTTGCCACTAAGCCCTTCTCTCCCCAGACATTCTGGAAGCATCACTGCTTGTCCTCTGGAGTCAGAGTGTCATCAGCATAGAAAGGCTCTGAGAAGTACTTAGTGGAAAAAGAAGAAAACCAACTTCATTTACTTATTGTTTCATCAAACTGACTTGACTATAGAACCCTCCCTTCAACATGATACCTATTAATATCCATAGAATTTGTGAAGCACACTTAGCAATGTCAGGCTAAAAATTAATATTTGAAGGAGAAAATGCTTGGCAAGAGGTGTTATTGTGAAAGACATACGTCCATTTATTGCTATTTTTTAAAAAAGATTATTTATCTTTTTATTTGAAAGAAAGAGTGAGCGAGAGAGACAGTACAGGAACAGGGGCAGAGGGAGAGGGAGAAGCAGGCTTCCCGCTGAGCAGGGGGCCTGACACGGGGCTTGATCCCAGGACCCTGGGATCACGACCTGAGCCGAAGGCAGATGCTTAACTGACTGAGCCACCCAGGTGCCCCCATTTATTGCTATTTGACCAATGCCCAAATTGAGGTGCTCTCCAGTGTTGTGATCTGCTGACACCTAGTGCTGATGCTTTAATTTAGTGTACACACACACACACAAACACACACACATAATTTCCAATACTTTCCTGCCCACCGAAATAAAAACCTTGCAGACGGCATTTATATTCTTGTACATAATTATAATGCATTATTATCTTGGAATATTATGAAAGGATTTATGTAAATGATCCAAAGGGCTAAGAAAGTATGCTGCCTTATACTTTTGCTCTTCTCTCACCTATTAAAATGTCTTATGAGACTATATGTATTAAAAAAAATGTGTCAAATAATGCTTTTTCTGACTCTTTATGTCATACCCATGAAGGGAATTGAATTAGACTGTGTTTAGGGGACAGAGCTAGAAGGTTCAGAAAGAAACATCAGGCCATTCTACAAAAACTCAAGATTATAACTGGAATGAAGATGAAGTGTTTCTTTCAGTAAACTTTTTTTTTTTTTTAAAGATTTTATTTATTTATTTGACACAGAGAGAGACAGCGAGAGAGGGAACACAAGCAGGGGGAGTGGGAGAGGGAGAAGCAGGCTTCCCGCCGAGCAGGGAGCCCGATGCGGGGCTCGATCCCAGGACCCTGGGATCATGACCTGAGCCGAAGGCAGTCGCTTAACCAACTGAGCCACCCAGGCGC
>NC_138372.1:111894893-111956637 GCF_054177405.1 Leptonychotes weddellii | reverse complement strand
AACCAACTGAGCCACCCAGGCGCCCAATTTATTTATTTATTTGAGAGAGAGAGAGAACACAAGCAGGAGGGGCAGAGTGAGAGGGAGAGAGAATCTCAAGCAGACTCTGCACTGAGCACAGAGCCCGACATGGGGCTCGATCCCAGGACCCTAGATCATAACCTAAGCCAAAACCAGGAGTTGGATGCTTAACTGACTGTGCCATCCAGGTGCCCCTTTTTTCTTTTCCTTTTTAAAATCAACTTTATTGGGGCGCCTGGGTGGCTCAGTTGGTTAAGCGACTGCCTTCAGCTCAGGTCATGATCCCAGAGTCCTGGGATTGAGTCCCACATCAGGTTCCTGGCTCAGAGGGAGCCTGCTTCTCCCTTTGACCCTCTCCCCTCTCATGCTGTTTCTCTCTCTCTCAAATAAATAAATAAAATCTTCAAAAGAAAATCAACTTTATTGAGGTATAATTTACACACCCTTTTTAAAGTTCAGTTGGATGAGTTTTGGCAAATGTATATATCCATGTCATCACCATAATCAAGATGAAGAATATTTCTATCATCCTAAAAAGTTCCTTTGTTCCCTTTTACAGTCAGTCCCCATCCCTTGACCCCCACCAGAGCTAGGACCTCACTGGAATTTGGGGAATCATTATTTTTAATGTAGACTTAATAGCTATAAGGACTTAGATTTGTGCTGCCAACAGAGAGCCATAGCCACACGTGGCTACTTAAATTTAATTAAAATTAAATAAAGTTAACAAATCAGTTCCTGTGTTACACTAGCCACATTAAGTCTAATAGCCACATGTAGCTAGTGGTTGCCATATCGGGCAGGACAGGCATAGGACTTTTCCATCACTGCAGATAGTTCTATTGGGCAATGCAGAGATGTTACCTAGGTGGAATTTGACCTTCGCCACATGAACGTAGGCTCAGCAGCCTACCTTAACTGACTGAGCCACCCAGCCACCCCTCTCTCTGCAACTCACAAAGTCCTCCTTCCGCCCTTTGAAATACCTTCTTCATGAGCCTTTTGAGAATTGCTCCTCTCTGTCCCCAGTTGCTGTCTGATACAGAAAACGCAAATGCTTTCTGGAGCCAGGAAGGTAGTATGTCTCAAGGGGACCTGGTATATGATGTTAGAGTAAAGTGCTGGCCACTGTGCAAAGATGTTCACATTCAAAAAAAAAGTTAAACTGCTGCTGGCCAAACAAAAACACATGTAAGCCAAGTTTGGCCACTGGCCACCAGTTTGCACTCACTTCTTGGCTAATTCTCTCTCAAATCACTAAGCAGCTGTGATATAGTGGAAAGAGTGAGTGAACATGGAAGAAAACCTTGATTCGAAGCCCAGCTCTGCTACTTGCTAGCTGGGTGGTAATAATGATGATAATAATGTTAACCTTCCAGAGTTAAGTCTTCTCATCTGTATAATAAAAACAATACTACCTATGTCACAGGATTTGTTTTTCTTAAAGATGTTATTTATCCATTTGACAGAGAGAGAGAGACACAGAGAGAGAGAGAGCACAAGCAGGGGGAGTGGCAGAGGGAGAGGGAGAAGCAAGCTTCCCACTGAGCAGGGAGCCCCATGTGGGGCTCGATCGATGTGGGGCTCGATCCCAGGACCCTGGGATCATGACCTGAGCCCAAGGCAGATGCTTAACCGACTGATGCTTAACAGGTGCCCCTCACAGGATTGTTTTAAAGATTAAGATAATATTCTTAAAAACACCCACCCTACAATAAGCCCTCAATAAATTTTTCATAGCATCTGTGATATTTATTTTCTTGTATTGTTTTGATCGATTATATGCTTTATTCTACCTGTATTTATGAACAGTTTGGTTGAGCCTATTTCTTCTGTTAGACTCTGAGTTCCTTTGGGTCAGGGATTTCCTTCTACGTCCCTTTAATTACCCACAGTACCTATTCAAGTAATTAAGTCCCTTGTACGTCCACTGTGAGATTCAACAAAAGCTTATGACTCAAAGTCTGATTGGGGGAGGAATCTGGAAGAACACAGTCAACTCTTAGTACAGATGTATATTTCATATAAGAAAGCATGTGGCTGGGGCGCCTGGGTGGTTCAGTTGGTAAGCGTCTGTGTTTGGCTCAGGTCACAATCCAGGGGTCCTGAGATTGAGCCCAGCCCCAGGGCTCCCTGCTCAGTGGGGACACTGCTTCTTCCTCTTTCTCTGCCCCTCCCTCCACTTGTGCTCTCTCTCTCTCAAATAAATATAATAATCTTTTAAAAAAAAAAGTATGTGGCTGACTTATAACGATTCCCAAAGTTATGATTCCCTTCCTTTTCCAACATAAAAGAGAAAAAACAATGATAGTTGTTCTCTTAAGTGGATGCCTCTTGCTTTTGCATTTACTAAGTTTGCTAACAGCAATACAGGAATTTTAGAAGTGTCATACTAGAAATTTATGGGGGGAAAAAGAGTTTCAGTTTTAACTGAATTTAACTGAACTAAATTACATTTTGGCAATTTAGATAGAAGTGATGCTGGGATAAAGGTGGTAGAAGAGGTATGTATCAGAGCAGCTAACACTAGGGGCTCAGCTCATTTTCCCATCTGGAATACTGAGACAAGAACAACAACTATTAGGAATCTCAAAAAGTTCTTGTGAAAGTTATTAGACAATTAAGGTCATGGAATTTGGGGAGAAGAGGAAGGAAGCATGTGTATCTCACATAAACAGGTTAGAAGCTTTCTGTACTCCTATGGCTTTATAAGAAACAGCATGTCATATTTTGTCCTAACAAAATTCTCTTACTTTACAGGTACCCATGCCTTCCAAATGCCTGTAAAAGACTAATTCACATATTGAACTTGGTATGGTTAATATCATTGCCCCTTGGGATGCCTGGGTGGCTCGGTTGGTTAAGTGTCTGCCTTCAGCTTGGGTCATGATCCCAGCCGGGGTCCTGGGATCCGAGTCCCACGTCGGGGTCCTTGCTTGGCGGGGAGCCTGCTTCTTCCTCTGCCTGCCGCTCCCCCTGCTTGTGCTTGCTCACTCTCTGACAAATAAATAAATAAAATATTAAAAAAAATCATTGCCCCTTTATTTGTGAGCTTTCTTCTTTCTGAACTTTGCATCTACAGACTCATTAAATAAGTGATTTGTAGGTTAAATGAACTAATTTAACTCCAGAATTGATTGAAAACTTAACTCCTCTCCTTCCCCCTTATTAACTATGCTTTATACCAGGGTATTTTATTTTTTCCTCTCAAAAGTATCATTCTTAAAACTAGGAGAACTATAGTAACAAATGGGTTTAAATGTCAGATTTAGTTTGGGAAAAAAGTTTCTAACTAATCAAGGTTCCAAATGGGGAAAACGGATCAGTCGAATGGACCGTGCTTGACAAGCCAGAGAGAGGCCACCCATTTCTTCAGTAGGGTTTTGTCAAGTATGATTTTGTCAAGTATGATTCAGAACGACACATTCAGATGCAACTTAAAAAATCTATTTCACTGTTCACATGTATTATCAATAAGGAAAATCTGCCTTGGTGATGTCAAGACATAAAAGTGCATGCCAGTGTGCACACTGCTGTTATCTTTCATGTGCTCTGAAGCTTTCATAATTCAATTCTTTAGATTCTGTATGAGGAAAATAAAATTTCACTGCAGGTGTAACTTCTCAGTAACAGAAGACAATGATTTCTACTTAATGGGCATATTCAATTTCTCAACTTATAAACACTCAATAAAAAATCAGTTCCAAGATCACATATGTAGTACCACCAAACTATTGTCAAAATAGAAATAAACAACTTTTCCTGCATGAATTAAGAAAAACTTTATTGAAAAAATTATCCCCTTTAAGTAACATTACCTATCTTATATGAAGGTAACATCATTTTTTGCATGGACCTGGAAGAACTGGGTGAGAAAATAATATTTGAAGACTTTCTCTTTCAAACATAATTCTTTTGAAGAAAACTGTAGACAATAATTAGGGTGAAAGTCAGTACTAATACCCTTTAGGAGTGTCTTACAGATGGTTCATTTCAAAGCATCAAATTCTATTTACTCAAAAAACCTAATAAAGTAAACAATTCCCTTGGCAGCTGCAGAAGACTCAAATGACCTCATGGATTGCACTGATGTATCTACTTTGTGCCAAATGTTTCAGAAATTTTGAGACAGTTCACTTATCTAAGGTTCAGAAAGCAAGAATTTCCAGAATAAGTGAAAGGGGCTGACTGTACAATAATAATTAAAACAATACTAGCTTTCAATTAACATATCAATGTGTTTTGCATGAAGAGGCAGTTTCCAAGCACACAATAAAGCTGTGCTGCCCTCTTAAGGGTAAACATCTTTACCACTCACTCCTTGAGTCACTAACAGACCCAGAGGCTTAACAAAAGGTCTGAGCTTAACTGCTCTTTTCTTTTGTAGAAAATAGTGTAAAAAGCACTCTTTGGGTCAGAAATACACTGGTGATTTGACCTTGGACAGGTCACTTAATTCCTAGTCTGTATCCATAACTGTAAATGGAGTCAACAATACCTGGTAACGTATTAATGGACTGGTGAGAGAATGAGATGATATATATGAACATATTATGTAAACTATAAAGCAACAGTAATGAGAAGTTAGTTATTATTTTATATAAAACTGGTCTAACCTTTCCTGCCTATATCCCTGTCTGTAAAATGGGTACAGATCTAGATCTGAATGCCTAACCGTCACTTACTGGCTGTGTGAACCTGCGGAAGTCATTTCCTTTCTGGACGTGTTTTCTAACAAGGTTATTATGAAGATCAAATGATACTGTGTTTGTAAAGGCTGCAACAGGAATATATTAAGAACTTAATAAACAGCTGTTACAACTCTCTGAGGAGAGGGCCGTAAGGAGCAAACTATATCTAGTTAAAAGGCTTTGTATGTATATATGACTCTATACGCATCCAAGGTATTGTTATTTGTACTGTAAACTGCAAAGACATACAGGGAACTAGGAAACAAATTGTGCCCCAGTTACCCTCAGTAGAGAGGGGAAAAAAGGCAGAAAAGGGGACTTAGGCACTCAGTGGCTTGGAATACAGGTAGGAATGAGAACAGAGAAGTGTGGCAGAAAAAAAGACCTTAAGAAATACTCCGAGAATCAATTCATTGTTTTCCCCCTTTTTCTTTTACGACCTCCAGTCTAGATTAGATCATTTCATTCAACTTCCCAGCCCGCCATATCGCTGGACATTTATTTACTGTACCTTCTTCACTGAGAGCCTTTCATTCCCCTCCCCTTCTAGGAGTCGTGAACTTCAGACCCTCCGCTTCCGACACCCATTCCCTTTCTGTTTTTACCAGGCTTCCCTGTATCCTCCTATCCGCCTAAGGGGGAAGTGAAGCTGAACGTACCGCAGGGCATCCTAGGAAATGTGGTCTCTCATTCTCTTTTGCTTGCGCTCTAGAAGTGGGAAGACGACAAAGGTGATCCAGTTAAAACTACAACTCCCAGCAAGCAACATGAGCGACTAGCTTCCTTTTTGCCCCCTCCTATTGCCTTCCTCTTCCTCCTCTCCGCGGGAGCTGAACCGCTTGGCCTCACGGTATTTGTAGTTCTTTCTGGATCCAAGATCCTAGCACTCAACGTCCGGAAGAGAGGCTGCAAGACTCTAATTCCCAGAGGGCAAAGCGGTGGCTGCGCCTGCGCACTCTCAGTGAGGGCGTGTATGTCTGTGTGTCTGAGGGAGAGAGAGAGCGAGAGTGAGTGAGTGTGAGTGCTGGGTAGGGTGGTGGCCGTTACGTTCGGGGCAACGGCTACGGCAGTGGAGAAGTAAGAAGAGAAACAACGTCCGGCGCTTCCGCCTTCGCTTAGGAGGAGGAGGAGCTGGTAGGGAAAGGAAAGTGATTCGCCCTGGGCCTGGACTAGACAGAGTCGGGCTGGTGGGGGTCTGGGCTATGAGCCTTTGAGGGTCGCTTGGGACGCGGAGCGAGACACGAGAGCCGAAAGGTATGTCTCAGCCGCCGCCGCCGCCTCCGCTGCCTCCGCCACCTCCTCCCCCCGAGGCTCCGCAGACTCCGCCGTCCCTGGCGGCGGCGGCTCCTCCGGGGGGGCTCTCGAAACGGAGAGACCGGAGAATCCTCTCCGGGAGCTGCCCGGATCCGAAGTGCCAGGCGCGTCTGTTCTTCCCGGCCTCCGGTTCTGTCAGCATCGAGTGTACCGAGTGCGGACAGCGGCACGAGCAGCAACAGCTGCTGGGGGTGGAGGAGGTGACCGACCCGGACGTAGTGCTACACAACCTGCTGCGGAACGCGCTGCTCGGGGTGACAGGGGCACCCAAGAAGAACACGGAACTGGTAAAGGTGATGGGCCTTTCTAACTACCACTGCAAATTATTGTCGCCCATATTAGCTCGCTATGGAATGGATAAACAGACAGGCAGGGCTAAGCTTCTCCGGGACATGAACCAGGGTGAACTGTTCGATTGCGCTTTATTAGGTGACCGCGCCTTCCTCATCGAACCAGAGCATGTTAACACCGTGG
Organism: Leptonychotes weddellii; assembly: GCF_054177405.1. Classification (NCBI taxonomy): domain Eukaryota; kingdom Metazoa; phylum Chordata; class Mammalia; order Carnivora; family Phocidae; genus Leptonychotes; species Leptonychotes weddellii. Next base: position 111,950,137 of record NC_138372.1, on the reverse strand, counting down.
GCTATGGCAAGGACCGCTCCGGAAGCCTCCTGTATTTGCATGACACTCTTGAGGACATCAAGCGGGCCAATAAAAGCCAGGAATGCCTCATTCCAGTTCATGTGGACGGGGACGGACACTGTTTGGTGCATGCTGTGTCCCGGGCTCTAGTAGGCCGGGAGCTCTTCTGGCATGCCTTGAGAGAGAATCTTAAACAACACTTTCAGCAGCACCTGGCCCAGTATCAAGCCCTGTTCCATGACTTCATTGATGCCGCTGAATGGGAGGACATTATCAATGAGTGTGACCCTCTGTTTGTACCACCTGAGGGTGTTCCCTTGGGCTTGAGGAACATCCACATATTTGGCCTTGCCAATGTATTACATCGCCCTATTATTCTGCTAGATTCTCTCAGTGGCATGAGAAGCTCTGGTGATTATTCAGCCACCTTTCTGCCTGGGCTCATCCCTGCAGAGAAGTGCACAGGGAGAGATGGTCATTTGAACAAACCAATCTGTATTGCATGGAGTAGCTCTGGTAGAAACCATTATATCCCCTTGGTAGGCATAAAAGGGGCTGCTTTGCCCAAACTGCCTATGAATTTGCTGCCTAAAGCGTGGGGTGTGCCTCAGGACCTTATTAAAAAGTACATTAAACTTGAGGAGGATGGTGGTTGTGTTATTGGAGGAGACAGAAGTTTGCAGGATAAATACTTACTTAGGCTTGTTGCTGCTATGGAAGAAGTCTTTATGGACAAACATGGTATCCATCCTAGTTTGGTTGCTGATGTCCATCAGTATTTCTACAGGAGGACTGGGGTGATAGGAGTTCAGCCTGAAGAAGTCACAGCAGCTGCTAAAAAAGCAGTAATGGATAATCGCCTTCACAAATGTTTGCTCTGTGGTGCCCTTTCTGAACTTCATGTTCCTCCAGAGTGGTTGGCTCCAGGAGGGAAACTGTATAACCTGGCAAAAAGTACTCATGGACAGCTGAGGCCTGACAAAAATTATAGCTTTCCCTTGAACAATTTAGTTTGCTCATATGATTCAGTGAAAGATGTTCTGGTACCAGACTATGGATTGAGTAACCTGACAGCTTGTAATTGGTGCCATGGCACATCTGTGCGAAGGGTCAGAGGAGATGGGTCTATTGTGTATTTGGATGGGGACAGAACTAATTCTAGGTCCACTGGTGGCAAATGTGGTTGTGGATTCAAACATTTTTGGGATGGTAAAGAGTATGACAATCTACCAGAAGCTTTTCCTATTACTTTGGAATGGGGTGGAAGAGTGGTCAGAGAAACAGTATATTGGTTCCAGTATGAAAGTGATTCATCTTTGAATAGTAATGTTTATGATGTTGCAATGAAACTTGTTACCAAGCACTTTCCAGGTGAATTTGGGAGTGAAATCCTAGTTCAGAAAGTTGTCCACACTATATTGCATCAGACTGCCAAAAAGAATCCTGATGATTATACTCCTGTAAATATAGATGGTGCTCATGCCCAAAGAGTCGGAGATGTACAAGGACAAGAGTCGGAATCTCAGCTCCCAACTAAAATTATTCTTACTGGACAGAAAACAAAAACTTTGCACAAGGAGGAGTTAAACATGAGTAAAACTGAAAGAACTATTCAACAGAATATTACGGAACAGGCTGCTGTAATGCAGAAACGGAAAACAGAGAAGTTAAAACAAGAACAAAAAGGGCAGCCCAGGACTGTTTCTCCTAGTACCATTCGTGATGGTGCATCCTCTGCACCTGCTACCCCTACCAAGGCTCCCTATTCACCAACAACTTCTAAGGAGAAAAAGATCCGAATAACAACTAATGATGGACGGCAGTCCATGGTTACACTTAAGTCTTCAACAACCTTTTTTGAACTTCAGGAAAGCATAGCCAGAGAATTTAACATTCCTCCATATTTACAGTGTATTCGATATGGCTTTCCTCCTAAAGAGTTAATGCCACCCCAGGCAGGAATGGAAAAGGAGCCAGTTCCTTTACAGCATGGTGACAGAATTACAATAGAGATTCTAAAAAGTAAAGCAGAAAGTAGTCAGTCTGCTGCAGCACACTCGGCCCACACTGTGAAACAAGAAGAGATTGCTGTTACTGGTAAACTATCTAAGGAACTTCAGGAGCAAGCTGACAAAGAAATGTACTCCTTGTGTCTTTTAGCAACATTAATGGGTAAGATCATTTTAACCTAGATGGTTATTTCTTAATTGTGAATATAATGCATTGAGTTTTTCTGTTGTCTTCGTGAAAAAAAATCTGTGGTCATCGTAAAAACTCTTCAATTATATATATAGTTTAGGAGGAGATTATTTTCTTTAGGTTTTTTTTTTTTTTTTTTTTTTTGCAGTTAATGGATATATGTTAGCATGATTCTCTACTAAAGTCAATATTTAGGACAACATAACTAAGAAAGTGAAAGTAGTCTCTTAACTGTCACCAGATTATTTAAATATAATTTATTGTTGTAAATTTTTTTTAATAGCCTTATAGTATATCTATTTAAAACGTTTTAAAATATTTTACCTCCTGGGCTCTATTGAGCCTGCCCACTTTGTCCCTTTTCATTTATTTTTAAATTTTCTTTTCCTGCATGTCATGTGATTTCAGGACTTCCTGTTTGATGAATTGCAGTTTCTGGTGTTTATATTCTCACTGCTCTCCCACCTAATAGTCTCTGTCCTCCATTTCCTGTTCTTCCTTTCCCAGTTCATCACATTTTTATTTGTACATTAGGATTTGTGCTTAAGTTATTTCCTTGCTTACTGACTCTGTGCCATCAATTGTAATAAACTATTATAACTCATGAGAAATACAAGAAACAGGTAGATGTTAATGGGGTTGCTTAAGAAGCATTTCTTTTTAATAATTCAGCATAAATTAAATATATCAACTAAATATGTAATCTAAAGCTTTAGATGATTTGGGATATGATCCAATGGTGCACTTCTAACATTATTTTTATTTGCTTAATCTTTATTTTCAAAATCACTCTTAATATGCTTTACTAAGGCTTAAAGTAGAATTAAAATTTATGTTACATATTAGAAGAGCCTTATTTTTGCTGAGATTAGAGCTTTTAACTGGAAAAGTGATCTGGGTTTTGATTCTTTTTTCTAAGAGTAGTAAATATCAGTGAATTGGGCCTTGACCTACCAAAATGAAGATTATTTATTCCTGGCTTGTTAAATTTGGGGGCCTAGAAGTTAATAGGAGATTTAAAAGCTCTGTACACATTTATAACTTGATATTGCTGATTTTATTTTGGCAGACATAGCCATCGAATTGGGGGATATGTCAAGAAATGTACTAGGCACACTGTATTTCTGTCTCTTAGGGTTTCTGGTTTCTTAGAGACTACATGAAAGATTGTGTGATCTTTGGAGTCAGAAAGACCTAGAATTTGAATCTTGGCTCCACTGCTTATTAACTTAGTGATTCAGGCAAGCTGCTTAACTCCCCAGTACTTTCAGTTGCCTCTTCTCTACAAAATGCCCTTTGTAGTTGGGACACAGGGCAACAATAAAATACTCCTAGAACTCTGAAAATTAAATAACATCGGCAGAGAATGGATAAAATTAGGTATATGCAGAAGGTACTTTAAAAACTAGCAATCTCCCAGGTAAAAAACAGGAAAGAGAAGGTCTTCCTCAATAGAAGATGAACTCTTGAGGATGTGGCTGATCTCTTATCTAAACTTGGATGCTCAGTACCTAGTATAGTGCCCAGCAGGTTGCAGGCACTTTGAAATGTTTTTGATTGCATTAAATAGATGACATTAACATGTCTAAAGAAAGGCTGTGTCAGCAGAAATGGAATGGATGGTCAGCATTGAACGTTGAAAAAGAGTTGAAAAGCAGAATTTGGCACTGTTTAGACACTGCTGTACAAAGGGAAAAGATACATCATCTAGAGTTCATGAAAATTCTGGTAACTAGAAAGGTAATCTCTAGGGTGGGAATATTTTATCAGTCCTCACCACTGCCTGGCTGAAAGAACTGTATCCCTTTAGAGATTCTGTATTCATCAAGTATCTGTTCTGAACACTCATTTAACTTCCTGATATAAGTATTGATGTACAGGTGAGAGTGCAGATGAGGATTACGTTCACTTAGAAGGCTGTGTTCTCCATTGTAAATAAATAAATGGCAAGAGTGAGATTATGATCCATACTTTAAGTCTGGTCAGCATAATAATACATTTTATAATGAAAATCAGTAAAATATAGTTCTGGTTTATAATTAGTCACTTTTTGAGTTTAGTTTGAGGTTTCTGGACCTGAATATCTGAGTACTAGACTGTGGACTGCAATGAGTTCAACAACATAATGTCTTGTTGTGATCCCTTCCCTCTTTACCTCCAACATTTATGTTGCTGCCCTTATAAACCCATACATCTCTTTAAATCTATTCCCAACACAAATTTGAGCATAAAAAGAGTGTTTTGTTATTTTTAAAAAATTTTTTACTGTAGCACTTGAGAGATTTTCTGCTGTAAAACAGTACTAAGAGAGTGCCTGGCCTGTATTAGTCCCTCTATAAATATTCGTTCTTTACCTCTCTGATTTTCTTATAACTGTATTTGAATTATGTAGAAGATAATCTTTTTGTTTGTTTTGTTTTGTTTTTATTTAGAGAGAGAAAGCATGAGTGGGGGTGGAGGGGCAGAGGGAGAGGGAGAAAGAATCCGAAGCAGGCTCCATGCCCAGGACAGAACCTGATGCAGGCTCGATCCCATGACCCTGAGACTGTGACCTGAATCTAAATAAAGAGTGGGACACCCAACTGCCTGAGCCACCCAGGCATCTCTAGAAGATATTCTTTTTATTATTATTATTAAAGATTTTATTTATTTATTTGACAGAGAGAGGGAAAGCACAAGTAGGCAGAGTGGCAGGCAGAGGGAGAAGCATGCTCCTCCCTGAGCAGAGGGGCCCAATGTGGGACTTGATCTTAGGACCCTGGGATCATGACCTGAGCCGAAGGCAAATGCTTAACCCACTGAGCCACTCAGGTGCCCCGCCCTAGAAGATATTCTTTTTTTTTTTTTTAAAGATTTTATTCATTTATTTGACAGAGAGAGAGACAGCAAGAGAGGGAACACAAGCAGGGGGAGAGGCAGAAGCAGGCTTCCTCCCGAGCAGGGAGCCCGATGCGGGGCTCGATCCCAGGACCCCGGGATCATGACCTGAGCCGAAGGCAGACGCTTAACGACTGAGCCACCCAGGCGCCCCCTAGAAGATATTCTTAATAAAAAGTGATGTGTTGGTAAAAATGTCAATTTGGGAATAAATATATACACACACACACATATACAACCTTATGTAAGGAGTGCTGGAGAAATACTGATGTTTAGTTTGGAGAGGGCTGGAAAACGACAGAGCTTATTTAGAAAATTGCAAATTTCAAAATGCAGAAATTACTTTGTGAATTACCAGATATGAGCTAAGCTGCTGATACGTTAGTTTAGAAAAAGAGTGCATCAAGCCTTATGCTGTTCGAATAACTGACTTCTTCTCATTTAGGTTTAGGCTTACATACCACCTTCTTAGACTTTTTCTGACCATTATCTAAGGGTTTGAGAGACCTTTGCTAACCACTCTAAGTAGGTCCCCTCTATCATTGTATCATGTTCATTTCTCTCATACCCTATTACAAGTTTTCATTATCTTCTTTGTTGGTTTACTTATTTATTTGCTTACCCCACTGTATTGTAAACTCCACAAAGGCAGAGACGGTAGCCTGTTTTATTCACTGATGAGTACTTTATCACTTAGTACAGGGCCTGGCACTTATTAGGTGCCAAATAAATGCTTGTTGAATGAATGAATGCAATTTTTTCAGCAAAATGAATGTTTTGCTATGAGCTAGAGATTGTGCTGGAGATACAAAGATGAATGAGACATAGTCCTTGACCTCCATAAACTTAGCTGCAGGATCTCAACTGAGGGCATTATAATTATTATTTATTTGTATCAACAAATGCATCAGTCTTTTGCTTAGTATGAACCATTCATGGAACTAGTCACTTTGAATATGAGAGTTTAAAATGAAATAATGTTCTACCTGTAATATTTCACATTTAAATCTGCTTTATCCAGACTAGTTGGAGGTTATTGAACAATTTTTGCAGATTGTCATCTTCATTATTTATATGTGAGTGACTTTGGCATTACAAAATATGTTATTCAGTTTTCTTGTAGACCATTTTTGGTGGATTTTCTTTGTGGTAAGCATGACAGATGGCCTAACAGCCATCATAAATACTAGGCTAATTTTTTTTTTCTTAGTAGTGTATTCCACTAAGTTTCTAGTTAATTTTCTTTTTCAAGAGATAAAGACAGATTTGTGAAAAACAGAATCTGTCAGTTTGGAGTTGCTTTAACAGAATTGAGCTACTTGTGATATTTACCCCACTTCACTATAAAGGTTAGCAGCCTTTCAGGAGTTGAGAAACTTGTTTGATTTTTATATATCTTTTATCTTCCTGAAAGATGCATATAGATATATCTTAAGATAAATGTATGTTATACATGAATTTATACTATCATACTTTGAAGATTAAGTTAAACATTGATTCTGTTCCTTTCTGTACTCAACTACTTTGACACCTTTTATTTTCCTTCATATTTTTTCAATTACAAGATTATATTATTTTTAAATATTCAAAGAATTCAAGTGTATGTAAAGTAAAATATGATAGTTGTCTTTAAAATTTTTACTTCCCAGAGAAAATCAGACTGTGTGTGTGTGTAAACATTTACACACAGGTTTGTGTGCATGTATATGTATGATAAATACATCTTTTAATGCTAATGATGACGCTAAAAGTTGTATGGGCTGGATATACTTCAGGGACTCGGTATAAGGAGAGAAACAGGCATGCCTTTCTTAGAAATGGTTTTGACTATTGGTAAGGTAGATACATTTTTAGATGGGAGGATCTGCAGGAAGGGTAGAGAGATGGCAACAATTCTTTCAGCTAACGAATAGCTTTAGGATTATTTCTAGTAGAAATAGTCCCATGTTTCTAGTTTAAATTTACATTTTGGCCAATTTATTTTATGGTGATAAGATACTTGAGTTCAGAGTTAATTTTAGGTATCTTGGGGGGGGTCTTTAAAAATACATATTTTTTTCTTTTTTAAGTTTATTTATTTAGTAATCTACAACCAATGATGGGTTCAAACTCAGGATCCCAAGCTCAAGAGTCATGGGACTTCCGACTGAGCCAGCCAGATGACCTTACAAAGATATTTCATTTTATTACTCAGCCATAGAAAAAGAATGAGATCTCGCCATTGTGACAACATGGATGGACCTAGAGGGTATTATGCTAAGTAAAATAAGTTAGACAGAGAAAGACAAATACCATATGATTTTATTTACATGTGGAATCTAAAAAACAAAACAAAAAAGCAGAAACAGGCCCATAAATTCAGAAAACAAACTGATGGTGGGGGGTGGAGGGGAGTGGGCAAAATGGGTGAAGAGGAGTGGGAAGTACAGGCTTCTAGTTATGGAATGAATAAGTCATGGGAATGAAAGGTACAGCGTAAGGAATATAGTCAATGGTATTGTAATAGTGTTGTATGGTGACAGGTGGTAGCTACGCTTGTAGTGAGCATAGCATAACGTATAGAGTTGTCAAATCACTGTGTTGTACACCTGAAACTAATGTAACGTGTGTCAATTATACTTCACTAAAAACATATATATATATATTTCATATAGATGTTAGACTTTAAAATTTGCTCACTTCATAAATTGCAAAGTAGAAACTTCAAAGTGCTTTTTTAAAAAGCCAGTTAAAAATTGGAATGATGAGCTTTTAAGCCCACTTTTAAACCCGTGATTTTATTATTAGTAGTAAAAGTTAGAAAAATGTGATATTTTAAAAAAATGTTCACTTTAATATACTTTTTAAAAATTAAAAATTCTTAAAGAGGAAAAAAGAAAAACCATCCATAATACCACTGCCATATATAACTACTGTTTTGGTAGGAGAACTGAAGACTTAGGAGGAAGGATTTGAGGAAGACAAATGTGAACAGAGGTTATTGATGATAGTGGTATAGACTTTTTTTCTACATTTATATGTACACACAATGTGCTGAATATAAGTATTTTATTGTTTACTATGAAGAAACAGATAAATTATAAAGTAAAATTAATTGGGGGCTAACAAAAATATGAGTTAATATAATATTTGCCAAATGCTTTACCAAGCTATTCCTGTTCTCTAAGAGTTTGCTTTCTAATGGAATGGTAGAAAAATAAATCTTTCCCTTTTTTGGTAAGATCTACTCTCTTAGTAACTTTCAAATATACAATACAGTATTATTAACTGTAGTTACCATGCTGTACATTACATCCCCATGGCTTATTTATTTGATAACTGGAAGTTTGTAACTAAAAGTCTTTCCCTTCATTTTTGCTGTGATTTTTTTTTTTATTAGATTCATGAAGAGGTATAGATGGTTCCATTAGTTATATTTTATCCATATTAACACTGAAGAACAGTTGTCATTGTGCTGCTTCATTTAAGTTTTTTTGAACTTCTTTCAGGCATTGTTAAAAGGAAGAACCTCATTTATACTGTTCATTCATATACATTCATTCAGTGAATGTTAAGAGTGGTACTGTCTCCTCAGCACTGTGCCAGGCCCTGGGAATAGAAAGTCAGATAGACCGCTGACCTTTTCCTGACTTTGAGAAGCTAGTCTAGAAGGGGAAGCAGAAAAGTACACTAAATTAACCTGCAGTGTGATGAGAACTGTGGTGCTCATCTGCATAAAAGTAGCAAGGAAGGTACCTACCTACCTGCCACTCTGAAGAATCTAAGAGGAAGTGACACCTAAATTGAGTTTTAAAGAATATATAGTAATTATTGACCTTTGGGAACCAGACCAGTTTGGTGGTGTTGCTTTGTAAAAGTCAAGTTAGGGTGCAGTGAGAGATGTGAGATAGGAGAGAATGCAAGGATGACTCTTCGAGTGCCTTTATCTGCCATGAAAAAGGAGCTTGGGCTTTATGGTGTGGTTTTGGGGAACCATTAAAGGTGTAACTCAGAAGAAGGAGGGATTTGAGGAGAACAAGATTGGAGGGAAAACCAGTGAGGACGTGGTGGTAGTATTGCAGGCAGGAGACAGGCCTGAACCAGGGCAGTTGTAGGATGAATGGGGGCAAATGCAGTGGAGAGCAGTATGATGCTGATGGGGCACTTGTACAGAGTGTCACAATTCCTGCTTCCTGATCTCTAATCTCTCTTCTTGGTTCTGTTACCAACAAACATGACTCAGTGGAAGTATTTGTATACCAAAGGAAATAATTTGCCTATTTTTTCCTCCCAACCAGTTGTTGATGCCAGGGATTTCTACAAGAAAAGACTGGATAGTTCTGTCATATTTGTTGTAACACAATTTGACCTCTGGTAAAGGTTTAATATCAGTGGAAAGGGAGGGCTTAAGCTTTGGATTCAAATCCTGCCTCAGCCACTTACAAGCTGTTTGATCTTAGGAGAATTGCTTAAACTCTCTAAGTTTGTTTCCTTTTCTGTAAAATAGGGCTTAGTTGTGATGAGAAAACAAAACTGTGTAAAGTGCCTTCTCAAAGCTGGGTAGATAATAGAGGTTTCGATTTATTTATCCTTCCCTTAAAGGAACAGAGCATGCATACTTAATGAGGCCACATACTGCTCTGAAGGGGGGTGAAGTTTGGTTCTTGGGAGAGGGAGAGGGTAAACAAAATCTTTAATGAATAAAACTCTGATATACTGCAGTACATAAACAGATAAGCAGTATATCTGTATTTCTGTAGTATTCAAATGCCACAGAGGAGGCAGCTAAGCAAAATGTTTTAAAGGGATCCTTAGGAATAATTTTAAAAAAAGATCCTTAGAGGGACAGAATGAAAACAAGGTTGATAAACACTCCAATAGAGTTCTTACTTAGAGTTCTCCCTGCTTAAATAAGGAAGAGTAAGGTATGTAAAATACTAGGAAATGTCATTTTTAAAATTAGTATTTAATGGTGGACAGTTCTGGAGAATTCACTATTTTAAGACCTATTCAGACTTCTACCAAAAAAACTTAAGTGCTACCATATAATTTTTATTTATTTGAGAGAGAGCGCACAAGCAAGGGGAGCAGAAGGCAAAGGGAGGGGGAGAAGCAGGGTCCCCACTGGGCAGGGAGCCCGATGTGGGACTCCATCCTAGGACCCCAGGATCATGACCTGAGCTGAAGGCATAGGCTTAACTGACAACCACTGGGGCGCCCCACTACTATATAATTTTTATATGTTTTTCAAATAAATTATATTCTGAGTATTTTATAAAATACTTAGTACATTTAAGGTAACATTGATAATAACTAAATGAAAGGTTATTGCCATAGAAATAATTTTTTTTTAAGATTTTATTAATTTATTTGAGAGAGGGAATGAGAGAGAGAAAGCGTGAGAGGGGGGAGGGTCAGAGGGAGAAGCAGACTCCCTGCCAAGCAGGAGCCTGATGTGGGACTCGATCCTGGGACTCGATCCTGGGACTCCAGGATCATGACCTGAGCTGAAGGCAGTCGCTTAACCAACTGAGCCACCCAGCCACCCTGCCATAGAAATAATTTATCCAAATGAAGTTTAATGATAAGTTCAGCAGTCGGAACTTCTGCTGTAAGTTGTTAACATTCTGTATTTGGAGGCTTTTATTAATATTCAAAATTTAAAATTAAATTCGTGTGCCCACCCTTAAATTTAGCCATATTCTGGTAATACTGTATCATTAGTGAATGAAGTGTTTGTGTGTAAGTAAATGTTCTAGTAAACTGAAACTTTAAGCGCCAAGGCTTTTAAAATTTGCATACTTTAATCTGATGTACTGAGTACTCTAAACTTTAACCAACTGCCATGCAAATTCATATTCCTGTTTATAAATGTGGGAAGGGGTTAGAGCTCTGAGAGATTGCATGTACATAATGATTAAGCCACGTCATTAGTAACCTCTATTCAAAAATAAAAATTTAACCTTTCTTTGTTAAGATTAACTGAAAAAAAGTCCTGATTGTAAATGTAGCATATATACAGTATCAGATTAGAAAATAGTGAAAGTATAAAGAAACAAAAACAATCATTCCACAAACCAAAAGTAACTAATTTTTTAAAAAAGATTTATTTATTGGGGCATCTGGATGGCTCAGTCCATTAAGTGTCTGCCTTTGGCTCAGGTCATGATCCCAGGGTCCTGGGATCGAGCCCCGCATCGGGCTCCCTGCTCTGTGGGGAGCCTGCTTCTCCCTCTCCCTCTGCCTGCTGTTCCCCCTGCTTGTGTTCACTCTCGCTCTCTCTTAAAAAAACAAATCTTAAAAAAAAGGATTTATTTATTTATTTTAGAGGGTGGGGAGGGAAAGCGAGAATCCCAAGCAGGTTTCGCGTTGAGCGTGGAGCCTGACACCGGGCTTGACCCCATAATGCTGAGATCACGACCTGAGCTGAAACCAAGAGTCAGACACTTAACTGACTGTGCCACCCAGGCACCCTCAAAAGTAACTTAATTTTTACGTTCCTTCTATTCTTCATTAACTTTTTGAACAGTGATTATCTGTCTTTTTATTTGAAACTTCTTATTGAAATAGTCACTGTCAAGGATGTTCTTAAAAAATGTTTTTGTGAATGGTCATTTGCTTGTGGTATTTTGTAGATTTCTAAAGGTTATTCTGAATCTCTTCAACAAGGTATTTCTCCCCTAAATTTCTATTTAAGAAAGTCAACTTTGGAACAACACAATACATTAATTACGTACCTTCAGTCTACCTATTTACTTTTCTCCCTAGACCCTTCCATCTATTTTTATTTGATTTTAACATAATATAGAATACACAGGGGCACCTGGGTGGCTCAGTCTTTAAGCGTCTGCCTTCGGCTCAGGTCATGATCTCGGCGTCCTGGGATCGAGTCCCGCATCGGGCTCCCTGCTCAGTAGGAAGCCTGCTTCTCCCTCTCCCTCTCCCACTCCCCCTGCTTGTGTTCCCTCTCTTGCTGTCTGTCTGTTAAATAAATAAAACTTAAAAATATATATATATATATAAAATACACAATTCTGTATTTTACTTGTTAAAAATAAGTATCTTTCCATAACCTTCTCTGTTGCTCTAGTTCAAGGTTGTGAACTACTTTCCTTTGAGTTGGATTGAGTCTTCAGGTATATTTTGTTTAATATGCCCAGTATTGACTCATGCAGTTTTAAAGACTTTTTTGAATTAGTTTCTACATTTAAAAATTAGGAGAATTCACATGAAAAACCTAGGTTTCTGGCTTCTGAAAAGCCATATGGTCTTAAAACATTGGGCCTACACTCTTCTATGACAGCACATGGCAGTGGCTGCCACCTTTAGATGGGCCATGGATTTTCTAGTTTACCACAGTCCCATCACTCCATATCATCTCTTTATGTTATACCAAGCTGTGTTACTCATTTGGGAGATCTGCCTTGCAATCTCTGTTCAAGGTTAATCATTAAGCAACCTTGGGTTGAACTCTTGTTTGTTGCCAATACTATATCTGTTTTTATTTTACAGGAGAAGATGTATGGTCTTATGCAAAGGGACTTCCTCACATGTTCCAGCAGGGTGGAGTATTCTACAATATTATGAAGAAAACCATGGGTATAGTTAATATCTGATTTTATTCTTAGATAATATATCTCTACTTAGGCTGTTGTAAGATTAAGAAAGGGCAGATATTCTAAAGCTACTTCCATCATTAATTTTTGGTATATGTTCTTCTTTAGCAGTTTGCCTAGTTAAAATGGATTATTATCCTGGTATGATCAGCTATGTTTTCTGCTATAATATTACTAAAAAGTCTCCTATTACTTTCTTGCTCCTATTTTCTCATTAAATTGTGTATATGTTTCTTAGTAACTAAAGACAAATTGTGAAATTAGAAGCAAAAAAAAAAAGAAAGAAATTAGAAACAGATTTGGTTATAATGCTAGTGAATGTACCAGAACCAGATAATACAGTATTTTTGTTGTTGTTGTGTTTTGGCTGTTGTTATATATACCTCAGTGTTTTCTGAATTTTAAGAAATTACTCATTTTACATTTAACTTCACATTGTGTATGCATTGTTTGTAAAGATATGTGAAAGTATACAACTGTATCTTCAGGTTTTAAGGTCTTAAGAGAATGATTAGCAGTGTGTGTTTGGACTTCACATGTTTTTTCAAAGATTTGATGTGAATGATTTTGGCTTTACTCATTTTTTTCATCTACCTGACCTCCATAGACGTTAACTGCATAATCATTATTTATGGTTTTTATCTCTTACACACTTTTTTTTTCCCTTCTTCAAAAAAACCAACCCAACTTGGCTATTGTAGAAATGTTCAAACATACATAAAAGTAGCAAGAATAATATAATGAACCCCTGTTTACCCACCACTCAGCTTCACAATTATCAGTACATTTCTATTCCCCTTAACTGGACTATTTTAAAATAAATCCCAGACATAATATAATTTCATCTGTAAGAACTTCAGAATGTATCTCTAAAAGTAAGAACTCTTTCTTTTTAAAAAAACTACAATATGATTATCACCTATTAAAAATATGAAAAATAATTTTTAAAACATCACCAATATTCAGTGAGCTTTTACAATTCCGTGATTTTTTATTGTCTTAAAAAAAATTTTTCTTTTTCTTTTGGTTTATTTGAATCAGGGACCAAAGAATGGCTGACTGGCTGGTTTCCTTCCTTTCTTCCTTGGTCCTACTTTCCTTCCTTTCCTCCTTCCTTCCTTCCTAAGACAGGATTCTTGAAGCATAATTTGCATACAGTACAATTCACCCTTTGTATGTATATGAATTTTGACAAACATATGCAGCCATGTAGCCACCACCACAATCAAGATACAGAATATTGCTGTCATTCCAAAAAGTTGCCCTGTGCTCCTTTCTAGGTAATCCCTGAACTCCTACCCCCAGGCCTTGACAACCACTGATTTTGTTTGTCTCTTTATGTTTGCCTTTTTCATATCACCATATAAATGGGTTAATATAACCTTTTGTGTCTAGTTTCTTTGATTTAGCACAGGGGTTGGCAAACTACTGCCCAGCAGCCATATCAGGCCTGCTGCCTGTTAATAAAGTTTTCTCAGAACACAGCAAAACAAACAAACAAAAACCCACAGCCACACTCATGTTTACCTCTTGTCTATGGCTGCTTTCACACTACAGTGGCAGAATTGAATAGTTGTGGCAGAGACTATATGGTCTGAAAACCTAAAGTATTTACTGTGTTGCTCCATTACAGAAAAAAAATTGTCAATTTCCGTTTTACTGTTTTAATGCTTTTGAGATTCGTCTATCTGGTTGCGTGTATTAGTTTATTCTCTCATATAGCTGAGTAGTATTCCATTGTATGGATGTATCACATTTTTGAAAATCTATAATCGATTGAAGGACATTTGGGTGATTTTCAGTTTTGGGCTCCTATAGATAAGGCCACTATAAACATTTGTGTATAGGTCTTTGTGTGTGGACATATGTTTCACTTCCCTTTTGTAAATACTTAGGAGTGGGATTGCTAAGTCATATGGTAAGTATATGCTTATCTTTATAAGAAACTCCCAAACCATTTTCCAAAGTAGCTGGACCATTTTGTATTCCTTAGCACTGTATTGGAGTTCAGTTGCTCTGTTCCTTACCAGTACTTGGTAGTATAGGTTTATAGTATTACCTCATAGTGGTTTTAATTTGCATTTCCCTAATAACTAATGGTGTTGAGCATTTTCTCATGTGCTTATTTTATTCCTTCTTTTGCTCATTTTTAAATTGGTTTGAATCTTCTTTTTAGTTGAGTTTTGAGAGTTCTTTATATATTCTGGGCACACATCATTTATCAGGTAAGTATTTTGCAAATATTTTCTCCCAGTTTGTAATTTGTCTTTTCATTCTCTTAACAGTATCTTGTGAAGATCAGAGATTTCTAATTTTGATAACCAGTTTAACAGTTTTTTCTTTTGTACTTTTTGTGCCCTATCCAAAAACATCCTTGCCTAATCAAAGGTGACAAAAATTTTTTTGTTTTCTTCTGGCAGTTTTATAGCTTTAGATTTTATATTTAGGTTTATGATCTATTTCAAGTTGATTTTTTATATGTTGCAAGGTATGAGTTGAGATTCATTTTTTAATGTATGGATATCCAATTGTTCCAGCACTGTTTATTGAAAGAAGTATACCTTAGCCATTGAATTACTTTAGTACCTTCGTCAAAAATCAATTGACCATGGATCATACACTTGAAAAGGATGAATTATATGCAAAATATAGCATCAGTAAAATTATTTTAAAAAATCAATTGACTATATATGTGTGGGTCTATTTTTAGAAACTGTTTTCTGATTTGTTGATCTATGTCTCTCCTTTCGCCAATACCTAGTCTTGATTAAAGTATCATTATAGTAATTCTTTTTTTTTTTTAAGATTTTATTTATTTGTGAGAGAGAGAATGAGAGACAGAGAGCATGAGAGGGAGGAGGGTCAGAGGGAGAAGCAGACTCCCTGCTGAGCAGGAAGCCTGATGCGGGACTCGATCCCGGGACTCCAGGATCATGACCTGAGCCGAAGGCAGTCGCTTAACCAACTGAGCCACCCAGGCACCCTCATTATAGTAATTCTTGAAATCAGTTAGTATGAGTCTTCCATCTTTATTCTTTTTTTTTCTTTTTTTTTTTAAGTTTTTATTTAAATTCCAGTTAGTTAACATACAGTGTAATATTAGTTTCAGGTGTACAATATAGTGATTCAACACTTTCATGCAACACTTGGTGCTCATCACAAGTGCATTCCTTAATCCCCATCACCTATTTGACCCAATCCCCCACCTACCTCCTCTCTGGTAACCTTCAGTTTACCCTCTACAGTTAAGGATCTGGTTCTTGGTTTGCCTCTCTCTCTCCGCCCCTCTGCTTCCCCTCCATTTGTTTTGTTTCTTAAATTCCACATGAATAAAATCAAATGGTATTCATTGTTCTCTACCTTATTTCGCTTAGCATAATACTATCTGGCTCCATCCATGTTGTTGCAAACATCTTTATTCTTTTCCAAAAAAAAAATTGGGGGTATTCTAGGTGCTTTGCTTATCCATATAAATTTTAGAATCAGCTTGTTAGTTTCTACAAAAAAGTCTGCTGGGATTTTTATTGTGATTTGTTGACTCTGTAGATCAAATTGAGGATAAATTATATTTTTACAACATCGAATCTTCTGATTCATGAAAACATTGTATTTCTCCATTTATTTAAGTGTTCTTTAATTTCCCTCATCAAAATTTTGTAATTTTCAGTATATAATTCTTATATATCCTTTGTTAGATTTATACTTAAATATTTCATGTTTTGGGAATGCTGTTGTAAAAGATGCTTTTTTAAATATTGCAATTTCCTGGGGCACCTGGGTGGTGCAATCAGTTAAGCATTGGACTCTTAGCTTTGGCTCAGGTCATGATCTCAGCTCAGGATAGTGAGATTGAGCCCCATGTCACCTCTGCACTCAGTGCCAAGTCTGCTTAGGACTCTCTGTCTCTCTGCCCCTCCCCACCCCCACTGTCTCTCTTGCTCTTTCTCTCAAATAAATAAATGTTTTTTTAAAAATTCCAACTCCTTTTGTTCTTTGCTAGTGTATAGAAAATAAGATTGGTTTTTAAACTTTTTAAAAAGATTTTATTTATTCATTTGAGAGAGAACGAGAACAAGAGAGATCACAGAGGGAGAGGGAGCAGGAGAAGCAAACTTGCCACCGAGTGGAGAACCTGCGTGGGGTTCGATCCCAGGACTCTGAGACCATGACCCGAGCCGAACGCAGACGCCCCAGGATTGGTTTTTATACATTGACCTTGTATCCTGTGACCTTGCTTAATGCACATATTCTAGTAGCTTTTTAGCAGATCCTGTGGGATTGTTTGTGTAGGTCATCATGTCTTTTGCAAATAAAAGACAGTTTTATTTCTTCCTTTTCAGTCAGTATGCCTTGTATTTCTCTTGCCTCATTGTAGTGGCTATAAGTTCATTGCTGAATATGTATGGGGAGAACAGACATCCTTGCCTTGTTCCTGAAAGCAATTCAGCCTGTAGGTTTTTCAGAAATGCTCTTTATCAGATTGAGGACATTCCCTTCTATTGATGGTTTACTGAGAGTTTATATTTTGAATGGATGTTGAATTTTATCAGGTGCTCTCTTCCTGCATCTACTGAATGATCTTACAGCTTTTCTATTTAGTTTATTGGTAGGGTGAATTACATTGATTGATTTTTGGATGTTGAACCAACTTTGTGTGCTGGATTCAAATCACTAATATTTTGTTGAGTGTTTTGCAACTGTATTCATGGGGCATAATGGTATGTAGTTTTCTTAAAATGACTACTTAATCAGGGTAATGTTGGCTTTATAAAATATAGTTGGGAAGTGTTTGCTCCTCTTCTGTTTTCTGGTAGATTTTGTAATACTTTGATATGGTTATTTCTTTCTTAACTGGTAGAATCCACCAGTGAAGCCATCTGTGCTTGGAGTTATCTTTGCTGGACAGTTTTTAGCTATGAGTTTAATTTCTTTAATAGAATCCTCTTAAGTTTATGTATTTTTTCTTGAGTAAGCTTTGTTTTGTCTTTCAAGAAATCTGTCCATTTCATCCAAGTTAACAATTTTATTGGCATAAAATTGTTCATAATATTCCCTTACTGTCCATTTAATATCTGTAAGGTCTGTAGCTCCTTCAATTCTGATATGCGCAATTTGTGCCTCTCTTGTTTTGCTGACCAGTCCAGCTAATGGTCTATCAGTTTTATTGATCTTTTCAAAGAAACAGGATTTGGTTTCACAGGTTTTCTCTGTTGTTTTTCTGATTTTAGTTTCATTGATTGCTGCTTTTACATTTTTTTTCCTTCTTTTTGCTTGCTTTGGGTTTAATTTGCCCTTTTCTTTCTAGTTTCTTTATGTAGAAGCTTAAATTATTGTTTATAAATTTTTGTTTTCTAATAAAAGCATTTAAAGCTATAAATTTCTCTCTGAGCATCCTCCCCCTTATTTTTGCATCCCTTTCTTTTTACTTCCCATTTTCACATTATTCTACATCCTGAATTATATTGATATCAGTTAGTGGTTTTTTAAAAGTTAGTATTTAATTAGGATCGATTAATGGCATTCTCAGTAATTAGGGTAAATATGCACTTTCATGGAAGTGAATGAACTTCCCTCATTTGTTTTTGTGTGGGAGGGGTAGGTGGTGGGTGGTTGTGGGGATTACTTTTGATTATTTACTAAATAGTTTTATGTTTCTGGTTTGAAATTATTTTTAAAATGTTAGCTGTAATGCTAAGACAGTTTAATGGAGAAAGAATTGTTTTTTCAACAAATGGTGCTGGGACAACTGGATATTTACATACAAAAAAATGAAGTTTTGACTTCTGCCTCACAGCAAATAAAAAATTAGCTCAAAATGTATCCATCATCTAGATATAGGAGTTAATACTAGAAAACTTTTAGAAAAAGACATAGGCCTAAAATTCTTGACTTTGGATTTGGCAAAGCCTTCTTAGATATGACACCAAAAGTACAAGCAACAAAAGAAAAAAAATAGATAAATAAAAAGCAAACTTTTATGCTGTAAAGAACACCATCAAGAAAGTGAAAAGATGGGCACCTGGGTGGCTCACTCGGTTAAGCGTCTAACTCTTGATTTCAGCTCGGGTCATGATCTCAGGGTTGTGAGATGGAGCCCCACGTCAGGTTCTGCACTGGGCGAGGAGCCTGCTTAAAATTCTCTGTCTCTCCCCTGCTCTCTCTCTTAAAAAAAAAAAAAAAAAAGTGAAAAGATAGCCCACAGAATGAGAGAAAATTTTTGCAAATTATGTATCTGATAATAGACTTGTATCTAAAATATAAAGAACCTGGGGGCACCTGGGTGTCTCAGTTAGTTAAGCATCTGCCTTCGACTTAGGTCATGATCCCGGGGCATGATTCCAGGGTCCTGGGATTGAGCCCTGCATCAGCTCCCTGCTCAGTGAGGAGTTTGCTTCTCCTTCTTCCTCTGCTCCTCTCCCCTGCTGTGTACTCTCTCTCTCTGTCTCTCAAATAAATAAATAAATAAATAAATAAATAAATAAAATGTAAAAAAAAAAAAGAACTCATCAGTAAACAGGCAAATAACGCGATTAAAAAATGGGCAAAAGATCTGAATAGACATTTCTCCAAAGAAAGTATACAAATAACTGTTAAGTACATAAACTGATGTTTAGATGCTCAGCATCATTAACCATCAGAGAAATGCAAATCAAAACCACAATGACATTGTACTTCACACTCACTAGAATAGCTATAATCAAAAAGGCAGATAATAAGAACTGTTGGCAAGGAGTTACAGAGAAATTGGAACCCTCATACTGGTGGTAGGAATGTGAAATGGTGCAGCCACTTGGGAAGACAGTCTGGCAGTTCCTCAAAAGATTTAACCTCAAAAGATTTAACATGGTTACAACCCAGCAGTTCTAGTCTTAGGTGTATACCCAAGAGAAATTAAACCTGTCCACGCAAAACTTGTACAAAAGGGGTCGTAATAGCATTTTTCATAATAGTCAAAAGTGGAAAAAACCCAAAATTTCCATCAACTGGTGATTGGATAAATAAGATTTAGTGTATCGATACAATGAAGTATTATTTGGCAATAAAAAGGAAAGAAGTATTGGTACATGCTAGATCATGCCTTGAAAAATTATGCTGCATGAGACAAACCAGTCACAGTAGATCGTATATTATTCCATTTATATGAAATATCACAGAATAGGCATACCTAGAGAGAGAGAGTAAATCAGTATTGCCTAGGGCTGGGAGTTAGAGTAGGCGGAGGAAATGAGAGTGACTGCTAATGAATGGGTTTGCGTTTCTTTTTGGGGTGATGAAAATGTTCTAAAAGTGATTGTGGTTTCTTTTTGGGGTGATGAAAATGTTCTAAAAGTGATTGTGGTAATGGTTGCACAATGCTGTGAATATACTGAAAACCATTCAGTTGTACACTTAAAATGAATTTTATGTGAATTATCTCTCAATAGCCATTATAGTTTTTTAAATGTTACCTGTGTTATTTATCCTTATTAGGAAGTAGTTTAAAACTCTGAAGTAAGAACATTTGAGATCAAATTTTGGTTCTACCACTTGCTCCCTGTGTGACTTCTAAGTCTTAATTTCTTCATTTGTAAAGTGGCTATTATAATCTCAGGGTTGTTAGGATCAAATGAGATTATGCACATAAAGCAGTTAGCAAAGGGCCTGGTACCTAATAAATAATTAGCTAATGTTTGTTGTTATTATTAGAATTTTAGCTGTTACATGCAGAATAATTAAAATTCTTCTGACTATAACAACATTTGAAATGGTCATTGTCAGAAAATTTTACTTTTCAAAATACAGTTTCTTCTAATATCTGTGGCAGAGTTTTATCTTTTTTAAAATTTTATTTATTCAAGTAATCTCTACACCCGACGTGGGGCTCGAACTCTTGATCCTGAGATCAAGAATCCCATGTTCCTCTGACTTAGCCAGCCAGGTGCCCCTCACCTCTTTTGTTGAGGACAGATTTGTATGGCAAATCATTATTATTATCCTGTGGTCAAAGAATCAAAGTATATCACCCCAAAACACATATACCCATATCCTCCAAAGATTGGAACATACTTCTCTTTTTTCAAATCCGCCCTAACAAACAGATGGTTATATCTACATTGGAACAGAAATATTTCCCAATATAACTAGACTATTAATATTCCTATTCTTTATATTTGGAAAGATATTTTAAAGTTCTTTTGCTTAAAATGTAAGTTTCCTTGCAGGTCTTTATACAGAGATAAATGCAGACATGAATGTCAAATTTAGTTTTAAAACTTGTATAGCTATCTTTATAATGTTGAGTTTTGCTCGTGTTTGAACTTCATGAAAATGGAAATTGAAAATTATGCTATATGCGTTCTCTGTGATTTGCTTCTTTTCTGCAACACTTTTTCAGATTCATTCACATTGATGGGTTCAACTACCATTTTCACTACAGCATAGTATTCTGTTTTATCATTTTAATATTATTCATCCATTGTTCTGATGCATTTCTAGTTGTTTTGATGTAAGGAAGAACGTAGCCCTAAATATTAGTATACATATTTTTTGGTGTATATGTGTGATGAAACTGTTGATATGTGATATAGGAATTTTAATAACACCTTGATTCTTAAAATTCAAAAGGCTATATAAGTTATATAAAACCTAAATGATTTAAAGGGAGCACAACCCGTAAAGTATTTGCATTGGTTTTTTAAAACATATTTAATATATGTGCTGCCGAAGCGAGCACTTTTAAAACATATTTAAAATAATGTAAAAGGTCTAGGAACTACAGAAATGGGAAACATCACCTATAATTTTTAAATATTTGTCTTATACATACATGTTTTGGCCTGATTGTAATTATAGTACTTAGATTTGTTTCCTTCTATTCATGCACATTTTACTATATATATATGAAGCATCATAGGTTTCTTATTTATATCAATTCTTGATAGCTGCTGCATATTACTTCCATCAGGTAGATAGACTGTAATTTTCTTAGCCATTGTCTTCTTGTTGAAAGCTTACATAGATTGTTTCCAGTGTTTCATTGTGAATAATACTGTGATATGTGGGACTATGATTCTTTCCAGGGATGACCAAGGGAAAGCATCACAATAGCAGTCTGGAAACAGTTACAAAACTTTTTGATCTAGTAGAGGAACTAAAACTATTGACTGCCTGATTTACATTAGGCACTCTGTGGTATGCTTTGCGTGTTTTCTCATTTAATCCTCAAATAATCAGTGAAGTCAGTAGTATACCCATCATTATACCTACTTGATTGTATTATAAGGATCTGTTTGTACCTATCTCCTAAGAATTACATTTTATTTGAATCTTCAGGGTCTATTTTAGTTCCTGGCACATAGTGAGACTCAACAGGTGTTATCTATTGAAATGAATGTTTGAAAGTTGCTTAGGGTCATCCCTGGACTTAATCATTCAAAATTCTCTTCTTTGCTACCTTTGTTTCTTGAGCCAGGTTTTACTTTTCCACATCTGCCTGGCAAAACCTTTGTCTATAATGCTTCTGAAGATAGACTGGAATTGTGTGTGGATGCTGCAGGACATTTCCCCATCGGTCCTGATGTTGACGATTTAGCTAAAGAGGCTGTAAGTCAGGTTCGAACAGAGGCTACTACAAGAAGTAGAGAACCAAGTCCCTCACATGGGCTATTTACAGATCTCTGGTAGGGGATTGGTAATAAGCCGATTCTAAGGGTTGTGGCCTGAAAGGTACTATTGAGACCACATCTCTGATTTTAAATTTTGTCTGTCTCTTTTTTTCAGTTACCTATGCCAAAAAAGTTCTGCTAAGAGGAAATTCTAGTTGGATTTGTATTAATGGATACTTACAGCTGAAATGAATGTTTATTTAAAATTACTGTATGTTATTTATTCATTTGCAGTTTAGTTCTTTTCTGTGGTTATTTGGAATATTCACAGTGAGATACATTAGAACCACTCTAGCTTTTTTCAGAGGAGGGAGGAAAAACTATTCTTAATAACTTACAAAACTGGAGACTACCTAAATGCCCACTAAGCATTCTATAGTTCAGTCATCCTCCACCTCTGTATTTGTATAGCACTAACAATTTCATTCATTTTTAACTAGTTTGCTTTTGCCTTTATATTTTGCCATAAACATACCCATTTGCACCATATGTTATTAAGAGTTCTCTGCTTCATGGGTTCTATGCTGGACATGGAGTCTACTTACAAAAAATAAAAATAAGAGTTCTCTACTTCATCTTTCTTTTGTTGCTGACATAGAAAATCTTTGGTTTTATAAAATTTGAAAACCCCTATTTTTGCATACTTGGAGTATACTTTGAGAAACAAATTTAAAATGTAAGGATATTGGATAGTTTAAAACACACAATTTTCTTATACTCAAGCTGGGAAAAAGTATAAAATTTTGGAATACCAGATAGTGACAATAAGCTCCTCAACTAGAAAATAGAAGCCTGCTTTCAA
This sequence comes from Leptonychotes weddellii, assembly GCF_054177405.1. Taxonomy (NCBI): domain Eukaryota; kingdom Metazoa; phylum Chordata; class Mammalia; order Carnivora; family Phocidae; genus Leptonychotes; species Leptonychotes weddellii. The sequence goes on along the minus strand of NC_138372.1, from coordinate 111,927,020 downwards.
GTTCTTCTATTGCTACATTAGTTGACTATGAGAAGTAAATTAAATTGCAGGGGCCATTTGAGGAGTATCTGTAAGTCAGGCTTATTTTGGTGGTTGTGACTTACCCGAGAGGAATAAGAAGAGTAACATGAAATATAACTTTTTCAGAGGAATTTAATTAAACAAGATCTTTTTCATTTATTGTGACCAAGTGTCATTTCTTACAGTTATACCAAAGACACAGTGCATTAATCTTAGCTTTCCTAAATATGCCCTCATAATTACTTCTTTAACTATAGGATATCTCATTTTGAAAGTTCATTATCTTTTATATTTGTAAAAGATATATACCTAAGGTACACTGAGAAAACCACTTTTATGCTGGTATTCTGTAATTTAGCAGAATTACTAATAATTTTTAATTTTAATTCACACTGTGCAGCATATTTTGTGCAACACTTTGCCCTTATAGGTATTTTTGCAAAGTTTTAAATTTGAATTAGTAAATGAAAGTATGTTTTCTTATTGCTTTACTGCAAGCAGTTGTTTTACTAACACTGTTGTTAGTGTTTTCTCATGGCTTAGCTGTTTCAAGCCCTTTTCCTAACTTTGTAACAGGTTAATGATATTTGTAAAAAAAAAAAAAAAATTCGCCTGTGGAACCTACAGTAAGGTCTGTCGTGATATTTTTTTAATAGTATTAAATTCTATTAATAAATATAAATTATTTTTTATTTTGTTTTCAAAACTGTGATCTCGATATTGTTGAAAATTCACTATTTCAACTGTAATTGTCTTTACTACACTTTTAAAGTAAGATTTTAATAAATACGTTTTTTCTCCTTCTTTAGGTATGGCTGATGGCAAGCATTGTACTTTTCCACATCTGCCTGGCAAAACCTTTGTCTATAATGCTTCTGAAGATAGACTGGAATTGTGTGTGGATGCTGCAGGACATTTCCCCATCGGTCCTGATGTTGAAGATTTAGTTAAAGAGGCTGTAAGTCAGGTTCGAGCAGAGGCTACTACAAGAAGTAGAGAATCAAGTCCCTCACATGGGCTGTTAAAACTAGGTAGTGGTGGAGTAGTGAAAAAGAAATCTGAGCAGCTTCATAATGTAACTGCCTTTCAGGGAAAAGGGCATTCTCTAGGAACTGCATCTAGTAACCCGCACCTTGATTCAAGAGCTAGGGAAGCCCCAGTTGTAAGGAAGCATAACACAGGGACAGACTTTAGTAATAGCTCCATTAAAATAGAGCCTTCTGTATTCACAGCTGCTCCTAGTAATAGTGAGCTTATTCGAATAGCTCCTGGAGTAGTTACAATGAGAGACAGCAGGCAGCTTGATCCTGATTTGGTTGAGGCCCAGCGAAAAAAATTGCAGGAAATGGTTTCTTCTATCCAGGCTTCAATGGACAAGCATTTGCGGGATCAAAGTACAGAGCAGTCACCATCTGATCTTCCTCAAAGGAAAGTAGAAGTGAGTTCTGTGAAGTCTGGGAATCTTCAGACTGGCTTACCTGAATCTTTTTCTTTAACTGGTGGCACTGAAAATTTGAATACAGAAACAACTGATAGCTGTGTGGCAGAGGCCCTGGGAGCAGCATTTGCCACAAGGTCAAAAGCACAAAAGGGAAATTCAGTGGAGGAGCCTGAAGAGATGGATAGTCAAGATGCTGAGATGACAAACACAACTGAGCCAATGGATCACTCTTGATTTAATTAGAGGCTAATAAAGGCAGAATGTTTATTGTGAATATGTAACATTTGTTGGCTGGGCCACATAACTTGATTAGTCATAAAAAATCTTGTACGTATATAATTCAAAGATTATATCTTGTTATTCAGTGCATGACAGCAAGTGTGTGATTGGCAATAGCTTTTAATATACTGCTGCCCAGGCTGGCTCTGAATTCCTATAAATTAGTTATTAGATCTGCTGAGATGAGTTTCTTCCATATATGTGGTTCATTGGAAGTTTTTTGTAATTCTAATTCCATGAAAGTCTTAATGTTTCAAACATGAAAATTCTCTTGCTAATGTTTGATTTTCTGAAAAGGCTAGAACTGAGTGGGGAATGAGATTTTGCTAACATTGATGTCATCCAGGTAACCATTCCACATATTTATTAGAGTGTCAAAAGCTTTATGTAAATTTGAAGGTTATCAGAACTACATTGTATCTTAAAATTCATAGAAGGATTTATTAGATACTGGAATCCTGACATTTCCGTGAACATAAACACATTCATAGAGATATGTATTCTTGATGAAAATATCTTGAGAATGGAGTGTAATGATACAACATTTTGCTGATTGAGCAAGGCTAGGGGGACAATATCTATTCTAGAATGATAAAGTCAATGTGATTCAGTAATGTTGCTGTCTGAGCCAACACAGCCAACTGTGTGCTCTATTGTTGATAATATGTTACCATTATTTTTTTAATCCTGGCCTGGTCAAGTACCACTGAATTCTTTTTTCTTTAATCTTGCAGAAAAGTTGATTGCAGTGTGGTAGAAAATATAAAAATAATGGTAGCAGTAGTTAATCTCTAATTTTCAGAGTCTGTCAGATTCACAGAGAATTTATATATAAGAATTTATCTTTACGAATGAGTTACATTGTTCTACAATTTTGATCAATGGTATTTAAGCTTGTATATGCTAAGTGTCTTTGAACCCCTTTGAACCAAAAATGTTTCCTTTTTTCCTTAGCATCCATAACATTTTCTTTATCTGTTGGCTTCACTTGGATTTGGATACAAATTTTACTGCATCAGACCCTGATCAACTGGGCATTTGCTTAAATAGTGTATTCATCAAATCTTTAGTGCCAGTTTCCTCAAAAAGCAGCCTTTCATGCTTATTATCTTAAAGACAAAGAATGTTTATCCTGAGATTGGTATTGCACTATTTTATCCTGTTCTGCAGGTCTGTATTCTGAAATGTACATTTCAATCCATCTTTTTCCTTTGTTCACTGAAATTAAGTTGAATTTGAATGGATGAAAGACAAAATGTATATTAATACAATCTCTTATCTAGAGCATTCAAAGCCTGGCTGTCTCTGTTTGCACATGTAACAGATGCAGAACTGTGTTTGCAGTATAAGAAAATGTACATCAGAAAGTATATTATCAGGTGTTTCAAAATTTCAGTCTATTGATTCATAACGAATATAGACAGTACTTTGACTTGTGTTTCCAAAGGAGGGAGGTTTTGGATTTCTTTCTATGAAAGTATCTCTGACTTAATCTACTTACTAAATGAACTACTCCATTTGAATAAGGAAAGAATGGAGAATCTAGACATTTTGCAGGTGATACCTGAGCAAGATATATATTTGGGTTAATTTTATCACAATGTCACATTTTAAACCATATTTTATCTCGATTTTTCTAAATTTACTTTCAATTATCTTAATATCTAAAGAGCAGGAAAATTTAGGACTTTTATATTGTGCATTAGTTTTGCATAAAGAACTACAGCTACCAAATAATATTTGCCATTTAGTTAGTATAGGTGGCTTCTGTGTATTAAACTAAAAATTGCCAATACCACTGACCACTATAATTATTTCTGGCTTTTTCAGCCACTGAAACTGGCTTTTTCTTATTAATTTATCAGGAAAATGTTTAACAAGCAAATGCACTGCTTCCAGGTAAATGATATAATCACCTTTTCTTTAACAAATATTTTCTTCACCTGTGGCTTGGCATGTTTCGTTAATAACTGACAAATAAACTCTTATAGCATATAGTAAAAAATCAGAAATAAATTTTATCTTCCTATTAAACACTTGCATTCAGTCAAATTGGAGTGCACCTGTGAACATTAGGAGAAGGGCTCCTTCCTGTAATCTCTGATAACACTAATAATTTCTCTTGCCACAGCAATGCTATTTAGAAGCTGGTTAGGTATGAATATTATAATAGCTTGGGTTCTCCCTTGATAAAGAATAAAAGGCTTGATTTTGAGAATGGTCAGATTTCTTGAAATTATTTTAAATCTGCTGAAATTTGGTTGGAGTAATTAGTTTTTGAGAAGTGGGCCAGGTATCATCTTCACAAAGAAGTTTTAGAAACAGTTTAAGTTCTTAATTTTCATCCTTTGTCGTTCCATATGGTTATCATAATCAAATACATGACTATAGAATTCTTATTTTTTAGTACTGCCATTTGTGATCACCACAACTTTGAGTTCAAGCTAGAGGTCATAAATCAGTTAAAATATTTTTTTAGCCCTAGATGTAACATAACTATAGCTCAATCTTATAATTCTACTTGTGATGTTTCACTGAAACTTGAAGTAAAATTGTAAAATTTTTTCTTCAGTAATCCATTTTATAGGTAATCATACCAAGTTTGAATTGATGACCCAAAGTCCAGGTAGAGTTGAAGGTGGTGTAGAATATTGGTAATGAGAAACTGGTTGAAGTTGAAGAACACATGACACTGCCAAATATTATGAGCTAGAATATAATGAACTCCAAGGGAATGGCTACTCAGGAACTAGTTAAAGAGTAAGCCCAAGGCCTATTTTTTCCCCTTTCCTATGTTTCAAGTATTTTATTGGAAAATGTTAGGATAAAGACCTGAGAAATTTAGCAAATGCTATTGACTGTGAAATTTGCTTTATATCTTCTGATGATTTTTAGTTTAATTTTTACAATCAAGCCTACTGCTTGCAATTAAGATACTAATCTGAAATGCATCTGTGAATCCCAGCCATAGGTCCTTATTGCCATTATTTTTAAGTATCTAACTTGATTTGAAGTGAGCAGACTTTTGCATATGGTCTCTTACCTCAGGGAAGATCACTTGCTAGCAACTCATATATTACTAATGACAGGTTTTTGAGAATTGTACTGACATCACATGTTAGCTACTAAATGCAAAATTTATAACAGTATTATTTTATGTAGATGCCTACTAATACTGGTTGCTAGTGAACGTTTCTTTAAAAATTTAGAACTCCCTAATAACTAATCTTTAGGTATGAAGTAAACTCATAACTTCTGTCATTAATTATGCTTTGGTCAATATAGTGACAGTATCATACTATGTTTATTTTAGAATATCAATACAGTTTTGTCTTCATTTTTCAATAGGAATTTCAATTGGCCCATGCTTAAAAATACTGCAGAGTAGATTTTGAGAGTTTCATGGTTCCTGAAACAAGGTTTCCATATTAAGATTTTCATAAAAGCCTTTGCAAAATTGAATTAAACTCCACTCAATATGAACTTTAAATGACCTTTTATCACAGCAGTAGTGAGATACATACTCTATGTAAGTTGGGTAGAAATACCCTACAGTTCAAGGTTATCATATAATTTAACAAAATTGTACATCCTCAAAGCTCTTCATAATATAAGAAATTAATTTTCAAACCAGAACTATTCACTTGAAAACATACCATAGTAGAATGTTTACTTAAATAACAAAGAGGAGCTACTGTAAGATTTATAGCTAACTGTAAGTTCTGCCATTCTTAATAACTCTTCAAGATGCTAAGTGTTTCAATTCATATTTAATGATAATTAAATCGTGGGAATTTTAACGTTTGTTCCAAAATAGCAGAAATTGTAAAAATTGTGAATTATTGGAGAAAATGCCATTACTTGTATATTTGACATTTAATTTTTTAAATTATGGAGTCTACATGCTTTTGTAGTATAATATTAATACAATGATTATTCTCTTGTAAAAGAAAAGGAAAACTAGTAAAAAAAAGTTTTAGTTGATGTTATCTGCTTGTGAGTATCAATTACTTAGTATTAAAATTTGAAGGTATTGCATACTTTTCTTTAGAATGCACAAGTCCCTTCCTGAGCCTTTATGCCTGTGGTGGGGCAATAAAGGACTGAAAACGTTATCAATATTTTCAGGTTTATTGGACTTTAAGAATTAGTGCCAAGAGCTGGAGAGTCTACTTTTTTGGAGGGAAATATTCTTTAGAAAATGTAAAAATAAGTGGTAATGTAAATATTTAGAAAAATTACATAGCAAGTGCTTTAACTGCTCAATTAAATAGTATAAATGTTCTATCATCCCTAAGGCACTGGCTGTTACCCATTATTTTCTGATTTTGTCGTTGCTGTATATATTACATTTGAGTAATAAATAATTGGTAATAGTGTATTATAACTATATAGTGTTCTACACACCTCACTGTACAGTATTTGAAGTTTTCTTTTATATTAATAAAACTATAAGTTAATACATACTGATTTTCCCCTCGACTTCTCCACATTAACTTTTTAAAATGATTTTTATTCTTGAGTTTCCTGGAATTATACTTTAATAATATAATGCATGAAAATATAGTTTAGTTTTATAAAGGAATTCTTAATGTAATAAAGGTCTTTTTTAAACCTCCTTTAGTGGGACATCATATAGGAACAGGAATTTCTCCCCTTTACTGTGATCTCAATGTAAATGAAATGGACTCAGTTAAAAAAGAATAAGCAAAATTCCTTTAGACATTTTACGTAATTGGGTTATGCTTACTGAATATTTAAGACAAAACAGACATGTTCTAATAGAGAACTTAGTTTTGTGCTGATTTTTCAAAAATACTGGTTAGAGATAAAGAGGGAATAAAGGGAAATACAGAAAATAGTAGTAACATTTCTATGGCTTAGCAATCAACATGACTTATATTTACTTTTAAGTTTTAATACGTATGCTTAATATCCATTCTGTTAGAATAGACTTGTTTAACTTAGAGCAGAGCCTCAGACACTAGGCTCCTAGAACTGAGTCTTGGCACACTGTTTACTGTGTGATCTGTCTGTGCTTCAGTTTTTTCTCTAGTAGGATGATGAGGACATCTACTCCTGGGGTTGTTGTGAGGATTAAATGAGTTAACATGTATTCGACGATTAGAACAGTGCCTGACATACAGTAAACACTTAAATGTTTACTATTACTGTTGTTTACATATCAAAATAATTCAGTAGAGTTCAGTTGACATTAAAACTGATAAATCCTCATATATAGGGCACACATTATTTAAATAATTTGTTTTATTAGGTTAAAACCTGCTTTATTTGTGATACATAGTTAATGAGCTAAAAACAATGGTTTCTATGTTCAAATATTTATGCAAGAGCTTTATGACCACATGCAATACTGAAAATCTGGAGAACTGACAGTCTGTGCTTTGTGACTAACTTGTTCTGTGACTTAAGGCAAGTCATGGAGCCTTTCAAGCCCTCAGTTTCTACTATAACTTTGGTTCTTTAGTTGCTACCCCCTTGTTCTGCTGATATGTCATCATGGGCTCATTTGCTGTTGGCATAGTGCTGATGGGACAAGTGACAGTGGTGTGGGCTCCAAGTAAACTAAACATAATTAGCTTTGCTTTATGCTTTGGCTGGCTACACTTGTCCCAAGCTTGGACTTGAGGTCTTGTACATGCGTCCCACTGGTCACATACCATATAGTTTGGAGCTCTCAAAAACTTCAGTGAATAAGATAAACATCCTACTTATGACAGTTCAGTATGGATTTTATTTTTCTTGACTGGCTTTTTCAGACCCCAGTAACTGCAATTATGACTGCATAGCTCATTGTTTCTAATCATTAAAAATGTATACAGAAAAATTGAAGTCTTTAATTGATTTTCTAAACGAAGTCTTTAATTGATTTTCTAAACTATATATGGTATCCTGAGGTGAAAAACTAACAGGCTCTTTAAACTTGCATTCTTTCGTCATTGGAACTAAACCTGTCCTTGGTCCATTTGTCATACCACAGAACAGAAGCTTGGCTTTTGATCAGTGCGTAACAAACAAATTGAATGATTGAAGTATAATCTTGATTCAGTCACATCCTAGGATTCACAGATTTCCACTTGTAACCCCAACCCCTCTCCTGAAAAAAAAAAAAAAAAAATTCAACATGTCCCCTGTTCTAGGAACTGGGTAATAATTCTAAATAAGACAAATTCCATGTAGCTTTTAGAGCTACATCCCAATGATGGAGACAAGCAATAAACACATTCCATATAAACTATCATTTAGTGACCATTTCCCTATATCCAGACAATAGGCCAAACACAGCATGCAATAATTAGTTCAACCCTCAAAACAACTCTTTGTGGTTGGGTAACATCATTGTTTTCATCTTTCAGGAAATAGGCTCAGGTAGATTGGTAATTTACCCAAATTCTGGACTTACAGGTGGTAGAGCTGAATTTAAACCTAGATGTTTATGACTCCATAGCCTAAGTTCTTAACCTGAGTACTATATTTGTAATTTAGCAAAGGAGTAAAATTTGGTAGTCACGTAAATCTTTATAAACATCTATTGTTAAATCTAGCTTGTTTTCAGGTACACTAACCTGGTTTGAAATTATTTCAATGTGTACTACCTGGCTTTAATTTCACTTCCTAGAAGTTCCCTACCTGAACCCCAGTCCTCTACCCCAAGTTCTTCCCTCCTTGGGTTTGTTTTCTGCCCCCAAATTTGGAGATAATTTAAAGAAGGATTTCAGAATTTCTTAGATGATTGATCTGGGTAAATTCGAGAATCATTGGTTAAATAAAAGTCCAACTCCCTCATTTCAAGAGCCTGGAATGATTGTCATTTACTAAGCAGGTCTGTTGCTTTAGTAGGAAGGCTCCCCAAAGGTGATACTTCTCAAAGGACAGTTCATGGGCTACTTGTATCTCATCAAAACATTTCTATGAAATCTTTTCATATGCCAGGTACTTTGCTACAAATAAGGAATAATAAAATGGCAAGAAAGACATACTTCCTGCCATTATATTTTTAGTGAATGAGAGAGTCGCTTAAACAAGCAAGTGCAAATATAGGGGGACTACTGGGTGGTGGGAGTCACACTACAGGAGGAACTAACCTGACTTGCTAGTGGCTTAGAGAAGGCTTCCCAAGAGGGGATGTTACAAGCCAAGACCCAAAGAATTAATATGATGTTTAAAAATCAAATTGGCAAGATTACGTACCAAAAATATTTATTAGGGCAGTCCGTCAAGCAAAATTAAGTGTGATGCTTAAGTCTGCCACAATTTAGACCCCCAAATCCTTCCTGTAAGAGGGTAGCGATCCAGTTGAATGGATAGGGATGACAAAGTTTGAGAAAGCTTGTGCAAATAGGGTTGCTAAGGAAAGGTAAACAGTGTAAAAGAATGAGATTCTAGGGGCACCTGGGTGGCTCAGATGGTTAGGCATCTGCCTTCAGCTCGGGTCGTGGTCCCGGGGTCCTGGGATCGAGCCCCTCATCGGGCTCCCTGCTCAGTGGGGAGCCTGCTTCTCCCTCTGCCTCTGCCTCTCTCTCTCTGATTCTCATGAATAAATAAATAAAACATTTAAAAAAAAAAGAATGAGATTCTAAATTCAGTACATAAAACCATCTTCAGAATATGAGCTTATCCTTTGAAACTAAAAGGTATCTCTGCTACTGAATATGACCAGTATAAATTAGATGCACAGATACATAACAAAAATTTTAGCGAAATAGTAAAGTGAGAAATTAGGAGCTAGAAACCCTCAATTATTTGCTTTCTTTCACTGTTATCAGGATTATAGGAAGATTAGTTCCACTTCTATTTCTAGCTTCTCATGGCTCTATCCTGGTATTTGTCATCTCCTCTGTTTCCATTTAGCAGTAGTACTACCTAAGTGACTAGTAACCAGCGTACAAAGTTGTGCTTAAAATATTGCTTCTCACTTTAAGATTATTTCTTTTTGTGATCTTTCTTATGGCAAGTGATTTGGCTTTCTCTTTACTATAATAAGCTTTATAATGTTATTAAATTTATTTTTGGTACAGTGAAGTGATTAGAAAAAAATCAATAGCTGAAAAAGAAGTAATCTATAAAGGTTTTCATTGAAATGGGCCTTAATTCTTTTTCTTTTTAAAAAGTTATTCTCAAAGCAATGAATGTACTTGGTTAAAAAAATTTTTTCAAAACTATATAGAAAGACACCCAGTTCCTCCATCTCAATTGCTAAATCAACTATTTCTATTTTGGTGGTTACCTCCCTACCAGGTCTAATCCCTTGATTTATCAACTTTAGACAGTATTTGATTTCTCCATTATGAAAGATGAGTGCTATTGCTCTCTTTAGATCATCCTTCTAACTTTATATAATATTCTTAAGTCTGTTTATTGAGCCATCAACTTTTTAGACATCTCAACTCTTCAGTATGTAAAATGAAGAAATTATCATTTCTACACTTTCTAATATCCCTTATCCTCCCGTTCTGCTTAACTTCTACTAGCTATACTATTACTGTTATGTTGTTAAGGTTTATGGCATTCAAAATATGTTCTGTAGCCATAATTGCTTTAAAAGTAATCTATAGTTTGAAAACAGGTGAGGTGATCCCAAATGTCAAAATGAGAAGGGTTTTCTGAGACTCCAAGTAGAATTGGAACTTTCCCAAGGCAGATATTATAATTTAAACAGACTTGTGTTTTAAAAGATCCTTCAGGTGGCCAAGTGGAGGATACAGTGGATTGGATAAGACTAGAGGATGAGAGATCAGTTAAAAGACTTGCTGTAATTGATGAGAGATGAGAGCCTGAACTGACCCACTGGCAGTGGGGATGTCAAGGAGAAGATGTTGGAGAGACAGTAAAAAGGCCAATCCAGACTCTCAGGTTATGAGTTGAGAGGCTGGATGGTGGTGCTACTAATTTGGAATAGGATACAGGAGTAATTACAGATGGGTAGAAAGGGAAGGAATTCCATTTGGGAATTCACATGTTGAATTTTGGGAGAGAGATGGAGTTCAGGAGAGGGTTTGGGATTGCAAGTTGAAGATCTGTGAATCCTAGGATGTGACTGAAATCATGGAAGTGGCTGAGATGGCCTAGGAAGAGAGTGTACGATGAGAGGACAGCTACATGCAATTTGGGAGAATGCCGACATTTAAGGAGCTGGCGGAAGAACAGAGACTTCCAAAATACTTTGAGGTATGGAAATTATGGAGGTGAGGTCACAGAAAACGAAGAATGAAAGTTTCAAATAAAAGGAAGTAATAAAGTCAAATGCTGTAGAAAGTTCAGGTAAAATGAATTTCTTTTTTCAAGTGTCCATTGGATTTAACAGCCACAATTTTGCAGCCACAATTTCAATGGATGGTGATGGTAAAGGTTAGATTATGAGAGGACTGAAGACCAATGAGGTAGTGAAGTCAAGACACCTTTGAAGTTTAGCTGAAAGGGAAGAAGGGAAGATAGCAGATACAGGATTATGGGAGGGAGGGATGGATGGATGAATATATTTAGATCAATATTTTCAAACCGACTGGAGCCAGTGTCCTCTTTTTATAACCAATATATTCTACTCCCTGTACCCTACTAAAGTGATATTCATAGATAACTTACAAATTTTTAAAAAAACAATTTAATGCTCTCCCTACAATATGGAGGAGAAACAGAAGGGATTTATAATAAAGCCCATCAGGCACAACTAATCCAGCCAAAATATATGTAGAATCACTATGAACTCCATAGCTAGAAACACAGATACCAGTGGGCTATATTTCTATCTTAAAATCTTGAGCTGAGTTATCATCAGTGATGTGATTTTCTAAAATGGGGAAACAACTCTTGGTTAAGTCTGAACAAAATAAAATGCAATCTTCCCCTGGTTTACGTACTAGTTGTATTTCTGGAGATAGTGTATATTTTTAAAAGATTTTATTATTTATTTGATAGAGGGAGAGAGAGAGAGAGAGAGAAAGAGATCACAAGCATGGGGGAAGGGTAGAGGGAGAAGACTCCCCACTGAGCAGAAAGCCCATGCAGGGCTCAATCCTGGGACCCTGGGACTCTGGGATCATGCCCTGAGCCCAAGGCAGATACTTAACTGACTGAGCTACCCAGGCGCCCTGGAAATAGTGTATTTTAAAACAGCAAAAAAAAAACCCAACACCATGTACTTGTGTTTATAAGTTTAAAAAAAGTTGATTCTAGGCTTAAATAATTTCAGTTTTTTCACTTACATTACTGTCTGGTTGAAAGTTGAATGGAACTCAAGATAGTTCTTCCTTGTGCAGGACTGTTTTGAACATTACAAGAGTCTTCTGTTCCTAGAACTGGCACTCTAAATGCCAGTAACGACTTTCAATAACCAGATTCCCCTAAGATCTTGCAAATTCATTGTTCCCTTTAGGAGTGCCTGGATGTACTAGGCCAGGAGAGAAGGGGAGGCTGAAAACAAAAACAAAAACAAGATATTATCCCTAATAATGTGGAAGGTGACAAAATTGAAACTAGAGGTAGAAAGCTTCGAATTAAAAAGAAGCACATACCTTCATATCTTCGTACATGTCATGTTTCCCACAGATGAGCAAGTCTTGCTTTAAGGATTTTGTGATCTTCTAGTAAATAATTTCTCTTGTTTAATGCCCTCAGTACCCTCTCTCTTAATCTGGAGTTCATATCCTTCATTTTGAACCCTCAGTTAGTAGGCTCATTTGTTGTAAATGAGTGCTAAAATTTGAACACTATGTGAAAGATGACCTTTTGAAGAGAAAGCAGTACTTTTGTCATCACAGGCCAAAAATGTTGCAAATTTCAGAGAAGGTGTAGTTTCCTATGTTGCTGTAACAAATTACCACAAACTCTGGATTAAAACAATACGAACTTAATATCCTAAACTTCTGGAAGTCAGAAGTTCAAAGAGAGGGGCGCCTGGGTGGCTCAGTCGGTTAAGTGGCTGCCTTCGGCCCAGGTCACGATCCCAGAGTCCTGGGATCGAGTCCCACATCGGGCTCCTTGCTTGGCAGGGAACCTGCTTCTCCCTCTCTCTCCCTCTGCTTGTGCTCTCTCTGTCAAATAAATAAAATCTTAAAAAAAAAAGAATTTCCCTGAGATAAAATCTGAGAGGAGAATCCATTTTCTTGATTTGTTTTTTAAATATTTTTTTTGGTTGGTTCATGACCTCTTTCTCCATTTTCAAAGCTAACAGTATAGCATCTCCAAATCTGTCAGGCTCTCCTGCTCCCCTCTTCCACTCTTAAGGACTTTTATGATTACATTGGGTCCTCCTGGATAATCCAACCTAATATCCCCATGTCAAGATCTTTAATTTAATCACAATTGCAAAGTCCCTTTTGCCATTAAGGTATTATATTCATAGGTTCTGGGAACTAGAACATGGATATCTTTGGATAGGCCATTATTCTATCTACTACAAAAGAGTAGAGCAAAGAATATTGGTTTGAAATAGGGACACTTAATTTTTTTTTTAAGTTTTTATTTAAATTCCAGTTAGTTAACATACAGTGTAATATTAGTTTCAGGTATACAATACAGTCATTCAGCACTTCCATATGACACCTGGTGCTCATCACAAGTGCCCTCCTTGGGGCTCCTGGGTGGCTCAGTTGTTAAGCGTCTGCCTTCAGCTCAGGTCATGATCCCAGGGTCCTGGGATCAAGCCCCACATCGGGCTCCCTCCCTGCTTGGTGGGAAGCCTGCTTCTCCCTTTCCCACTCCCCTTGCTTGTGTTCCCTCTCTCGCTGTGTCTCTCTCTGTCACATAAATAAATAAAATATTTAAAAAACAAACAAACAAACAAAAAACAAGTGCCCTCCTTAATCCCCATCACCTATTTAACCCATCCCCCCACCCACCTCCTGAATAGGGACAATTTAAAATATTTTTTTCTCTTACAGTTTTTTTTCTTGCAGATCAACCACTCATTTTTACCTTTAAAAGCCAAACTAAGAATTCTATAGCTGCTTATGACAGTATGATTTCTATTTATAATTTCCATCAAACTTAAAATAGTATCCTAAATGTAGAGATTACCAAAATACATTGGTGGTGGGGAGAGGTTGAAAGATATTTATGTATCCAAGATATAATCCTAAACCTGATTTTTGTTCTCAGATTGAGCACATAATATATGGTTTCATCATTTCTGCCAAAGCATATTTATTTAGCGTTATCAATACTGGGGCAAGTTTTATATAACATGCTATTTCTTTTTATTTTCAGCTCATTTTTAAATTTTTATTTCATTTTTAATGATTTTAAAGATTTTATTTATTTATTTGACAGACAGAGAGAGAGAGCATGAGCACAGGCGGGGAGGGAGGGGCAGAGAAAGAGGGAGAAGCAGGGAGCCCAACACGGGACTCAATCCCAGGAGCCTGAGATCATGACCTGAGCCTAGGGCAGACACTTAACCGACTGAGCCACCCAGGTGCCCCTCCAGTTCATTTTTTTAAATTAAAAAAATAAAATAAACAAGAATTTATGCTTTAAAAAAGTCAAATAATACAAAAATACATAGAGTAAAAAGTTAAAGCCTGCCCTGCCCCCATCTCATCCCTCCCTCCAAAGTAAAACACTGCTAAACAGTTTGGTATGCAGTCCATAGACCATTTTCTTTTCTTTTTTTTTTTTTTAAAGATTTTATTTTTATTTATTTGACAGAGACAGAGACAGCGAGAGCAGGAACACAAGCAGGGGGAGTGGGAGAGGGAGAAGCAGGCTTCCCGCTGAGCCGGGAGCCCGATGTGGGACTCGATCCCAGGACCCTGGGATCATGACCTGAGCCGAAGGCAGTAGCTTAACCAACTGAGCCACCCAGGCGCCCCCATAGACCATTTTCTATAATGTTAGACACTTACCCACATACACATACACCCTGAGACCTTACATACATAGATAACATATTAATCATACAATTCTGCTACCAGCTCTTTGCTCTATACCATCCTATAGTACATCTATACTATGCTGGTAGTTGAATGCTCATGGATTTTAGGGTAGTAAAGTGATTGGGAACTTGGTTTCTAATTCAAATCTTGGTTCTGCCTCTATAGGCCCTTGAACAAATTAACCTTTTGTTGCCTTATTTTTCTCATTTATAAAGTGGATGATGGGGCTCAGTCGTTGAGCATCTGCCTTCGGCTCAGGTCGTGATCCCAGGGTCGCGGGATCGAGCCCCACATCAGGCTCCCTGCTCGGCGGGAAGCCTGCTTCTCCCTCTCCCACTGCCCCTGCTTGTGTTCCCTCTCTCACTGTGTCTGTCAAATAAATAAATAAAATCTTTTCTAAAAAAATAAAGTGGATGAAAATAATAGTACCTACCTCATAGGATTGTTACAATTATACAAGTTGTGCATATTATCTAAGATGAATGCATGTGAAACACCTAAAAGGGCCCAGTGGCGTAACAGCTGTTTAATGGCATTGTCTTAATATTACACTATTTTTACTGGCTGTAATTGTTCCTGATGAGAACCAATTGGGGTTTTAATGAAATATAACACTATAAGCATTGAAGTACATCTTTTTTGCTTGCATTGAATTACAGTATTTTTTAAGAAGATTTTATTTATTTTAGAGAGAGAGAGAGAGACGGCACAAGCGGGAGAGACAGAGGGAAAGATAATCTCAAGCAGACTCCCCCCTGAGTGTGGAGTCCGACGAGGGTCTTGATCCCAGAACCCCGAGATCATGACCCAAGCCGAAACCAAGAGTTGGACACTCAAACGACTGCACCACCCAGGCACCCCAAATTACAGTATATTAAGATAAAATGTCTGTCATAGGCTCTGCACATCTTCATGGCTTTTGCTTAGTATTGGTTTCCAAAAGGATTATACCAGTTTCAGTACTAACATCAAGGAATTATTCAAAGTTTGTTGACAGAATTTAGAAATATTTTGCTACCTTAGTAGTCATAAAATGGTATTTCAAATTTATGCTTTTTTAAAAGACTATTTATTTATTTGACAGAGAGAGAGAGATGAGCCAAGCAGGGGGAATTGCAGGCAGAGGGAGAGGGGAGAAGCAGGCTCCCTGCAGAGCAGGGAAACCCAACGTGGGGCTCAATCCCAGGACCCTGGGATCATGACTGGAGCAGAAGGCAGATGCCCAACCGATTGAGCCACCTAGGCACCCCTAATTTATATTTTTATGAACACATTTATTCATGAGCTTATTATTTGCCTTTGTTTATTCATTGTATACTGATGTATTGCTATTCTAGGGACTGGGATTCTACAATAAATAGAACAAAAATCTATTTATGGCAATGATACATATGGCTCTATTAAAAGTATAGTCTCTCAGGTACTATATTAAGCCTGCAAAAGCTTTTCAAACAACATAAGCAAACCTTGGGAGTATTTGGCCTTTCTGGAGAATAAGTTGGTATAGTCATGGGAAGGATGAGCATGGTGCACTTTACTGCTCATTTATTAATAATAATGAAGCAATTTATTTAAAGATTTGGAGTAAGAAAGTAAATCAGTATATACTTTCAAAATAATTTTTCTAGGGTTACTTGGCTGGCTCAGTTGGAGGAGCATGCGACTCTTGACCTCAGAGTTGTGAGTTTGAGCCCCATGTTGGGTTCGTAGAGATTACTTAAAAAAAATAAATTAAAAAAATATTTTAAAAATCATTTTTATAATTAAAAATAGGAATATATTTGTCATGGAGTAGAAAGAAAACTTTACATGAGTTTTTAAGATAAAACAATTTTTAAAGAAATTTCTAACACTTGTCCTCCATCATTTTCCCCTTGGTTTTCAATCCCCTATACCTCAGTGGAAAAACCTGAGAAACTTTAACAGACTATTCAAAACAACTCTCGGGGATTGAGAAGTGTGATAATGAGAAGAACATCCCTTTGAGTGTTTTCAGTTTTGGGTGATTACAAATAAAACCACTATAAACATTAGTTTTCCAAAGTGTCTGTTCTATTTGCATTTCTACCAGCAATGCATGAAAGTTATATTTGCTCAGCATCTTCTCCTTTACCGACACTTGTATAGTCAGTCTTCCCCCCGCTCCTAATAGCTGTGTGATAGTATCTCACTGTGGTTTTGATTTGCATTTCTCTAATGATCAATGATGTGGAGCGTCTTTTCATGTGGCTTATTTGCCATTTGTCTATCTTTTTTTGTGAAATGTCTGCTCTAATCTTTTG
Source organism: Leptonychotes weddellii (assembly GCF_054177405.1). Lineage (NCBI taxonomy): Eukaryota > Metazoa > Chordata > Mammalia > Carnivora > Phocidae > Leptonychotes > Leptonychotes weddellii. Next base: position 111,910,104 of record NC_138372.1, on the reverse strand, counting down.
CTCATTTTTTCATTGCTTCCCCCCACCTCATAGCTGTTTTGAGAGCTCTTTATAATACTCGGAATAAAAACTCTTTTAAAATGTATATTTTGCTAAAAAAAAAAAAAGCCCAGCTCTCAATTACATTCAAGTGTGTATTCAAATGACTGTGAACCCCTTTCAAAATCTAAAATACCTGCCTTCGAGCTCTAAAAAAGTACTCTGTGTAAAAAGCCTAATATATAGGAGAAACTCTGCTTCCTATTAGAATATAAATAAGTTGAGTAATGTATGACTCAGGAGTAAATCAGAAATCAGTTTTCAAATGACATTACTTTCTCAATTAGGTTAAAAATAAAGTGAACGAGCAACACAATAAGGAATGATATAAAAGGTGTTTTACCTTCCCAGAACCCTTATCTTGAGAAAAAGGAACTATAAAAAGGCGTTTTAAGTTTTCAAAGTAGTGCATGCAAGCTCTTCAATTCACATTTGCACCTGCATCTCTGATTTGCAAAAATTGATGCGTAAAATTTCAAAATAGCAAAATGTAAGTTTGTTATAATATTAACATGTGGTTTAGTGCTCTATGCAGTAGAGCATGTTACCTTGCAAATTTGGATCCTTTACCATGTCGAATTGTTACTGTAATTTACTTTAATGTTACTTGATTCCAGCAGTTCGTAGTTTTACACTTGAAACTTCTAAAGTAGTTAGAACTGCTGGAAACTCCTTCCATGCAATTCTCCCCTCCTCCCGTCTCTCCTGCGAGGGAAGGTCACCTTCTATAGTTGACTACCATACTGATTTATCTGGGCAAAATTTCCAGTTCGCTCCTGTCTTCCTGCATTGTTCTTCTGGATCCGGGTTCAATTATTTCCCGTACAGCGAGCTAAGGGATTAAGCACTGCGAAGACTGGACGCAGACTTGGCTTATTTCCTTTTTCTGTGCCAAGCACGACTCCAGCTAAAAACTTTTTTCACCTGTCACTCCCGCTCATTCTCGATATTCGGTTTCCTACCACAGTCTTCGCTAGTCCAGTAGCTCTGATGTCTGGGCAAAAAATAGCTCACATTTTTGCTTAAACAATAACGGCCGCGCAAATTTTATGGTTAGATTTGTCTCAAATCGGAAGACCGCGCCTCCTAACTAACAAGGCGGGATACACACGAGGAGTTAGGAATGGAGGAGCTGTGGCTGAAAGGAGGGTGCGGGGACTTGCCTTGGCGAGGCCGCCCAACCCCCAAGGACCGTGTCCGCGAACCCCGGGAAGTTTGGACTCGCGCCGCAGCTTCCGGACCCGCCTCTAAGCGAGCACCGGAACTCGCTTTCCCAGCAGGCCCCGCGCAGTGCGGCGCTCGGCGCGCTCCGGGTCCTGTCAAGGCAAGACCCGCGAGCCCGCCCTGCGGCCCCACCCCCTGACTCCCAGCTCCTTCCACGACTCCCGCGAGTTCCAGTCCCGACTTCCAGCTCCCCAGCCCCGCCCTCAGTCGCGCGCGCTCTCCCCGCCCCGCCCTCGTCCCCCCGCGTGCGGCCGCTACAGCCAATGAAGTTCGGGGCCGCGTGCGCAGATTCAAACGGCGGCTCTTGAGGGAGGCTGGGCGCGAGATTCGGCGGTGCGGACAAAACCCTGCAGGAGGCTGCGAGCCCTGCAGAGCTGCTCGCTGCGGGGTGAGGGCGGGGGTCGGCGCCCACCGCAGAGCTGAGCTGGGACCACTGAGTAGAGGCTGAGAGGCGGCGGGAGGGGCCGGCGGAGGGCGGGAGCGCGCCTGCTGACATGTTGAGGGCATCCCTGACCGGGCCGGACCGGGGCTAGGAGCGGCGCTGCGGGCCGGGGGCGGGTCGCGGTCCGCCCCTCCGTCCTACCCTGCCGGGGACGTGCGTTCCACTCTCGGTCGCCTCGGAGAGGGAGCGAGGGAAGCGGCTGGAGGGTCGGGAACAAGGAGCATTCGCTTGAGGCTGGAGGAGGCTTAACTGCGTCCCCGCCCAGCCCGCGCCTATGCGGTACTTGAAGGATGGCGAAGAGGTCGCGCAGGTGGGTGACATCCCTTTCACTCAGGCCTGTTGGCACTGTCCCGGCTCAGATTCTTTTCCCCGTCCCAGTGCTTCCCCATCAGGCCCTCCCCAGCTGGGGCAGAGGTTTTCCTTCCCGCAGCTCCACAGCCTCTTCGGCCCGGCTGGCCCGATCGCAGCCGTGACGTGTGGAGAGTTGGGGACCACTGTGTTTAAGGCGCAGAAAGTGAGTAACAAATGCCCAGATTGATCTAAGGAGTTGATTCTCCCAACAGCGCACGTCCAGACTTCAGTCTCTCACAGCCTCCTCTTGGAGCTTCTTGCCAGGTAAGTCTGCGCTTTCAGGGAGTACCCTACGCACATAAAAGTGCTCATGTGCAGCCCGGACGGCTTGAAAATGGTGTCCGGAGAGATTCTTTTCTTCTGAATTACTGTATCAGTTAAACTCTGATAAACCTGCGCTGGGACCCCTCTGCCATCTTTGCTACCTTGACAGGTAGAGAAAATCCTCTGAGGAATAGCTGAGGAGAGAGGACCTTTTTGATGTTTTCGGTGATTACCATTCCCATGTTCTCAGCTTTATGTATATATTTTTAGTATCTTCTGCTGGGAAGTTGTTACACTGTTACTACCCTAGCTTGATCTTAAAACAATGTTTGATTCACTGAATATTTTTAGTTCCCGTGTTTGGCTCTGTCTGTAACTAAGTGTTGCCCAGAGAGGTAGGGCATAATTTTTGTTGGAAAACTTGCTAGGAGGAATTTACTCATCTAATTTTTATTTATACGTTACTATAGTAGCTACACCTAAGTTGTGTGTAGTAACCACTTAGATGACAAAAAACGAGGTTGTCTTTTGTCAGTAGTATTAAATAAACCTGAAAAGATGTTTGGCAGGATTTCCAAGTGGTTTTGTTTATCTAGGTTCACAGCCTTAAAGTCATAACTAGAGATGTATTTCTTAAGTTGAAATTTAGTACTAGGATTCATTCATTGCAGATTCAGATGGAACAAATATACACTCACATAAACCCACGTCTCTACAACAGGGTTTTCAACCTTATCACTACTGATACATGGATTAGATAATTCTCAGTAGTGGGGGGCTGCCCTATGCTTTGTAGTATGTTTAATAGCATCCCTGGCCTCTGTCCAGTAGATGCCAGTAACACCATTTCTCTGAGTTGTGACAATCAAATGTTTCCAGACATTACCAAATGTGTGTTGAGGGGGGTAGAATCACCCAGGTGAGAATCTCTGCTCTAATTAACTTCCTAATCTTCAGAAAAGATAGATATTAAAGCTCCTATAATTATAATTACTGAGGTACTGGCTTAGGCCTTGTGGATTTTTAAATATACAAAACTTTTAAAATAAAATAATTTCATTAAGCAAAGTGACAAGTGACTATGTCAACTCAAAAACAGAAATTTGTTTATATTCATTGTGTGGCATTATCTACCTATCAGTACTGATGTTAATCTTATTTGAAAGAGTGTCTTAGCTAATGCTACCATCATCATTTAGATATGGTTAGACGTGGATACTTGAATGTTAGAACCCTGTCCTCCAATTGATTTTGTCTGTTCATTTCATAATTTTTGTATGCTTCATAATAGTAGACTAAGAAAGGAGAAGTGATTTAATGACTAATTTGCCTGTGTACGTTATTTTCTTTTATTCACAATACTGTGAGCATTGGGATCTGAACATTGATGTACTGTTCACTTTCGTTCCTTGTCAGCTGTATGAATTAAAATGTATTATAGAATGATTTAAAAAATCATAAGGCTGGAGTAATTAAATGTGGTGGGGTGAAGCTGTGCTCCCTATGGGAGTATAGAGGTAGAGGATGTGGTGAGAAATTATCACATCTAAATGGTGTATTTTTGGGGTCTTCTTACTTAAATGTGTTTCATGCTCTAAATTATATTTCTTGTATATGAAAATATGTCTTATTTATCTTAGAAGATAATAGAATGTGAAATGTTTTGAAGGTGAAATTATTGGGCAAAGTCTGGTCTCATGCCTTTTGGTTAAATGTCTTAATAATAAATATGAACCTCATTTATAGTTGAGAAAGGAAATAATTTGGTCAATTTAAGATCTCTACTATACAACTACGTATTTGAGTGAAAACTATAGTTTGCTATATAAAAGTTTTGCGTAAGACTATGGGCATAAATCCTGTAATATACTTTTTTCTGTATGATATGAAAAAAAAGTAAAAAAAAAAAACTGTTACTTTAGGTCGAAACAACTGGAGGATGTTGGCTCTTTTGATTTTTGTTTAAGATAGCTGTAGTATCTCTGATCTAGATTTACATAAAGGAAAAGGCTCATCTAGTGTTGTGACTTTAAATAGTTTTAGATCTCACTGGGGGTTTTAATGATATAATTTATAGGCAATACCAAAATTGGTATATGTTATTAACATGTATTTGATTTTTAAGCATATTTATGTATTGAGTAATTAATTTTAGTTTTTAAAAGCTAGATCTACCCTTAAAAATAAACTTTAAAAAATGTCATTTAGAAGCTAGAAGACATATTTAAGTAGTAACAGATTCAGGTATTTACACTTGGTGAACTGCACTAAACTGGAAAGGTAAAAGCCAGCTTTTGCATTGGAAAATGTTTTTTAGTGGGTTATGTGTGTGTATGGGAAGCAATTTTACTGTTATTTCCAGCAAAATGAGTGTTATGGGTGAAAGAATACTGAAAATGAACTGATTTTTTAAGCAGCTGTGTCATTAATTAGCAATATTGTTTTAGAAAAGCAAGTGAACTCTATATCCCAGTTTTTAAGTCTGTTGTTCTAGGGGTTTGGATTTTAGGGTCTGTAAAGTAACTTCCAGATTTAATGTATATCCTGTTTTGAATCCTTTTGTAATCATCTTTGCTCATTTAAAAATATACACACTAGGGTGCCTGGGTGGCTCAGTTGGTTAAGCGACTGCCTTCGGCTCAGGTCATGATCCTGGAGTCCCGGGATCGAGTCCTGCATCGGGCTCCCTGTTCAGCAGGGAGTCTGCTTCTCCCTCTGACCCTCCCCCCTCTCATGCTCTCTCTATCTCATTCTCTCTCTCAAATAAATAAATAAAATCTTAAAAAAAAATAAAAAAATAAAAAATAAATAAAAATATACACACTAATGGAATAAAATAGAAAAGTTCAGTCATCATTTTTGTTTATCAGTAGGTAGGTAGAAATCCCTTCAGAACTTATTTCAGTATTACTATTAATACTGGTCAAATGAAGTCAAATTTGTCTTACTATAATGATGCTAGTTTGCAGTCCAGGTTTGGAAATAAAATATTCATGTGTGCAGTACATAATATTACCACCGGGTGGCCTGATTTCACTTTTTTAAATCAACCTGGTAAGTTTTCATACCTTGAATTTGATTGGATTTAAGAAAATGTAGAATTACCCTGTCAAGACAGTTTATTTTTTTTTTTAAGATTTTATTTATTTATTTGACAGAGAGAGACACAGTGAGAGAAGGAACACAAGCAGAGGGAGTGGGAGAGGGAGAAGCAGGCTTCCCACCAAGCAGGGAGGGAGCCCGATGTGGGGCTTGATCCCAGGACCCTGGGACCATGACCTGAGCCGAAGGCAGACGCTTAATGACTGAGCCACCCAGGCGCCCCAAGCCAGTTTAAAATAAAGATGTAATTTTGGATTTTGATAAAAATTTCGGATTTGATGATTTATGACTCAAAATACGATCAAGTTGAAGTAATTTTATTAGAGCAAATTTGATAGAACTATTGATATTTCTTTAATTTTGAACCAGTGATTCTTTTCAAATAAAAGTAAATTTTTAAAAATTCTCAAATTCTTCCTTTCAATACCTCATTTCACTCTAAAAATTAGTATCCTTTAAAAATTGAACTTCTCCCTAAATGTTTTATCTTAATATAGTCAAGTATGAATAGTTTGTGTATTATTTCACAGGGTAAGTTATGACCGTAACATCCTATTAGCTCTCACCCATTGTAAAGTTTCTCTTAACCATTTTCCTGGCCTAATGAGTCATAGTATGTGTGTGTGTGTGTGTGTGTGTGTGTGTGTACATGCTTCATTTGGCTGTTTCATAATCACCCTAAACACTTTGTTCATTCATAATCTAAAAAAAAACCTTTTCATTTGAATGTAGTGCTAGTTTACATATCAGACAGTTATAGAATAAATATTTTCTTTGACTTAAAAAAATAAAACTGGCAGAGTAATTCTGGTAACCAAGTCCTGGATGAAGATTCAGAAACCAAATTCCTTTTCTATTTTTTGCTTTGTCTCTGGAGAAATAATTTTACCTATTTTTGTTGTCTTCTAGATCAGTCATCTTAGGCTAAAAATGACTGACTTCTGTAGTAAGGAGTTGATTTTATTTAGTTATTATATATTATCATCACTGATTGCTACAGTATAAAAATGCTAAACGATGATATTAAAAAGCAGATAAATAGAACAGATTTTGTGTGTGATGGTGTCTAACCATTATTAAGCAGTGGTGAAAGTAGAATATTGGTGAGATTACGTGTGGGGTTTTATCCCTTCTCTTTTTTATTGGCAAATTGTACACATTCTCAGGCATCTTTCTATTGTAGCTAATGATATTGATAATTTTCTAGGATCTTACTCTGTCACACTTATTTAAAAGTTATATCATTCTTTCAACAATTACTTAACCAATATAGAAATAACTTATGCTAAAACTAAGAAGTGGCTAGGTGGATAGACTCCAGGAAAGTCCCAGTGGTAGAGAGATGATTCTAAGAATTCTACTTTAATCCTCCCTCACATTCACCCACTCAAAAAACCCAGCTTCCTGAACATTGACTGGGCTGTATAACTCTCTGAAACTGATGACCATGCTGATGCAAAACAGAGAATGAAACCTCATGTAGAAATAGAAATTTCTCACAAACCAAGTATGTGGTTAAAAACTAAGGCCAAATTTTAAAGTTGAACAAGTTTTCAGGAAAATGACTCCTCGGAAACTGGTCTTTTGACCAAAGTAATGTCTTTGGACTCCTACCCTTAAGTTAAAATAATTTGATAACCTACAGTGAATTTTGTACAGATTGGACTTGATGTAGATATTTTTTTTGAACACTCAAGATTTATATAGGCAAGTCCCCGAATTAAACATTTTTTGATCTAGAAATAACCTAATTTTTAAAAGCAGTGTCAAATATGCTGTTGTGAAAGCTGTTGGGATCTGAGGGGTGGGAGAAAGGGGGGAACCTGTGAAAAGCACAACTGAGGGCTGTTTGGGATGGCAGGAAGTGGTAATGTTGCTGGGGACAGTTCCAGGAAAGGTTAGGCAATATTAGTAGACACCCGAAAGAACCCCTTCTGTACTGAATATTTTGTTTGTTTCAGCAGGTTATGCTTCTTAAAATTCTACCACTTGGATGTGCATTTGGATTTTGAAAGTCCTTTTTATTTATTTATTTATTTTATTTTTTATTTTTTTAAAGATTTTATTTATTTATTTGACAGAGAGAGACACAGCGAGAGAGGGAATGGAAGCAGGGGGAGTGGGAGAGGGAGAGGGAGAAGCAGGCTTCCCTCCAAGCAGGGAGCCCGATGTGGGGCTCGATCCCAGGACCCTGGGATCATGACCTGAGCTGAAGGCAGACGCTTAACGACTGAGCCACCCAGGCGCCCCTTGAAAGTCCTTTTTAATAAATGAGAATGCCTTTCCCCTTCTCCTAGAGGTATTTTCATTTGTTAAAAAAAAAAGTTTTCTCTCTCATATCCACTTGAGATCAGCTGTATTGAGGGAGGTGGAAGTTTTCATTGGGTTGGAAGGGAATGAGGTAATTTTGGAATACAGAGTACTTGGAGGAGGTAAAAGAGTAAGGAAGATCATTCACTGATCATTAATTTTACAAATATTACAGGTACTGTGCTTGGTGCTGAGAGGTATCAGATATGGTCTTTGCATTCCTGAACTTACTATTTGGTTGGAAAGGTTGGCATGTGTGATGAGCATTAAAAAAGAAGGGTAGATGCCATGAGTACATACAAATTGGACAGAAAGCCTCAATATGGTGTTTTTCTGATTTGGTAGCCTTCTTAGAAATTTATTAAGTCACTGGATCCTGAACCATCTCCATTTTAACTATTGAATCTTGGCTAATCTTGGCTAATCAGGTGGATATTTCTGATAGCTGAAGATTCAGCAAATAACAGGTATTTCTTTAAACTTGTGTCTTTATTTTCAGATTAATTCAACAAAACAAGCATAGAACTGGCAGATTATTGTTACAAATAGACACTGGCTTTAGGGAGAGAGCATTGGAATGTTGAAATGCATTGAACTGAAGCAGATAGATAGTTATATAGGTAGGGGAGTTGGGGATCTTGGTGTCTTGCTTGGTCAGATATGAAGAACTTTGGTCCGGGGCTGGGGGTGGGGGGGCTTGCACCAGGCTGGCTCAGTTGGTAGAACATGTGATTCTTGATCTCTGGGTCACGAGTTCAACCTTCACATTGGACATGAAGCCTTCTTAAAAAAAAAAAAAAGAATTTTGGTCCTATAGAATTGACAAATCAAGGGAAATCAGAAGTTCCTGCAAAGGATCTATAGACAGTATATATTAAATCTAGGCCTTCATTTTTCAGTTTTGTAAGAATTAAACTATATGTAGATATTGGGAACTACCCACATGTTCTTAAATATATTACATTAAAGTTAAATCATCAAACTTTAGCTATTTGAAATCAGAGTGAATTTTTGGAAAAGAGTTGAATCTAGTAAAGCAGAAATAATCTTGAATATTGTTGGGCAGTCAGCCTATGCACATAATACTAATATTGAGCTACCTCTCTGTGCCATGAGGTGTTTTATATGTTTTTTCATTTAATTTTATCCTTGAAGCACTATAAGGTAGGTGGTATTATCCTTATTTCACAAACAGGTAAACTAAAGCCCTAAGAGGTTAATATATCCACGATGCAAAATAAGTAGTTCAGTTATAACTAGAACCTTGTTAGGATTTCAAAACATACTTCAGGTTTGTCTTTGGTATCTTCCAGCTTCTTAGTATCCTCTTTCCTATTTTTCTAGTATGTGGTAGTATACTGGTTAAATAGTGAATTTTGGAGTTCAGTCATGCTACATTTGGTGTAACTGTAGGCAAGAAGTTAACTTTTCTAAGTCAAAGTCTCCCTTTTCTGTAAAGTGGGAATAGTAATATTTCCCTCTTGGGGTTGTTGTGGGGTCTTAAGACAGAAATTTCAGAGACTACCTAATGTCTGGTACTTAGAAAGTTTAAATAAATATTTGCTGTTATTATTTTCAGATGCTCATGACTGTATTCAGTCCTTTAGCTACTCAAAATCCTCTAATTCAGTTTATCATAAAGACCCGCCCTCTTTTCTGAGGCTTCATGTTCTCATGGCTTTAACTGTTTTCTCTATGCTGGTGATTGCCAAAACTGTGTGTCTACCCTAGGCCTCTTAACCTGAGCAGAAGATCCATGTGCCCTGGTGCCTTCCTAGATCTGCTCTGCCCAATAGAATAGCCATTCCCCACATGTTGCTATTGAGCTCTTAAAATGTGGTTAGTCTGAATTGCAATGCACTCTAACTATAAAATACACACTAGATTTTGAAGACTTTAGTAAGTAAAAAAGGAATGTAAACTAGTTCATGATTATGTTGAGTAGGTGTTGAATTAGTAATTTTTTAATATATTGGGTTAAATAATTTACATTATTTTGACCTGTTTCTATTTTTAAAATGTGGCTACTAGGAAATTACATATGTGGCTGTGTTATATTTCTATTGACAGTGCTGTTCAAGATATATTCACTTGTATATTTCTCAAGTGCCTTTAAGTCAGCTAGTCCAAAACTGCCTACTCTCCCCATTCTCTTCTCCCTCTCAAAGTTCTGTTTTTCCTTCTATTCTTTATCTCAGTGGATAGCTCTGTTTATGCTCCTAAAGTCAGAGAAGTTTTGGAGGCATCCTTGATTGCTTGCAAAATCCTTTTGTTTCTACCTTTTTAATAACTCTGTTTCACATGCTTCTTTCCATTGCCACTGTTATTACCTTAGTTGGTTTATTCTTTTATGGTTTCTTGATTTTTGTTACATTTAGATCTCTTCTACTCAAGGGTATAAAAAGATGGAATTCTATCCTATTTTTTTAATAGTACTATTACGGTTTCAGTTTTTAAAATGTAAGATAGTTGCTTCATCTGACGTTTTTTATTTTAAAGTAAGACTCAAGCTTTATATATAATAGCCACCCTGTGTCTTACCATTTATTGAAAAGTCCATCTTTACCCCACTGACTTGATATGTTACTGTTACAATTTACCAAATTCCCATTTGGGTGTATTTTTTTTTTCTGAATGTTCTGTTCTCTTCCATTGACCTGTGTATCTGTTCATATGCCAGTACTGTTCTATTTATTGTTTCTCTACAGTATGTTTTCATACTGGGTAGTGCTAATTGTTTATTTTTCCATATGAACTATAGAATCAGCATGTCTAAGTCCCTCTGAAATCTTATTTTTTATTTTTTAATTTTTTTTAAAGATTTTATTTATTTATTTGAGAGAGAGAGAGAGCACATGAGAGGGGGGAGGGTCAGAGGGAGAAGCAGACTCCCTGCTGAGCAGGGAGCCCGATGTGGGACTCGATCCCGGGACTCCAGGATCATGACCTGAGCCGAAGGCAGTTGCTCAACCAACTGAGCCACCCAGGCACCCAATCTTTTTTATTTTTAAAGATTTTATTTATTTATTAGAGAGAGAGGGAGGGAGAGTGAGCGCACAAGCAAGGGAAATGGCAGGCAGCAGAAGGAGAGGGAGCCCAATGTGGGATTTTATCCCAGGACCCTGGGATCATGACCTGAGCTGAAGGCAGATGCTTAACTGACTGAGCCACCCAGGCACCCCTCCCTCTGAAAATCATTATTCATTAAATTTATGAATTAGGGGTGCCTGGGTGGCTCAGTCGGTTAAGTGTCCCACTCTTGATCTCGGCTCAGGTCTTGATCCCATGGTCATGAGTTCGAGTTCTGCATTGGACTTCACATTGGGTGTGGAGCCTACTTTAAAAAAAAATAAAAAATTTATGAATTAATAAAAATCTTTAAAAAAAAAAAATGGGGCGCCTGGGTGGCTCAGTTGGTTAAGCGACTGCCTTCGGCTCAGGTCATGATCCTGGAGTCCCTGGATCGAGTCCCGCATCAGGCTCCCTGCTCAGCAAGGAGCCTGCTTGTCCCTCTAACCCTCCCCTCTCTCATGTACTCTCTCTCTCTCATTCTCGCTCTCTCAAATAAATAAAAATCTTTAAATAAAAAAAAATTTATGAATTAATTTAGGGAGAATGGACATCTGTAATATTGTTTTCCTGTCCAGGAATGGGGTCTGAGTGTTTTTCCATTTATTCAAGTCTAATGTATCTTATAATAGTGTTTCATTGTTTACTATGCCTTGATCTTATATATTCAAATTATTTTCACATATTTTAATTTTGTTGTTGGTAATGCTGATGAATCATTTTTTCCATTGTTTCTTTTAACTAGATGTGACTGTGTTTTGTATTTCACCCTTAACATTGTCAGGCTCTAATACTTTCTTACTTGGGTTATTGTAAAAGATTAGTGATTGGTCTTCCTTCCTCCATTTCTCCACATTCCTGCCAGTGATTTTTCCAAAACAGGAGGTGTCTTTCCCTTACTTAAAGCCCTTTAACTCTTTAGGATAAAGGTCAAATAAAGAATAAAAGTCAAACTCTTTAGCATGACATAGAGGTTATCACTTGACCCCTGGTGGCATATCATTTCTCTGGTGTCAGTAAGAACTATAGCTATTCTCAATTGTATGACTCTTAATTTTTTATATTTTGAATAATCTAACTTGATGTATGTTAGTCTGAGTGGCTTCTTCAGTCATACCTGTATACAAAGTTTCAAAGATTGAATTCACAAATTTACATAAAATTCTTGATTTCACAATTGTGGGTTTTTATTTTTTTTTAGTGAGGATGAGGATGATGACCTTCAGTATGCTGATCATGATTATGAAGTACCACAACAGAAAGGATTGAAGAAACTCTGGAACAGAGTAAAATGGACAAGAGATGAGGTAATTATGTGATCAGGTTTATTAATTTCATACTTGTATTTACTTGTTAATAATAATATTTAATAAAGATATTAAAAGATATTGAAAAGCAAAACCTGAGAAAAATTATTCATCAACTAATGTGCACATATTTTTCTTCCACCAGAGGTGTGAACAGTGGTTTGATGTTGAGACTGAGAGAAACAGTAGAGTAAATGGGAGAGCTTGTATTATAGTGGCTTGTCCTTCTATAGATGGCTGTCAGATATGACAGGAAAGAATTGGAGAGTTATCTATATTTAGGGATAGAGGAATAGGTGGGGGAGGAAAGCTTTCTAATTTTCATTCCTGTTTTAATAGGATGATAAGTTAAAGAAGTTGGTTGAACAACATGGAACTGATGATTGGACTCTAATTGCTAGTCATCTTCAAGTGAGTAAACTATTATCTTCTATTTCTAACGTGGATGATATAGGTCATTGGATTAAATTTGCTGTTTTTCAGAAATGTGTCTTCATTATTTATTTATTTTTTATTTTTATTTTTATTTTTTAAGATTTTATTTATTTATTTATTTGAGAGAGAGAGAGAGAAACAGCATGAGAGGGGATAGGGTCAGAGGGAGAAGCAGGCTCCCCGCTGAGCCGGGAGCCCGATGTGGGACTCGATCCCAGGACTCCGGGATCATGACCTGAGCCGAAGGCAGTCGCTTAACCAGCTGAGCCACCCAGGCGCCCCGTGTCTTCATTATTTTAGACTTAGGTTTCCTTTCTAAAAACATTTCTGTTGTTCTGATCTTCCTATAGTGGTCAAAGGTCAGAAAGTCTGATTTTCTAATAATTAATTTATACAGGGGCCTAAAAAGATTACTAATCTAAAATGAAAATGATGCTAAGTTTGGTTAGGGCTTTATAAATATTTGTTGATAAACATTAAAACATTTGAAAGAAGTTAAATACATTGAAATCTTTTGGCAGCTGATCAATAAAATCAGAAAAAGATCTGTTGAAAAGTTTGTCATTTAATGTTTGCATTTTAAGGTGTTACTGATTTTTAAAAGAATTATACTTAATTGTTCATCATACTATTCACACACTATTCATTAGTATGTAATTTTATAATTTACAGTGTTTTCACATACATTCCTTTTGTTCCTTACTACATTAAAGGTAGTGAGGCAAAATATTCATTTTTGAATTTCTGTTTTGACTACAATGGGTTTCAGAAACCAGGTTACCTATGTTCTTTCTAAATTGTTATGATGCTTTTCAACATAACCTGAAAATTGAGACCAGATAATGGAAAGAGCATAAGTTTTGGAGTCAGTCTATATTCAGGTGTCAGCTCTATTAGCTGTTTGGTCTTAGAAAAATTACTTAACTTTTTTGATTTTCAGCTTCCTTATCTACAATATGTAAATAATAGTACTGTTTTTGTAGTATTTGTTGTGAGAATTAGAAATAACATATATAGGATTTTGGCACATTTCCTGACATTTAGCAGGTGTTCAATAAATGGAAACTAAATTAGAAAAGTTATTTATATTAGCTTTATCAGTTTAACTTCAATGAAATAGCAGCAAATGAAGAGAACAGAGAAATGTTACAGTGACATGCAGGAACTGCCTGATTATTTTGAAGAAAATGATAGCCTTAAAATGGATCAGCATTGATGGTTAGAAGCCATAAATGAAAATCAGCTTAAACATAATTTGAAATCCACCAGGCACAGAGACAGCCACTGGTAAACAACATTATCCATAATCCTATATATGAACTAATATTTTTGTAAACTCTGAATCAGTCGTGAAGTTAAGTGTTTTGTTGTTATTATTATGTATTATTATTATATGTAAGAGTTACTAGGTCATGAATTGACTAAGGCTTCATTTGTTAATGATTTTTGGAATTTGAGATGTTTCTACATAAGGCTTTCTTATCCTGGTAAATTCATTTTCCTTTTAAGCTTCAACACTTAAATAATTTAACTGATATGTCATGCACATCTTTCATATAGATATATTTAGTTTTTTTCTTGATAACTTGGAGTTCATCATTTATAAAAATCCTTTAAATACCATGCAGTGGTCTAGTAATGCCTTTAGGGGTTTTTAAGTATTGCTGTACTATATGAATTCAGATCGCTATGCTATTTGGGTTCATATGTCTGCTTTGTATAGTTTTCTGTCTACTCCCTTTTATTCTTCAATCTTAGATACATTTCTTTATGGCAGTATCTGTGTTAAATAGCTTTGCATTTTGCTATGTTATAAGGTGCACTGCAGAGATACATACTTATAAATTAAAATAATATAGATAGTCTAAGCTCTGCCAAAGGCTTTAATTTAAGAATGAATCGAGACATAGGCATGTAAGATAAATATTACAGTTTAAGGCCTTTCTTTTTTTTTCTTTTTCTTTTTTTTTTTAATTTGAGAGTGAGGGCACGCATGAGTTTCAGGGAGGGTCAGAGGGAGAGGGAGAAGCAGATTCCTTGCTGAGCAGCGAGCCCTAGAACAGGGGCAGATCCCAGGACTCTGAGATCACCACCTGAGCCGAAGGCAGACACTTAACTGACTGGGCCACCCAGGTGCCCCAGTAAATACTACAGTTTAAAGAATTTTTTTTTTAAAGATTTTATTTATTTATTTGAGAGAGAGCACAGAGGGAGTGTGCACGCAGGTAATGACACTCAGCCCAAATGTACCATGGGGACATGAGGAGCTGGGAGAGGTCTGTAGCAAGTGAGTCCAGGATAAGAGCCCCGCAGAGGGATGAAGGGAGAAGGAGCTCCAGAGGGACTCCAAAAGCCACTTCTGACATTTGCCCATGATCAGCCTGCTTGAGTCCACCTTCCCACCTAACCCCACATTTCTATTTTTTTAAAAGATTTTATTTATTTGAGAGAGAGAATGAGGGAGAGAATAAGCAGGGGGAGGGGCCGAGGAAGAGGGAGAAGCAGAAGCAGACTCCCCGCTGAGCAGGAAGCCCGATGATACGGGATTACATCCCAGGACCCTGGGATCATGACCTGAACTGAAGGCAGATGCTTAACCGACTGAGTCACCCAGACACACCCCCAGTTTAAAGAATGATATTGAATACATTATTCTTTTTTTTTTTTT
>NC_138372.1:111826727-111894393 GCF_054177405.1 Leptonychotes weddellii | reverse complement strand
TTTTTTTTTTTTTAAAGATTTTATTTATTTATTTGAGAGAGAGAATGAGAGACAGCACAAGAGGGAAGAGGGTCAGAGGGAGGAGCAGACTCCCTGCTGAGCAGGGAGCCCGATGCGGGACTCGATCCAGGGACTCCAGGATCATGACCTGAGCCGAAGGCAGTCGCTTAACCAACTGAGCCACCCAGGCGCCCCTTGAATACATTATTCTTGAAGACTTTCTTCTTGAGTTTAGGCTGACTTGCTTTCTGGAAGACAAAATATCAAAAATTATTCAATAACAAAATCATTAATTCTTTCAGAATCGTTCGGATTTTCAATACAGTGTTACATGAATTATTCAATAACAAAATCATCAATTCTTTCAGAATCGTTCGGATTTTCAGTGCCAGCATCGATGGCAGAAAGTTTTAAATCCAGAATTGATAAAGGGTCCTTGGACTAAAGAAGAAGATCAGAGGGTAACATGTTCATATTCTTTATTCCGACTGTGTAGGTGGACTGGCTTTTTTTCTTCCTAATACATTGTTTTGTCACAAAGAATATGTTTAAATCACATGATTTTGTTCTTTGGGTGCTGCTTGTAGAAGAATTGAAAGGTGAGTGTCTGGAAATGTAGTTTTTCTGAATTGAGTCAAACCAAGTATAATATACATAGCTTTTTCTTTCTGAGAGTTTGGTTTACAGGAGGAAAAATGCCGTCAGCTAAGTCATCTTATTTAGAGCTTAAGTTAGCAACATTTAGGGTATAGCTTCTTGTTGAAAATTGAGTTAACATTTTAAAAACAATTTAAATCTTTATTTTATCTGATAACATGATATGTAAGAAAGTCATTCTTAACTATCCCTCTTGACCTGTAATGAGCCCCCAAATAAGGTAGATTACCAGAGCATCGTGTTTCTAAAGGGTTGGATGATTTAAAAACTAAGGTAATTCTTTGTGTTATAAAAGTCTGAGAATAAGAATATTGCTGCCCTCCACTAGGAATTGCCCTTTAGTTCATGTTCTTTATGGCAGAAACGTTAATGTAGTTGGGGAATTAGAGCATGTTTCTTCCCACTCAAAAAAAAAAAACGTTCACCAGGCTCAGAACTGATCTGCTTTACTTGATGGTCAGTGATAGGTTTTACAATGTGTGATCTGTATCCTTTTAATGTGAGAAAGGAAGAAATGAAGACAGTAAATTTGTAGATCCTTCCTGCTTCCAAACTGATTTATTTGGCTTTCAGCTGAAGCTTTTTTTAAAAAAAAGATACAGGAGTAGAAAATCTATAAGTCTCAACATCTTTACTGTTGTTTTAAATTAATTTTCAATGAAAACAATTTAACTTACAATTCACTTTAATTGGCACCTTGTATTTTGATTAAGTTTGTACTTTTGTACTTGGCAAATGAAGAATATGAGAAAAATTGTTGTGGTTTGGATTTAATGCATTAAAAAATAGTATTCTTGAGTTATGTTTCAAAATTCTGTCAAGGTAATTTGTAAGGTAATTAAAAGGTAATTAAAGGTAATTAAAAAGGTAAATAAATAAAGGTAATTAAAACCTTTTTTTAATTGAGGTATAACTGACATGTAACACTGTATTAGTTTCAGGTGTACCACATGATTTGCTATTTGTATATATTGCTAAGTGATCACAACAATGAGTCTAGTTAACATCTGTCACCATATATAGCTGCAAAAATTTTTTTCTTGTGATGAGAATTTTTAAGATCTCTCTAAGCAGCTTTCAGATGTGCATTACAGTATTGTTAACTATAGTCACCATGCTGTACATTACATCCCCATGAATTATTTATTTTTAAAAAGATAGTGCTTTTTTAAACTTTGTTTTTCTGTTTCTTAGGTTATTGAATTAGTTCAGAAATATGGGCCAAAAAGATGGTCTTTAATTGCAAAACATTTGAAAGGAAGAATAGGCAAGCAGTGTAGAGAAAGATGGCATAATCATCTGAATCCTGAGGTAAAGAAATCTTCCTGGACAGAAGAAGAGGACAGGATCATCTATGAAGCACATAAGCGGTTGGGAAATCGTTGGGCAGAAATTGCCAAACTACTTCCTGGAAGGTGCTTATATAAATGTATATACATTTTCCTGTACTTAAACTTGATCTTTATTAAGTTACTTTTAAATATGTTTGCAAGTATCCAATGACTTTTATTTATAATTGAAATTTAGACAGGCATTCCTTTGGGCCTATTTATAATAAATTCTGTGTAAAGGATAGAATTACTTTTTTAATGAAATATTTTATAGCAGTAATTTGTGCAGTAAAATGCTAAGTCTTTAGATTATGTGAACAGTTAATATAATCCACAGATTGTTCACATATCAATGCCAGTCGGACAGACCTTCTTTGTACAAACCTGGTTGGAATGGAATCTAAATTGAAGAGATTTCTTTCATATTGGATTCTATGTATAAGACCAGAGAATAGCAAATATATAGGCTGAAATAAACTATGGAAGTTCATGAGAGAAAATACAATTCTTAATTATGGTATTATTCAAATCATGGAAGTAGTGTATATATATCCATGTGGCTAAAATCCAGAATTTCCCTCAGGGAAAGCGATACGCCCCTGTATACTATAGGTATACTGTAAGTATACTATAAGTATGTATTGCCCTGGTTCAAATGTTTCCTGATTGTAGTACAGTAGACCAGCAACCTTGGGAAAATCCATACCTCACTCAGAGGTCTGCATGTTTTTTTATTGCTGTAGTCTCTGTATGGTACTTCATAGTTTATAAAATGCTTTTACCTATATACTTAATTTTCATATACTAATGAAATATTAAAAGCAAATAATGCTGTCTTTTTTTATAGGTAAGGAAATTAAAGCATCGTGTTTTTTACTGAATCAGGTTTAGGAACTTCTGATGTTTTCAGTCTTTTATGTATCTTTTTACTGTCCATTTAAGCTAGCCTTAATATAAAGTGCCTTAACGCTTTATGTATGTAGTCGATGCTCAGTAAATGTTTGTATATTTTATGAAGGGTGGAATTTATACTACAAGTAATTGTGGGTTGAAGGTTCCCATTTTTATAAAAGAAACTTTAGGTAAAAAGGGAGCCAGTGAACTCTTTCCAACATAGGTATTCTAATTAGTGAAAAAATATTGGGATTCTCTAATTTTTGGTTTGTTTTTCTTGACCATGTTTGTTCCTGGCTTTTAGCCTTTGCCCTCTCTATGCCTTTATCTGGAATGCTCTTTTTTTCTTTTCATGTACGGCAGGTTCATTCTTGTCATTCATTCTTAGCTTCACTGTCACCTCACAGAGGCCTTCCTGGACCACCTATCAAATTACCCTAGTTACTCACTTTTTTTATCCTACTTTAATGATCTGCATTGCACTGATGTTTTTCTTTGCTTTTTTCCAACTGAAGTGTTTTTGACATGTAATATTATATTATTTTCAGGTATACAACATGGTGATTTAACATTTATATACATTTTTAAGTGCTCACCAAGCTAAACCTAGCTACCATCTGTCACCATACAAAATTGTTACGTATTATTAACTATATTCCCTATGCTGTACATTTTATCCCCATGTCTTATTTATTTTACAGCTGGAAGTTTGTACTTTTAATCTCCTTCCCCTATTTTGCCCAGCCCTCAACCTCCCTCCCCTTTGGCAACCACAAAATTGTTCTTAGTATCCATGAGTCTATTTCTGTTCTGTTTGTTTTGTTTTTTAGATTCCACAGATAAGTGAAATTCTATGGTATATATCTTTATCTGACTTTTTTCACTTAGCAAAATACCATCTAGGTCCATCCATGTTGTTGTAAATGAAAAGATTTCATTCTTTTTTATGGCTGAGTAATATTCCATGGCATGCATATACCACATCTTATTTTTCTATTCATCTATCAGTGGCCACTTGGGTTGGTTCCATATTTTGGCTGTAAATAATGCTGCAATGAACATGGGTGTGCATATATCTTTGTATTAGTGTTTTTGTTTTTTTCAGATAAATTTCCAGAAATGGAATTACTGGATCATATGGTAGTTTTACTTTTAATTTTTTGAGGAACCTTCATACTGTTTTCCATGGTGGCTGTACCTTTTTGCATTCCCACCAAGAGTTCATGAGGGTTCTTTTTTCTCCACATCCTTGCCAACACTTTTTTTTGGTATTTTTTGATAGTAGCCATTCTAACCTGCATGGGGTGATAGATCATTGTGGTTTTGATTTGCCTTTCCCTGATGATTAGTGATGATTAGTGAGCATCTTTTTAAGTGTATAAGCCATTTATATGCCTTCTTTGGAGAAATGTCTGTTCATGTTCTCTCCTCATTTTTTGATTTTTTTTTTATATTAAGTTGTATGAGTTCTTTATATATTTTCGATGTTAACCCCTATTGTTTATATCGTTTGCAAATATCTCCTCCTATTCAGTAGGTTTTGTTTTGTGGATGGTTTTCTTCACTATGTAAAAGCTTTTTAGTTTGATGTAGTGCTTTTTGT
The DNA here is from genome assembly GCF_054177405.1 of Leptonychotes weddellii. Classification (NCBI taxonomy): domain Eukaryota; kingdom Metazoa; phylum Chordata; class Mammalia; order Carnivora; family Phocidae; genus Leptonychotes; species Leptonychotes weddellii. Next base: position 111,889,908 of record NC_138372.1, on the reverse strand, counting down.
TTTTGTTGCCCTTTTCTGACAGGTTCAAGAAAGTACTACTTAGACCAATGTCCAAGAGCTAACTGCCTGTTTTCTTTGAGTAGTTTTGTGGTCTCTGGTCTTATATTTAAGTCTTTAATCTATCTTGAGTTTATTTTTGTATATTGTATAAGAAAGTGGTCCAGTTTTATCCTTTCATGTAGTTGTCCTGTTTTCCCAGCACCATTTATTGATAAGACTGTCTTCTCCCCATTGTATGTCCTTACCTCATTTGTTAAAGATTAACTGACTGTATAAGCGTGGGTTTATTTCTGGACTCTATTCTCTTCCTTTGACCTATGTTTCTTTTGTATCATTACCATACTGTTTTGATTACTATCACTTTGTAGTATAGTTTGAAATCTGGGAGTGTGATACTTCAGCTTTGTTCTCTCTCAAGATTGCTTTGGTTATTCGGGGCCTTTTGTGGTTCTGTACAAATTTTAGGATTATTTGTTCTAGCTCTATGAAAAATGCTATTGGTATTTTGGTAGGGATTGCATTGAATCTGTAGATCACTTTTTGTAGTATATACATTTTAATAATTCTTCCAGTCTATAAGCATAGTATGTATTTCCATTTATTTGTGCTGTCTTAAGTTTCTTTAATCAGTGTCTTACAGTTTTCAGAATACAGGTCTTTCACCTCCCTGATAAATTTATTCCTAGGTATTATATTCTATTTGATGCGATTGTGAATGGTATTGTTTTCTTAATTTCTTTTTGATAGCTTGTTATTAGTGTATTAGAAACACAACAGATTTCTGTATACTGATTTTGTATCCTGCAACTTTACTGAATTCACTTATTAGTTCTAATGTTTTTTTGGTGGATTCTTTAGGTTTTTTTTATATATAGTCATGTCATCAGCAAATAGTGACAGTTTTACTTCTTTTCAAATTTGGATGCCTTTTCTTTCTTTTTCTTGTCTGATTGCTGTGGCCAGGACTTCCCAAACTATGGTCAATGAAAGTTGCAGGAATGGGCATCCTTGTCTTGTTCCTGATCTTAGAGGAAGAGCTTTCAGCTTTTCACCATTGAGTATGATGTTAGCTGTGGGTTTGTCCTGTATGGCCTTTATTATGTTGAGATATGTTTCCTCTGTACCCACTTTGTTGAGAGTTTTTATCATAAATGGATGTTGAATTTTATCAAATACTTTTTCTCCATCTATTGAGGTGATATGATTTTTATCCTTTATTTTGTTAATATGGTGTTGATTTATTTTGCAGATATTGAACCATCTTTGTATCCTTAGAATAAGTCCCAGTTGATCATGGTATATGATTTTTTATGTATTGTTGAATTTAGCTTGAAGAAAAACTAATGTTTTTCTTCTTATTTTTTTGTTTTTCTATTCTTCACTCCTTCCATGCTTCCACACTTTCAATGAGAATGTAAGCCTCATGAGAGAGGGACTTTCTCATCACTGCTCTATCTCCACTGTTTAGAACTATGCCTGACTGACAGTTTATCTTTGAATTGAGAAAGTATCTAGTTTCATTATTTGTGAAAATTTGTTTTAAGCACTTTGTACACTTTATACAGTGTTAAAATTTGTGGAATCCTTTTTTTTTCCTTTTAAATTATACATTTTCATTTCTTAGGACTGATAATTCTATCAAAAATCACTGGAATTCTACCATGCGAAGAAAAGTGGAACAGGAGGGCTACTTACAAGATGGAATAAAATCAGAACGATCTTCATCTAAACTTCAACACAAACCTTGTGCGACTATGGACCATTTGCAAACCCAGAATCAGTTTTACATACCTGTTCAGGCACATATTTTTAATACCTTTATTATTTAAAAGATTTCTTTAGTTGTTATATGGGAGAATGATTGATTTCTTAATACGACAGATATAACATATATTAAGGGGAATAGACATTTAAATTTCCAAACTGAAAAAAAAATTGCTATAACAAGCTGTTAGACCATTAGTGGAGGTTTATCTCTACTTATTTTGATTGATAAATATTTTGGAAACAAACTCATTAAAATGTTTCCTTTTATATGTAATTTTTATATTATCTAGTTAAGAAACAGTATGTACATTTCCTAATGCTACCATTCTTTGAAACTTCATTTATGATTCAAAGCTTATGGTCATCTGTGCTTTATCATCCATTGTAGTTTCCTTTTAAGAAATATTTTGTAGTATTGCTTATCTCTAAGAGGTAAGTGTGTATAAAATGGTTTTAAGGAAAAAATAGTCAAAATCCATTCATCATTTTGAGAGGTATGGTAGATAATTAATTGGTTCTTTGATGGCACTCAACTTTGCTTTTCTCCCTACTAACCAGTCAACTAAGTGATGTCAGTCTTTGTTTAATCAGGTTCATTAGAGATTCCCCAAGCTCATGATAGGGCAAGCTCTATTTTCCTTACAGTGCATTTTCTTCTCTGCAAGAAATTAGTTTAGGAGTTTTCATAAGGTTTGTTTTATATTTTTCTGTCTGCCTGTCTGTCATACCATTTTTCATGTTGAGCAATTCTTGGTTCTTATCACATAAAATGTAAAGATTAAGTCAGGACTTAAAAATAGTGTCTACCAAAAGATAAAATTTGTCTGGGTGTTAAAAATCTGTGGTTAGTATGCACAGATTCGATTTGAATTTACCTCATTAAATGGACATTATTTTTTGGACATAATTTTAAAAGAACCGTTTTAAAAAATAATGACATCTTAATTTACAAATAGGAAAACATGTGAAGACGGTATAGTTATCTGCTGATACTCAATACCTTAAGGTTTTTATTGTCTGTTTCTTTACATTTTTCTTTAGAGTCCTAGATTTCAGCACCATAAACTGAAACATTCTGCTTCTGTCTTAGAAAGGTTATCATTTAAATTTATTTTTTTAACTCATAGAAACATAGTTTTAAACATTATTTGGGGTCAAGGGAGTATTTAACAGTTTCAATCGAAATATATTGGAAAATAAGGATATTTCTTGTACTTTAAGAATTATTTATTATACTTTTAATAATTCTTAAAAGATTTATGCATTCATAATTCAACTCATTTGAACTACTAAAATCATTCTAATTTTGACTTGAAAGAAAAAATGGATTGGTTTGAAATACTGTCACAGATTTAAATGAAAAGTTTGAGAAAGAAATTTCTAATTCATTGAAAGTTTAGTGATAACATACAAATCAAGTATTGTGAAAGTTAAGTTCTATGTTAGTAGTTACGTATGGTGATTCTGCATCAGATAGTGATTTAGGTAGGCCATTATGGAAGATAAACAATTTCTTATTTATATTTATTAGGTTTTTTGGTTTTTAAAAAATACCTTTTCATGTTTCTTTCCACCATTGCACACTAAATTTGCATGCAACTTCAAAATTCTTACTACAGATGCTTTAGAAAAGAAAGAAAATAATTCTTAGTCTGTTGTCAGAGTATTAAAAAGCACATGAGTGATTCTGATTGTTTTTCTAAGGCAGTAGAATAATAGAAGAAGCCTCTGTTTTCATATCTTTTTACAAAGAGATTGGCATGGGGTGGTGGTAGGAGTAGGAGGAATGAATATTGAAAAACTTGCTTTAATCTCTGTCTTTGTGAGTGCTTCATATGGACCAAGCCCTTCCTCTGAAAGATAAGAACACAATTACTTTGTCTTCTTCCAGAGATAGAGCAATCCTTCTAATAGCAGATTAAAAAAATAATTTGGTGGATATTGTAGATAATAGACTGGCTGATAAATATATGCCAAGTAATTCTCGTATTTCATCCAGGAGAAGATTGGTCTTTCCTATGAGTTACTTTTCATTAGTAGATTCTAAGAACAAAGATGTAGTTATTAGAAACTACTATATAAATGAATTTTCAAAGTTAAAGAGATACTTTATGAGTTTTTAATGCTGATATTTTGTCAAGAGTTTTTATGCTTTGCCTCAGATATAGTGCTATATGTATGATACTAATATTTTAACTACTTTTTAGATCCCAGGCTATCAGTATGTGTCACCTGAAGGCAATTGTGTAGAACATGTTCAGACTCCTGCGTTTATGCAGGTAACTTTTATTTATAGCAGAAAAAGGAAACACTTTCAAACATATATTTGAAAGTCTAATAGTCCTATTTCCTCATTCATAAAACTAGGGCAAAAACGATACTATCTGTTCTATTTACTTTGAATATTATAACACTAAAGGAGAAAGTTTATAAATGGGTTTGAGAAATATAAACTGTACAAATGTAAGGTGGTTGACAACACCAGTAGAGTCGTCCTTTCATTTTTCCAACTTAAAGCATTTGGGTTTTAAATGAACATATTTTTCTTAAATTGGATAGAATGTGCATACATATGATTTAATAAAACACACTCCAGACATAAATTTCTAAATTAATATAGATGATACAATATAAGTTTTTTAATGCATTTGTTTATTTTTTTAGTTTTTTAATGCATTTGAATTTCCTAATTCTAGGGCTGTCTGGCTGGCTCTGTCAGTAGAGCCTGTGGCTCGATCTTGGGGACATGAGTTTGAGCCCCACATTGGGGGTAGAGATTACTTAAAAAAAGAAAATAATAAATTTCCCAAATCTTTTCTGTTAAATTGAAAATATTTAGATACCAGAGAGATTGTGATATTGAGCATTTGGGATTTAGTTGTATTAAGCTTTATTGGAGAAAATAGATTTTATGTTGCATAGAAGATAAAAATTAGAACACTAATAATATAATAATAATAAAAACAGTTGTTTAAGTAGCATGTCTTTCTCTTTTATTTAACTTATTTTAGCCACCCTTCATTGATGAAGATCCTGATAAGGAAAAAAAAATAAAGGAACTTGAGTTGCTTCTTATGTCAGCTGAGAATGAAGTTAGAAGAAAGCGAGTTTCATCGGTAAGAAATAAGCTTAAGTGTTTAGATTTTGTTAGAATCCTTATGTGCTTTTATTGTTTTCTTTAGCATTGACTTTCATATACTAATGCATGGAAAGCATATTCAGTATGACTTCAGATTTTAATGTGGACTAAAAATAGTTTTTCTATTTTGCATTGTTGAGGTTGCCTGATTTTGATATACAACTCTTTGAACATATTTTACAATGTTCTGTGTTAAGATGCTTCTTGAGTTGTAAATGTCAAGCAGACTTAAGGTATGATCTTCAATATATATATATATATTTGTGAAAATGATGTGTGGTTTAGATTAGGCTTTGCTTTTATTATGATTTTTGGTTCTGCTTTTATTTTAGACATTCCTTGTAATGATGGCTTTAATAGAAAAAAAGTTTGAAAAATAAAGAATTTAATAGATGTGTAGAGATTTATGTGCTTCAAAATTGCCTTCTGTCCTTGAGCATTTTTTCCTATTTATTATGAATACAAATTTGGTAAATTAGAAAAAAATAATAACTTAAAAAATACAGGGAAAGGGAACATTTAAGTTTTATGTTCTTAAAAAATTTTTATGTGAATATTGATTACCACATGTGAAAACTATTGTCTGGGATTTGGTTGACGGGAACAATTAGGAGTATTAAATTAGGATAAATGGTATTCATTCTAGCTAAGTTAGACAGGCTATGTTAGATGGATTAAAGGAAAAAAAGTTTATACTTAAATGACAATTTTAAGTTTAATATCCTGAGATTTGTTTTGCATTTAGGAAAGGGTTATTCTTGGTTTGCAGCTTAATGAGGGGACTGTCCATTCAGGGTGACTGAGAACTAATACAAAATTACTAAATAGAATAAACTGAGTTCTTGAAATAGTGTTACAAGGCAACTGGTGATCTCTTTAAACCATTTAAAACAGTGTTAATAAAAACAACATTTGTTAACCGTAACAGACAAGGTGCATGCCATAGGAGGCATAGTTTTTGTTTTGAAATTGCAAAAACCATGGGCAAATAGGAAGACCTGAAGTGTACTTATTTTAAAATTAATTTTGGTTTTATTGAGAAATAAATAGTTATGATTAGAGAGTCCACATTTCTAGATAATTATGTCATGTTCAAACCATTTTTTATTTTTTTGATAGTTTCTGTCATTTTTAATTTAACAGAAAGATATAACTAGCTAAAAGAAATGGCATTTTGCATTAAAATGAAGGAAGCTATTAATTTTTTTAGAACTTATTTATCTAAAATCCATTCTCGTAAAGATCTGGTTGGAGATTCTGGATTCTAGAGGGAAGTTGCTATACCCAGTGGAGTAGAGTCCATACACATATAAAGTATTTATTCTTAAAAATTATTTGATAATAAATATTGTCATTTTACTGAGTATCTATTATGTTCGACCATTATAGGTGTGTTTATGTATTCTTAGTAATCCTTATGTTAACTCTGTGAAGTAGGTGGTTTGTTGTTAAAAATTAAATTCAGGTGAGTCTGAATGCAACCCTTTGGTTTTTCCACTGGGCCTAATCACCTTTTTGAATCTTTTTCCCACCTCCAAATTTAATTGAAATGCATACGGCTTGGAACCTATCTCTAGAAAGTGATTGTAAACTCGCAAGTTGGCTATGCTAATAAACTAAGAGTGCCTTAATTTCTTTTATTTTGGAGGAAATTTAAAACAGGTGGAACTTATTTTATAACAATGTTGGAAATTTTTTTCCACCTTACTTGAAACTTAACATTTTGCTATTGTTGTCTAGCAAACATTTTGCTATTGTTTTCTAGTTATTGACTATCTAGCACATTCTAGTAATTTTTATTTTTAAAAATAATAGGTACCATTTATTGAGTACTTCCTGTGGATGGGACAGTGTGCTTTCTAAAATATGGTAGCTACTAGCCCCATTTAATTTTAAATGAAATTTAAAAATTCAGTTCCTCAGTTGTACTAGTCACATTTTGGTTGCTCATATGGCTAGTGGCTCTCATAGTGAGCAGTTTCAGATGTAAGAACATTTTTATCACCTCCGAGAGTTCTGGACAGAGATATATGCTTTACATATTTTTTTCCCAAGTTTTATTGAGATAGGACATACAGCACTGTATGTTTAAGGTGTACAGCATAATGAATTGACTTACATATATTGTGAAATGATAACCACAATAAGTTTAGTTAACATCTGTCATCTAATATAGGTACAAAACAGAAAAAGAAAAGAAAAAGGGAAAAATTACTTTTTTCATATAATGAGAACTCTTAGGATGCACTCTTAACAACTTTCAAATTACATATTGTTTCTTAACCATGACTCTTCAAGGTCTCCTTTCTTGTTTTTTTATTATGAGATACTAGGAAGCTAAGCTCAAAAGATAAGTAAATTGCCCACTGTACCTCTTCAGAGAGAGAAAAATGACACAGTTCCTGACTTCAAAGGATTTACTCTGCAATGAGGACACAGACAAGAAATAGGAAGTAGTGTGATAAAATAAGTCACAAAGTTTTATAGGGCACATAAGAGACGTGTCTAAGGTTTAGGTAGTCAGAGAAGTGTTCCTAGAAGAAATCCTATTTGAGCTTAATCTTGGAAGGCAATGATTATATTCCAGCAAAGTAGATGAACCAGGACATTATTGTAAGTGAAACAGGTAAAAGTGGATGATCAGATGGAGTACTTTCCAATATTTGAAGTGTATCTTAAAATGAAGAATAAAAGTTTTCCCTGGTCTGTGTTGGAGAGCATTCTAGATAACGGGAGCAGTAGTATGTGCAAAGGCATTCTGGGGTCAAAGACTAACTTGTGTGGGAATTGCAACGACTATAGTTGGGTATTAGGTATTCCCTGGAAGGAGGATGAGTGAAAGTGTTGCGAGATGAAGGGTAAAAGGTAGAGAGAGACCACATTCTGGGAGCTTGAACTTTATGTTGTATACATGTGCTAGTTTTATCTCACCATGACTTTATAAATTAAAAAAAAAAAATTTAGTTAGAAAAAAGAAATAGAGACAAGAGGTTTAATGAAAAAAATGTTTATATCCATTTTGAGGAAAGACAGTATATTTGCTACTATATTTTTTAGCTGAAATGTTGTGAAGTATGTTATCCTAGGAAAAAACTCTTACTTAAAATCCAAATTTATGCCTAGGTTGAGAATGACAAATAATACATTTCTTTTGTACTTTTAGCAACCTGGAAGCTTTTCTAGCTGGTCTGGTAGTTTCCTCATGGATGATAGCATGTCTAATACTCTAAATAGCCTCGAGGAGCACACTAGTGAGTTTTACAGTATGGATGAAAATCAAACTCTGTCTGCTCAGCAGAATTCACCCACAAAGTTCCTGGCCGTAGAGGCAAATGCTGTGCTGTCCTCTCTACAGACCATCCCAGAATTTGCAGAGACTCTAGAACTTATTGAATCTGTAAGTTTGAAATTGTGAGATTATCAAAAGCTCAATTTTAGTTACATGGTTTCATGGTCGGAAACTTAGTTTAAGGGACACTGACCAGTTTTATTTTAAACATTCCTTTGTATGTCATGCTTAATTTTATTCTGATTTTTTGCAGTGGCTTTTGGGAAAAACAAAAAACTTAAATCTATATCTATCTCTGTATGTACTTTGTCTAAAATTTTTAAAAAATAAAATTTAACTTTTTTATTATACAAGTTGTACAAGTATATTAGAGAGAGTTGGAAACTAGATGAAACTGTAAAAAAGAAAAATCCTCCAGAAGCCCAGAGTTAATAATCTGAAGTATTTTCTTTCAGGGTGTGTTCTATACATATAAGACATACATGCATGCATATATTTTTAAACCAAAAGATACTCTTATGTATTTTGTTTGTGGATTTTTTTTCTACATTATATCATGAGCATGTCTTTGTTTTCTTAACTATTTTTTAAACTTCAACTTTAATGATTCATACTATTCTATCATATGAATGTAAAAAAATTTATTTACTCAGTGTACTATTATTGAACATTTAGGTGGTATCCAGTTTTTCAGTATTACAAATTACAGAATATGTTATGTAAACCTTTGTGTAAAATCATGATTATTTCCTTAGGTTAGACTGAATTTCTGGATCAAAGTGTATGACGATTTTGAAGATGTTCCATACACATTACCAAATTATATTGAATTTGATAGTATTTTTCTGATGTGGAATAGAGTGTGAAGTTTTATGAAGAATTATATTCTTTGATAATAACTTAAAATAATTTATTCTTTTTACTTACTTTGACAGTAAGCTTCAGCTACTGAATTAAATGAAATATTATTTCAGAATGTTCCAAATTGGAGTTGTAGTCAAACCATAATCTCTTCCTCTCAAGTGGCCTTTCTTTAAAAAAAAAAAAAAACAAGAAAAGCCTATTTCTCCTAATAAAAATGAGTAGTTAACTTTGTGAAAGTCATCTTTCTATGTTTGATATCACATTTAACTAGTTTAAAGCATTAGCTTTAGTTAATTAGTTAAGGATTTATTTTATTGCAGGATCCTGTAGCATGGAGTGATGTTACCACTTTCGATCTTTCTGATGCTGCTGCTTCTCCTGTCAAGTCCACCCCAGTCAAACTAATGAGAATTCAACACAATGAAGGAGCCATGGAATGTCAATTTAATGTCAGTCTTGTACTTGAAGGGAAAAAAACCAGTTGTAATGGTGCAGATGGTGAGGCTGTTCCTGTAACATCCCCAAATGTGGCCAAGTTTAGCACTCCACCAACCATCCTCAGAAAGAAGAGAAGAATGCGAGTGGGTCAGTCCCCCAGCAGCGAACATAGCGATGGCTGTTTCAATGATGGTGGTAATACAGCACTAAAACATACGCCGGTGAAAACACTACCATTTTCTCCTTCACAGGTAGAGGGTTGTTTTTGGTTGTTTCCAAATGTTGGTGAGCTCGATTAATATCCTTAATATCCTTACTAGCAGTTTGTTGCTTTGATAACACATAAAAATGGATAAGGTATTTAAACGTGTACATGAGAGTGCTAAGCTCTGGTAGATCAGAAGCTATCTCATAAAGTATAGTAGTTGCATTATGGTATCTTAACATTTTTAGAGCCAAAAAGGATGTTTTAGATAAGTAGTTCTACATCTTTACAGAACTCATCAGGAAATAGGCCCAGAAAGGTAAAATGGTTTGCCCACAGTTATCTAATGGCAGAGTTGAGACTGAGATCCAGTTTCCTGATTAACTGTTCAACAGATATCGGTTATACATCCATAGACAACTGCTCACTGTAAGAATTTCATGTGTCTGAAGGTTTTCTAAGGTTGTCAGGAACAGATACTCACTTTCTCTTGGAGTTATGTTCCTGGGTAGCAGATATTTACAAGAGATACAGGGCAAACTGTATCTCTTATTTTATAATACTATCTTTCTTAATGAATACTGCGTTCCAGGCTATATGCTAAACACTTTTCTTATAGCATCTCAGTTAATCCTCTTCCAAAAGACCTTAGGAGCTAGGTGGAACAAATTCAGAAGTTAAGCAATTTGTCCACGGTCAGTTAGTAAGAGAATGGAGCTGATGTTTACTGAAAGTGTCTTGGTAGAGGTTAAAAAGTTTTATGGAAAAAGAAGAAAATTTAATGGTCAAATAAACTTGGAAGATGCTGGGATATTATTGAAGGTGTACTTTGATGCTGGGAAGTTAGGAGAATCTGACTGTACATAAGCACTCTGTTCTCTGAAAATCAGTCCCCCTGTGCCTCAGGGGATACCATTTACAGAGAATACAGTTTGAATAGTTGCGTTTTCCAATAGCACCCCAGCTCTCAGAGTTACAAAGCATCCTGAGGAAGGTGAAACTGGGTTGGGCACACTAGCAATTTTCTATTTTTGGAGTTTTGAACACTAGGAATTTTTGTTGAAATATAAATCCTAAGGTGGAAAGTGGCTGAAAAGGTTGAGGCATGGTAATAAAGACCTTGTATCCCATAGTAAAGAGCTTGAATTTTATCCTGTAATTGATGGGCACCACTGCAGGGTTTTGAGAAGGTTTGACTACTAATCTTAGGGTTAAGTGTATTGCAGATATTAGGAGTTGGAAGTGATAGAGCTAGAATTCATTCCAGTTATAAGTAGCCTTAAAGTAATTTCCACTTCTTCCTACCACTGCTTCTATTCTGTTGGCTACAAAAATCAATCAGTATTTCATGATTATATGTAAGTTAAGATTCAGTGAGTAAATTGTGTCATTTTCTTGATACCAGTTCTGGCTGCTCCAAGGTTCTGAGCTGTATTCTAGGTAGGCAATTTTTTTAGACAGCTGTATTATCAGCAAAGCATTATTATTATTTTCAGAATTCAAAGAAATCTCATAGAAAAGGATACCTAAGATTGCGTATTCATAAAATAATAATACTTTTTTCCAGTTACCCTGTTGCATGAAACTGTTAAACTTAACATAGCAGCTATTTATGGCTTCTATAGATTTCTATTTGATAATACAGTTATAAAATTGTTTTACTGTGTTTTGTAACTTTCGAATATTTGTTAAACAACTATTTCTTGAATGTCTGTTATATGCTAAACACTTAAAAGAGCTGGGGAGGCAATGATGAACAACATTAACATTCCTGCCCTCATGGAGCTTAATTTTCATGGAGTGGAATGTAAATGAAATATTATTGCTAATTCTTTTCTAAAAAGAATGGAGAGATATCTTATACTTGAAAATATCTTTGGGGTGCCTGGGTGGCTCAGTCGTTAGGTGTCTGCCTTCGGCTCAGGTCATGGTCCCAGGGTCTTGGGATCGAGCCCCGCATCGGGCTCCCTGCTCCGCTGGAAGCCTGCTTCTCCCTCTCCCACTCCCCCTGCTTGTGTTCCCTCTCTCGCTGTGTCTCTCTCTGTCAAATAAATAAAATCTTTTAAAAATATATATATATATATCTTTGAAAATCCTATCAGTTTAATATTTTAATGTTCTAGAAATTGTCTTTAAATGCTCTTTTTTAGTTTTTCAACACATGCCCTGGAAATGAACAAATTAATATAGAAAATCCTTCATTTACGTCAACCCCTATTTGTGGGCAGAAAGTTCTCATTACAACCCCTCTTCACAAGGAAACAACCCCCAAAGATCAAAAGGAAAATGTAGGGTAAGTAGATATTAAATAATTGTGTTAGAGAAAACGGGAAGCACAATTTTAAGAATAGATTAATAGGGTGCCTGGCTGGCTCAGTCAATGGAGCATGAGACTCATGATCTCGCAGTCATCACTAGAAGCCCCACGCTGGGCATAGAGCTTACTTAAAAATATAATAATAAAAATGACCTTGTTTTAAAAAAAATAGCTTTTCGTCCATTTATTCTAATCCCTATTTATATAGGACTTAGAATTGAAAACAACAGATCATGACCTCATGTTTCATTCCTACTGACTGAAAACAACTAAAAATAATGGAAAACTTTGATATGAAGCAAAATAACATTTTTAGTACTTCTTTCTGCATTTGTCTTTTTCTATTTTAAGATGATTGATTGGAGTAAGAATTAGTTTAGGCAGGCATACTTTAAAATAGTCCTGGAATGTTTAAATAAAACGTGTATGCAAGAAAAATTTAGTGTATGCTTTTATCATGGGTTTGCCTTCCTTAACTCTTATAGAATCAAATTTTGACTATAATACAAATATCTAAATGATTGGCTAGGTTTAGAACACCTACTATTAGAAGATCTATATTGGGTACCACACCAAGAACTCCTACGCCTTTTAAGAATGCGCTTGCTGCTCAGGAGAAAAAATATGGACCTCTTAAAATTGTGGTATGTATACATTTTTTATTTTTAAGAAATATCCTAATTTTAATAAAAAAGTTTTTTGATTTTTATCTTTGATTTTTTACATTTTAAAAAGATGTTCACTGAAATTGATAAAATTTTATTTCTTGATTTATAAATTTGAATTTGTTGTGTGAATCCTTTTACTCGACTTGTAAATAAACCTTTGCTTGGCTTGTTCTGAATTCATACTTCTTTTATATCATGTCATGTAGAGAAAGCAAATCAAGTGTTAGTTGAATCCTTCTCTTAATATTAAAACCCACCTTTTAGTAGTTTCTGTGGTGGATACCTGCAATAGAATAAAGTAATTTTCTTTCTTTTTTTTTTTTTTTTAAAGATTTTATTTATTTATTTGATAGAGAGATAGCAAGAGCAGGAACACAAGCAGGGGGAGTGGGAGAGGGAGAAGTGGGCTTCCTGCCGAGCAGGGAGCCCAATGTGGGACTCGATCCCAGGACCCCGGGATCATGACCTGAGCCGAAGGCAGACGCTTAACGACTGAGCCACCCAGGCGCCCCAGAATAAAGTAATTTTCATATTTTGATATACATAAGCACTTTCCTTATAATACTTATGACTGATTGATCAGGATACCTCTTTAAGGTTCAGTTTACTCTTCTATTCAATGGAGATCATAAAACACATCCCAGAGGGTTATTTCTGGAGATAAGAAAGATAGTAGAAATAAAGGGATTGGTGCTCAGTTTCAAGTAGTATGTACTTAGTTGCTGCTATGATTAATCGTTGTAGCAATAGTACATAAATGGAGGTGGGAAATGTTTCTGTGCTTTCAGGTATATAGTCAACTTTGAAATATGTTAGATGAACTATGGGCATTCTAATTGTAGGCAGATACAGATCTCTGCCAAGTTAGGTTCATTAGAAATAAAATATTTTTAAAATATGGTTACTTCTAGGGGAGTTTAGTTATGTTCTTCTATTTTTAGTTATATTTTGACTAGATTCATTAATTCTAGTTTACTTGATGTAATCAGTTTCCTGCCAAAAGGAATGTCACACCCTCAAATCTTCTCTTTTCTGAGGGTCTATAGTAGGATTGATGAAATTTTTTTGTCCCCTAGCTCCTTAGACTGCTGTGAACAATTATATTCTTTTTAGCTGTCTGGACTTTTATTTGTGCATATACACATAACAAAAGTGAGATCACACTTTATGTACTATCTTATAACCTTTTAAAAAAAATTTAAGTTAGGGCGCCTGGGTGGCTCAGTTGGTTGAGCGACTGCCTTCGGCTCAGGTCATGATCCTGGAGTCCCGGGATCGAGTCCCGCATCGGGCTACCTGCTCAGCAGGGAGTCTACTTCTCCCTCTCCCGCTCCCCCCTCTTGTGCTCTTTCTCTCTCTCTCTCTCTCTCTCTCAAATAAATAAAATCTTTAAAAAAAAAAAAATTTAAGTTAATGTGTATATATCTATCCCATAATTTTTAATAGTTGTGTAATATTCCATTGTATGGAATTACCTAATTGATTAGACTAATCTGTTTCAGTGTTTTGCTATTCATTTTAAAATGCGTCATTAATTTGACAATTTTTGATTGAGTGCCTAATAGGTACCAGGCACTGGGCTAGGCTTTGGGGATGTAATGTTGAACCTGTCAGGTATGTTGTCTGCCTTCGTAGGAGTGTGTAGCCTAATTGGGAGTTAGACAAATAAACAATGATTTGAAGGCATTTAAGAATTCTGCAGTGCCTCAGGGTCATTTGTTCAGCATATAAATTGAATAAAAATTGTTACTTTAATAATAGTGCATGAGAAATTAGGTTTTAAGTGACCTAAAGTCCCTGTCAGTATGTTCTCATTTGGGAAGAATTTATCCATTGCCAAAACAGATCATTTTCATCAGCAATTTAAGATAAAAAGAAAATAATGATTTAGTAATTACAGTTTCTAAAATATCTATATACTCATACATTTGTTTGCAGCAAGCTGACTTTTCATTCCTCCTGTTCCTTCTCTAGTTATTATTTACTGAGTACCTACAATATTCTAACCATTTAGGTTTCTAATGTATTTTACTATGAGTCACATGCACTTCTTAGAGATGGTTCCAGAATTTTAATCTGGTATACCTTAAGTATCTGTTGCTTTCTTAATAAACGTTGATTCTTCTCATGTTTGCTGAAAATCACTCAAAAGACTAAAAACTCTGGAAGTCCTTTAAATATAAATCTAAATTTTGGTAGTATCAAACTGAGAAGGATTAAATACAGTAGTTCTTTTCTTTGTCACATTAGGACAATTAAGAGAGTAATTCTTGGTAGTGAATGAATTCATCTATGTCTTAGGCACTTCCCTAGGACATTTGTATTCTTATGAAGGAAAAACAAATCATAGGTTTTTTTTTTAGTATATGTGCTGCCGAAGCGAGCACCATAGGTTTTTTTTTTAAAGAGTACCTAATCAATGTTCTTTGTGAAATATAATTCTTAAAACAAAAGCTCTTGGAGCATTACACAGAAATACTGACATAATTCCTGCATGTCTCAGGCTGTAGATGCGAGCACTTTCAAAACGCTATTTCCATTCTTAAAGTTTTTGTAAGTGCTGTGAAATCTCATTTATATATGAATGTTTTTCTCCCTAGCTTTGTTGACTGGGAATATAAGCTGCTGGTCATTCTGTGCTGTCAGTTTGTTCTTTATATAGTGGCACTTTGATTACTTTTTTTTCCTTAAAACAGATCTTGGTTATGGTAGGTGTTGTTTGATATAATTAAAAACATTTTTCCCAGGGGCGCCTGGGTGGCTCAGTTGGTTGGGTGTCCAACTCTTGATTTCGGCTCAGGTCATGATATCAGGATCACGAGATTGAACTCCAAGTGGGGCTCTGCACTGCACGTGGAGCCTACATATGGTTATCTCTCTCCCTCTCCCTATGCTCCCAGTCCCCCGTGTGTGCTCTCTTTCTTTCTAAAACAAACCGACCATTTTTTCTGACTTACATGGTAGGCTTAGCTATTTGATAGGAAGCTAGGTAAATAATATTTTGAGACTATTTCACTATTCAGCCCACACTCAAGTTTCTTTCCAGTACATAGCTGCACACACGCACACAAACACACACACACATATCACTTCTTGAACACTGTCTCAGCTCTAAGCTTGAGGCTAGGTGTACAGAGATATACACAAAGATGAAAAAGATGTGCTCACTGCTCTTAAGTAGCTCACACATTTAGTGGTAAGAGAAACGTGTAAATTAGTGATTACATACTATATAATAAGTACAATAAAAGTAGATTAAGGAGAACTAGTGTAGTCCCAATTTGTTCTGTATTTATTTTTCCTATTTTTATATAAAAATCTTCGGGAGGGGCGCCTTGGTGGCTCGGTCGTTAAGTGTCTGCCTTTGGCTCAGGTCATGATCCCAGGGTCCTGGGATCGAGCCCCACTTCAGGCTCCCTGCTTGGCGGGAAGCCTGCTTCTCCCTCTCCCACTCCCCACTGCTTGTGTTCCCTCTCTCACTGTGTCTCTCTCTGTCAAATTAATAAAATCTTTTAAAATATATATATATATTTGGGAAATAATCTCTTACCTGTTTAATTCTGAGGCTCCTGATTGACGTGGGAGCTACAGTAGGTTCCCCAGAAGGAGGAAGGCTAGAGTGAAGCCTGGAGTGAACAAAGTGCCACACTTCATTCAGCGCTTGCAATGTGCAGTATTATTTTTGCCATAAAAGTATTAGTTAATTCATTCAACTTAGGTATCTACAGGGACTGGGAGAAAATTATGCCAGTAATGAAAAAGTATAAAAGATGGGTTTCTGTATATGGGGAAAAAGGAAATTGCTATAAAAGACTCTTTAATAACCCTTTTAAAAACAATTTAGTCACAGCCACTTGCCTTCTTGGAAGAAGATATTCGGGAAGTTTTAAAAGAAGAAACTGGAACAGATATATTCCTCAAAGAGGAAGATGAACCTGCTTACAAAAGCTGCAAACAGGAGGTAATCTTTTAGTATTATTTTTAATAAAAGTCTTTATTTTAAAAATAAAAGTGACTTTACCGTAATGTTTCTATTGTAAATTATTCATTCTAGCATACAGCTTCCGTAAAGAAAGTCAGAAAATCACTAGTCTTAGATAATTGGGAAAAAGAAGAACCAGGTACTCAACTATTGACTGAAGACATTTCAGACATGCAGGTTGGTAAAGAATTTTTTTGTTGTTGTTAAGATGGTTGATTTAAGTCCTGCTGGTTCTTGTTTCTTACTCATTGTGTGGTTAGTTCATTAGAGATTCATAGAGAGTTTCCTTTAGTATTTATTTTGCTTACTTCAGAAAGAAACTGTTAACTGTAGAGAATATTTACTTCCTTGCTTTTTATATTTGTTTTGTTTTGAGAGGAGTTCGCTCTCTTATGTATGATGTCAAAAAATGGTAGTTCTCAAAACTTTAAATTTCAGTGTTTATCTTTGGTTAATTTCTGAAATATTTAATTTTACTACATTACTAGAAATTTCCTTGGAGCCAAAAGCTTTCTTGGAGGGAAATGAACAGGGCTTCCACCACCACTTACTCAGTAGTCCCTCCATTTGTCTCCATTTTTGAATTAGTTATTTTCCTCTTTCTTTTTTCTCTCTTAGTCAGAAAATATATTTACAACATCTTTATTAATGATACCATTATTGGAAATACATGACAATAGGTGCAACTTGACTCCTGAAAAACAAGATATTATAAATTCAACCAACAAAACATATACACTTAATAAAAAGAAACCAAACCCTAACACTTCTAAAGTTGTCACATTGGAAAAGAACCTTCAGGTATGAATTTATAAGTTTCTTTTAGTGATTTTTGTTGTTGTTTATTCAGTTATCACTTTGGACTTACTGATCACAAATTATACCTTTTCTTTTTAGATTCAAAACTGACTATAACAGTAACTAAACATTCATCATTATTTTGTCACTCAAACTAGATTTGGTTTTTGAGAGACTCATTCATCAGGGCACATATAAATTAAACAATTGAAGTTGTAGCCAGAGTCTCTTCTGGTGATTTCTTAAGCACAATTTCATTTTTAAACTGAAGATATCTAAGTCTCCTTCTCTTCTGTAACAAATATGTGTAGCCCTAATTGCTATCTTGAAAGGGTAAGTGGTTGGAAGCAGTTTCAGCTTGATTTTGTTGGTATGATTGTTTCCAGTGAACTTTTTGGCTCAGAAGTTGTAAAACAAAATTCTTTTTTCTGTTGCTGTGCAGCCATTATGTCGCAGTAAATGAAGCCTGGAAAATTTTTTACTACATTATCTTAAGAATTCAACCCAACTAGTTTGAGAGTTCATTGAGGAAGAAGTTCTCTTCTTTATACCACAGTGACTGCAGCACTAGCATTCCTGACATTTAAGCAGTCCTTGAAAACATCTTTAGCAATCAGATGTGGCCACCTCATCTCTGTCTTTAGCTGCTGCCCTTCAAAGAGCCATGTAGCACATTCTCTTAGTCCATTTTAAATGGTTTGATTTCCCAGTGTTCAACACAGAACTTTTCAGGAAAATATATTACATAGCAGGTCATACCTGTAATGTAGTAATCTTTATAATAAAGGAAGAAAACCAATGAAGCAAACACAAACTTGACCTTGTATTATGGATATATTTCCTAATTTGCAAAACATAAAGCATTCTCGGCTCATTTTTTGACATTACATCCTCTCTTTAAATCTTTTGCAAAATTTTGAAGCAATAAAGACTGACATTTCTTTCTGTGTTAAGACTGATTTGAATTGGGGGGGTTGTGGGTAGAAAACTTTTCAACTGCCTCCACAGGTCTATGAACAATGTAGATAGTTAAAAAAGATGGACTTTTTAAAAATAAAAATTATTTAATTAAAATAAGAAATAAAGAAAAAGATGGACTTAAAAAAATTGACCATAAATATTTCAGTATGTATTTTTAAAACATTGTTTAATAAAAAGAATCACAGTGCCATTATCAAAACATGTTTACAGTGATTATCATTAAATATCCAGTTGGTTGAAATAATTGACTTTTAAAAGCGTAATCAGTTGTAAAGTGGAGTGGATAGTTATTTTAGTAATCTTCACATCACTATTAATGTTTCCTTCATAGTCAAATTGTGAATGGGAAACAGTGGTTTATGGGAAGACGGAAGACCAACTTATCATGACTGAACAAGCAAGAAGATATTTGAGCACTTACACAGCTACCAGCAGCACTTCAAGAGCTCTCATACTGTAATTGTTATTAAAATGGATGAAATGCCCCATTCTTACTGTATTCTATACTAAATTAGGTTGCAATGAAATTTTTGTCAATTAATTGTTTTTAAAGTTTTAATACAGCCCTAAAACGGTTTACATCTTTTTTCATATTGGACGGGCAGGAAGCCCAGCCACTTAAGTAAGGGGTCGGTAATTTCATAGTTAATTTTTTTAAGAGATGAGATTTTAAAAAATTGTTTTTAAAAGAACAAGATGGGAAAACCATATTAGAATGTTATGGATATCCTAAAAGTAAGTTTTCACGTATTTTCTCCAGAAGATGTATGTTGCTACTCTCTTGATGCTGCAGTTTTGTTACAGATAGGTTTAGGAGTATGTATGGTTTCTGTAATTAGTCTATGTATGGGAAGCACACATGGTTTTATGAAGTACTTTAGCCTACTTGGGCTACCATTTACAAAGAAATACAGTGGGAAGAAATTGAAAAGAAGGAGAGAAAGTTGCACTACTAATTTTTGGTATTTTTCAAAAACAATAAAATTAACTACAGTGTTAAATGTATTTATTTGAGCATAGTACTAAAAACAAGAAGCATTGAAAAAGGTTTTTTTCCTTATTAGTAAAGAGTCAGTATTTTCTTCATAAATCTCAGAAGAGCTGAGAGTTTTGTTGAATGTATTGTACAGTATGTAGGAGCAAGAAGACTTTGTAAATTGGAAAGAAGTCTTTTTATAATTTATTTTCATTTTGAAAGCTTAAATGTAGATATTTATACCTATACAGGGTGTCTAGAAGCCAGTGTTGTTTCCTGTTATTTACAGCTAACATAAAGAACAATTTTGATGTTTTAAGTATGAAATATGAAACAGTAGTAAGTAATGGCTGCAAAGAATACAGTAGCTATACTGTATGTCACATCTACCTAAATATTGCACTATGCCCTTTAAATCATGTTGGTTATAAAGTAGTTCTAAAAATGTACTAAATAATAATTTAATATTTTCTTTTTAAATTATATGGGGGGGTCATATAAATTAATCTGGTGATTTGTATATGTGTTTGAAATTTTTGCATTTTGTTTAAACAAATAATATGGTACTTTGGTCCCTAAAAACAGTCTGCACTTAGAAGTTTTTTTTTTTTTTTTTTTTTTGATGTAGGTCATATTTTTTTTTTATTCTTTTTTTTTTTTTTTTGCACTTAGAAGTTTATTATATTTACTCAGTGTTTCAGAAGTAGAGAACATTATCTTTTATTTATAAAAATATTTTGTCCTTTTATAAATGTTTGTGTTTCTCTACAGGTTACAACAGTTGCTTCAGTTGCCTGTTTTAGGTGTTTGCACTTATTTCTTTTTGAAAGAATGTCTTTATTTGCTTTTGTGTAGAGATTTTATGTACTTTCTTTTGAGACATATAATGGTGTGCTGTCAACTTAAACACTGACAGGCAAATAGAATTGTACACTGTAGTTGTAATTATTTATAATTGACACACTCTCTCCCTCTCCACTCCTGAAGTATGCTGCTATAGAAAATAGCAGAATCGGCTTGCTGCTATGAGAGACGGAAAGAGCCACCACCACTTGCACTGTGTGAAAAGGTAAAAAGCAAATGATGGCAAGTTCTCAAGTTAACTTAATGGAATCAACCATTACCAGGCAAATTCTTGCAAATGCCAAAATACTATGCCTTAAAACAAAGACAGCTTAAGATTTTCTGATGTTTTTATGTTAGTAGAAATGGTAATACTAAGTATTTTAACGCCTAGCTCTTGAACAGTAGACCTAAGAGGGTTTTAAGCTATTTAAATCCACTTGCTCATTTTTGCATATTATATGTAGTGAGAAGTGAAGAAAATGTATGGTACCAAGATTATGCCTCGTTGATAACAAATAGATGACCAATTTGAATCTTCTTAGCATGTTTGTTAAGTCTGTTGATTGCTTCCTAATTAGTGAACTTCTCACAGAAATATCACTTTATAAAACCAATGATTGTAGCAAAATCATACTGGATCATTTCAATTTCAGTTACTTTGAACTAATAGCACATAATGGTTTTTGTTTGTTTGTTTGTTTTAATGTAGCCCATAGCCCTTAGCTGGTTTGGATGTACATAGTTTCCAGTCACCAAAGTATATCTTGGAAGAGCTATATTTTTTTAAAGCATAATTTTTCTTGAGCATTAAATTATCCCAAGTGTAATATATTGCAGATAAGCCTGGGCTTATTGGACATAGTACATATTTGGGTTGGTATTGGTTGAATCCTTTAGTTAACTGCTTTGTTGCTTTTTGCAAGAAGATTTTTAATTTTAAACATGTCAGGCATCTTAGGTCACCTTTATACTGTTGTGTTCATTTGAATTTCTTTCAGTATGTTATAAAAATGCCAGACATACATGTAGCAGCCATACTTGCATGGAAACTGACTACACATATATAATACTGCATTTTGTTGTAAGGTTTTCACATTAATACAGCAATTACCCTGACAAATAAATGGAGTCTTTTGATGTATGGGAAAACTTTCCATTGTTAAGAGAATCTTGCATACAATGTTGACTATTAACATCCATAATAAAGCATCTGTGTACAAGCTGACCTGGCATTCCTCATTTCATTTTGGTTTTGTGTTTTATGGTATTGATTGAACCCTTAAGGACTTAACCCAACATTCTGTTCTAGACTTCTTTTTCTCCTTTAGTACTACCTATACAGGTGATTTTATCTGTTAACAAAACTTGATCTCATTATCAAGAAATGGAAATACTTACACAGTCTCTTTCAGAGCCATATTTTCAACTGCTTTTAGATATTTCCATATGACTTTTCTGCTAACACCTTAAATGCAACATGTTCTCTTTTTCCCAACTTGGACCTCCCCTTCCTTTTTTTCTCTCTTAGTGGTGTTGCCTTCCCTTTTATCACCCATTGAGAAACCTCCTGCCTCCCTCACGTCTCCACTTGAAATCCGTTGTAAATTCTCTGCCTAGGGGTCCCTGGGTGGCTCAGTAGGTTCATCGTCCTGTTCTTGATCTCGGCTCAGGTCATGAGATTGAGCCCCATGTTGGGCTCCACGCTCAGCACAGAGTCTGCTCGAGATTCTCGCTCTGCCCTTCCCTGCTCTCTCTCTAAAAGTAAATAAATAAAATCTTTAAAAAAATTTCTCAGCCTGCCTAAGGCCATTGCTCTAATTCTATTCCTTCATCTCTTACGTGGATTGTTGCACTGATTACTCTGATTTCCATTCTATAGAAATATGAATAAATTGTGCCAGTGACATCAGGGTGTCACCTGCAAGGCCAAATGGTCACCCAGTCAGGTCTGTGCAGTATTATATTGCCTCTGAATTTGTCACCATCTGGATTTTACCTTTCTAGGCTTAGAAATCTGATGGATTAACCCACCAAAAATGAGTTTACCCTTCAGTAGAATGCTTATCTCAAATGTGCAAGACTGACACATGACACTAAAATGCCAATCTATTAATTTACAGTGTAAAATACAACTTCTAAGAGGATAAACATAGGGGCGCCTGGGTGGCTCAGTCGTTAAGCGTCTGCCTTCGGCTCAGGTCATGATCGCAGGGTCCTGGGATCGAGCCCCGCATCGGGCTCCCTGCTCAGCGGAGAGTCTGCTTCTCTCTCTCCCACTCCCCCTGCTTGTGTTCCCTCTCTCTCTGTGTCTCTCTCTGTCAAATAAATAAATAAAATCTTTAAAAAAAAAAAAGGATAAGTATAAAATAATGTGAAAGCATAAAATAATAAAAATAAAAATAAAAAATAATTCTCCTTCACTTCCTAATGTAGGCCTGGTGACTTGGATCTTCCAAGAACATGTATGTGCATGCTTCTATCTCCATGCCTGTATTTGTAAATGTTTTCTCTGCATGATTGTTTTGCTTTGTCTCTTTAGCCTTTTAAAATTTTACTCATCCTTGATGGCACAGATCTGTGAATCATTTCCTGATTATCCTAGTGCTTCCATAAAACTTTCCCACTAGACTTTGTTTTGAAGAGTGGGGATTGCTATTTATAGCTCCTTGTCTAGCATGGTGCTTAGCAAATCTCACTAAGTATTGAAAGAATTTTTAAAAATTAGTCATGACTATCAGGGAATAATAGCCATACTTTACACAACAGATTGATTAAAAATAGCTTTGGCTTCTTAGTTATCTATATGAAACTAGTTTTACTTTATAGTCAATAAACTATTATTTTGTTAAAATCTTTCAGCTCATTTTTATAACCATGTAATTTCTTGCTTGGTTTATGCACCTATAGAGTGGTAGACTTGCCAGCCAATCAGACCTTTAATTATAATGTAAAACAGTTGGTAGTTTTTGAAGAAATACATCCCACTCTGAGAAGTGAAAATTTATTTTTAATTAAGTAGTGGAGGGTAAAATGAATCAAGTGAAATTCCATCAGAACATTAGACTTTCCCCTTCCCTGTTTTTTTTTTTTTAAATAAATGGATATGGTCAAGAATATGTGAAATATTATCAGTAGAAAACCAAGATAAAGTGTACCAGGAAAAAAATTACTCATGGCGGACAAATGTGTGTCAAGAGAATGTTTCTGAAAACTTTTTAGTGTGTTGGCAGTATGTTAAGAGCTGTTGCATTTGAGCAAACTCAGTATTAAAAGCAGTGTACTACACTGCCCTTATTTCTGAAGGTCTCGGATCTGATGTGCTTATTCAAGTTCCAAGTACAGAATATGCTAGCTTTGAGTGGATTTCCCTGGCCAGCACAGGGAAAGAGGGAGGGAGATTGACTTTGCTGTGATTTTACTACTGTAATTTTACTAACCATACCTCAAAAGATTGGATCAAATTCTGACACAATTTCCTAAGCCCTAATACAGTTAGCACTTATTTATTCATTCAACTAGCAACTAATACTTAACCAAGTGCTTACAGTACCTGGTGCTAGGTACTGGGGATACTTGTGGTAAACGGGACATGACCCTTCCCTTAAGGAAGCTGATATTCTAGAAGGGGTATGAATAAATATGTGACAGAAATGGCATCTATTTTCCTTAGGCCGAAAAATGAGATGGATCAAGTAAGCAGGTTTCCTCGTATTTGTAGATGCTCATTTGAGAATTTGGTCACTGCCTAGAGAGTGCATATACTATGGAGAATTGTTTGGGCTAGCACCGCCCAGGGATCTTGCACCACCCAGAAGTTCACAGCCTGAAAGTCTGAGCATAGTGTAACAGCTGGAGCCATGTGCCAGTCACAAGCATGTTATTTAATCCTCCTGACAACTCTCTCAGGTAAACATTGGTATAATCCACTTTTGTGGATGTGGAAACAGACTTAGGTTAAGAGACTTGTCAAAACACACAGTACAATGCTGAGCTGGGATTCATTTAATCATCTGAGATTTGGATTGATTTTTTAAATTTTATTTTATTGTGTTAGTCACCATACTGGATTGATTCTTTAAAATTATGCGTAAGGCACCGAAGAGTACAGAGTGTACGATTTCATTTCTATAAAAGTACAAAAACAGGCACAAATAGTGTATGCTGTTAGAAGGTAGTGGTTACCCTGGGTGGAAGGGTTGTTGAAAGGAACCCTGAGGAAGGGGGCTTCTGGGTGCTACAATGCTCCATTTCTTGCCGTGGGTGCTAATTTTATGGATGTGTTTAAGTTCGTATAAATCCAAGCTCTACTATTAAGTGCACTCTTCTGTATGTATGTACATTATGCTTCAATAACAAATTTTTTAAATTAAGCTTAGGTTGGATAGTAGAGGGAAATAAAAGTGCTCTGCCACAGCAAAATGTAACAAATGTACCTTGCAGGGTTCAATTCACATGCTTACAAGAGTCTACAAGAATTATGCACTCAGTTATGAGCTTCTCACTATTCTTCTCTAGCATATGTTGAACCCATTTCTTCTGGTAAAGTAAATTTATACAAGATTTCTATGTGAAGTGAGTGAATTATTCCCTTGGGTGGTATATGCCAAACATACCAAAGTTTTATTTGTAAGAGCTTACTCCACTCCATTGCACGAACTCTTTACTCAAGCCAAACTAAACAGTCACAGTTCCCCATAAATACTCCACAATTACATTTCTCAACCTCTGCTCAGCCTCTTACTTTCACTCCCACCCCACTGGAACATCCACATTCATCAAGTAACCAAATATTCATCTATCTTATGTGGTCCACTAGGTACTTTGCACCTTATCAACTGCATTTCTTTGTAGCATAATGTGTTACTGTCTTTTCAGTGTTGGTGTTCTCTTGACCATCATTCACTTAATTCACTCAGCTGATTAACCCACATTCCTCATTCCCAAGTTCCCAAGTTCCCTGTCACCCAGGGCTAGTAGGCTGGTAGACCTACTTTAGTTAACTGAACACTTTTTGCTCAACAATGAATACAAATAATGATAGATGAGAGAGCTTCTACATTTTTTTAAGTTTAATATATTTTACCCAGTATGTCCAAAAATATTATTTTAACATTTAATATACATTATTATTAAGGTATTTTATATTCTTTCCACCCCTCCCCCCCACCACATTCTCAGTCTTTGAAATCCAAAGTGCATTTTACACTTGCAGCACATCTCAATTCAGACCAGCCACATTTGAAGGGCTCAGTAGCCACATGTGGCAAGTGGCTAGTGTACTGGGCAATGCAGTTTTAAATCACTAGGAATTCACAGAGAAAACGTTCTGTAATTGAGAAGAAACACTACCTATTTCAGGCCACAGACCAACTTAGTAAATTACAGTCACTGGAATCCTTCTCCACCTCCCTTTTTCCCTGGGTGTTTTGGAGTTCATTAATTTAATCCCAATTCCTCTCCTTGCTGACCTTGGGACCATGCCAGTCACAAGCTTCAGTTTCTTCATTAGTAAGATGGAGGTCTACTACCTTCTTAACCTCCATATTACTGTCTCATTTTTTTTAAAAAAGATTTTATTTATTTATTTAATAGAGGGAGAGAGCACAAGCGGGGGGAGTGGCAGAGGGAGAAGGAGAAGCAGGCTCCCCGCTGAGCAAGGAGCCCAACACGGGACTCGATCCCAGGACTCTGGGATCATGATCTGAGCTGAAGGTAGACACTTAACCAACTGAGCCACCCAGATGCCCCTATATTACTGTCTCCTTAAGTGGATTGTAAGTTCCCTAAGGGAATGTGTCCAGCGTTTAGCATACCACCTGGAACTATGCAAAACACAAAGGATATAATAGCAAAACCAAGCAGCCATGCTAGTGTGCTTAAATTCTGAGAGGGCAGGAAGAACTCCAAATGCTATGAAGGAGAGAAATATGGTCCCATGAGAGGTTATGACAAAGGAAACTGATCTGTTTTCCTCAGGAGGAAGTTATGTGTGAAGGGAGACCTGGCAGATGGAGCGGCAATGAGGTAACTAGGTAAGGAGAGTAAGGCCCTGCGGAGGGAACAGGCATTCCAAATTCAAAGACCCTGAAGCCAGAGTGAAGTGGTGAGATTGGTGGAGGAGGACAGTGCAAACAAGGCTCCTGAAGAGGTAGGCAAGCCCTGGTAGGCCATGTCTCCCCTGGGAAACAGTCTGATGGAGATGAGCATGCAGGATGTGGGCTAGGGAGTGCTCTTGTAGTCAACACCTGAGGAAGGGAAGGGAGCAGGACTGGGTAGAGGGAGAAGATGACTACAGTGCCGTCTCAGTGAAGACCTTGGCCAACTCCTTGGGGAGCTCTGAGTTTCAGGTGGCCCTTCAAGATGTCCCAAGTCAGGTGAGGAGACCACACCAGGACGTAGGCCGCACCAGGAGAGGGGCCTGCCCTTGGGTGAGTACTCTCCTCAGAGAGCAATTCATTGACTTCAGTTTCTTTTGTGGAGTGAGAGGCAAGGTCATCTGCTGAGAAAGACAGGAGGAACTGATGGTGTGGGAGGCACTGTCAGAGATCTGAGGAGAGTAAAGAATTTTTAAGTGATTGTTGAGGAAAACAGGGAAGGAATTTGATCAGGGAAACACAGTAGAACTGCCAAGCAGCCTTGAGGACTCGTTTTGGCAAGCATGAGTTCAGGCCCTCTACTAGGTCCATCATGATGCTTTGGTGTTAATTAAGCCCCACTTGTCCCCTCAGCTGGGGAGCGTGACCACAGGCAGGGGCCCTGCACCGATCCTTAGTGATACACATCTGCCTCACCCTTGGTATCCACTGCTGGGCTGGTTGACCCAGGGCCTCAGCAGAAGAAGCAGACACCTTTTCCATTTGCCAAACGGACACAGCAAAAGGACTGAGGAGCAAGGAAGTGTGGAATGTTATCAAGAGAGGAGGTTCATGGAATAAGACAGGATACCCGCAACTGGAGGCCACTTAGCCTCTTCTGAATTTCCATTGCACTTTACCTGTCTCCCATTTGTAGCTGTCATTACTTCTGTCCTTTGTTAGAGCTTTTTGTGTATGCCTTGGCTCCTCTTCGAGATTTGTGGCTCTCTGAAGAGCTCCAGCTCCCAGTGGGCTCTCAACAAATATATTCTAAATGTTCCGGAGAGTCGTCTTCTGGTTTTTGGCTCACCTACATTAACTTGATTTATAGCTTAGCCAAGAGTTTGTTAGTGGTGGAGGAAGGAAGCCTGGATCCACGCCTTAGGTTCCTCGTTCATTCATTCTCTCAGCCAGTATTGATCATGGCCTACCATAAACTAGTAAGGATAAACCAGACCTGGTTCTAATCATGGGATTTAATGTTTAGTGGTATAGGGAAGGAAAAATTCTTCCTCTACCTTTCAAGGTCTTCCAGCTGGACTAAGAATTAAATTTACACGAGAAGGATTAACAGAAAAAAACCCAAAGTTTTATTATGTGTGCACAGAGGCCCAATAATGAAATCTGAGACCTAAAGAAATTATCAAGGCATGCAGTTTTTATACATTTTAGACAAAGAGACAATAAATCTGTGAGGAAATGACAGGATAAAGAAAACAGGCATTTGGGAGCTTTAATTAGTAGGGAATTCTTTTTTTTTAAATTTGTATAGACATTTAATTATTTTTTTAAATTTTATTTTATTATGTTAGTCACCATACATTAGTTTTTGATGTGGTGTTCCATGGTTCATTGTTTGCATATAACACCCAGTGCTCCATGCAACACATGTCCTCCTTAATACCCATCACTGGAATTGGTAGGGAATTCTAAGCAGAATTAAAGCTGAGGTAGTTGATTAGAAAAAAATAACAAGATTTGTTTCCATAGTTTCCTTGGCTTTTAAAGTCCCTATCTCTGATGATAAAGATGTATTTTTGCTCTTTAGTACAGGGAGAGTGTTTTTTCATATGAAAGATTTGTTTCCTGCTTTTAGGGGGACAGAGGAGGGGCTGAGTGTCCTTGCATCAGCTTTTTCTTATGTAACTTTTATTTAAAATAATCAAGATGTCAAAGGGGCACATTTTGTGATGTCCTGCCCCTGGCCCCTGCAGTGGGGAAAGAGACACACTAAACAAATAACCACCCTAATGAATATATAACTACAAACCACGATAGGCATTCTGAAGGAAAGGAATACAGTGTTTTATGGAGGTCTGTAACAAAGGGCTCCAGCTAGTTGGGTGGTTGGGCAGGGAAGGTTTTCCTCAGGAAATGATGCTTGAGTAGAATCCTCAGCTGCAGAAGGGGTCAAGAGGAAGAGAGAGAAAATAAAAGAATATGAACGGAACGAGGCTAAAATTATTTATTGGTTGGCATTGCTATCCAGGCTCTCACAACCTTTCATCAGGGCAGGCTTTCTTGGCTTCTACTGCATCTGCTGAAACAATGCATTCCAAGATCAGAGGCCACAGCTGCAGGGGGTGAGGATGCATGTCTGGACTTGACCTCTGTGTCTTTCAAGGTTTCAAGAGGACACAAAAACTATGGCACCTCTTTGGGGCGTGTTGGAAGGAATGCCAACTCTTAGGACAAACCCTTTGATCTCCTGGTTCTCAATTACCAACTGTAGCTACTTCTGGCAGAATCTTCCTTTACAAATGTGTATAATCTGTTAATATAACTGTGTTGACTCTAGAAAAATCAAACCCAACATATACGATTAGGGCCTTACCAGTTATTGTAATTAGCAGATATTGTGCTTAATATGAAGTCCTACAGGACTCTGGAGTTTATTGAAATAGTATTTTTTTTTAAAAAACTTGAAATGACTTAAAGGTGTATCAAGGAAGTTACTGGGAAAATTCTTTAAAAACAATGCAATAATAAATAAAGAATCTACTGGATTTTTGTTAGGTAGTCTTTTAACTTTGAGGTTGGTTGATTGGTTTCTTATCATCCAGTTAGCTCTTGCCCATGATTTTGTCATTTCTGCTCAAGGACTATCAACTCATCCTATTCAAGTCACTGTGCTCAATTATTTTGGATCATAGAAGTTTGAAAGAGAAAGATCTTAGGTATCTCTATGAAAAATGAAATTACTATACTACACTCTGCTCTATTGGTTTCCTATTGCTGCTCTAACAAATTACCACCATTTAGTGGCTTAAAACAACACATCTTTATTATCTTAAGTCTGGAAGTCAGAAATTTGACGTCAGTTTCATTAGACTAAAATCAAGATGTGAGAAGGCCTTCATTCCTTCTGGAGGCTTTGGGGGAGAATCCATTTCCTTGCATGATCTCGCTCCTAGAGGCTGCCTATGTTCCATGTCTCATGGCCTCTTCCTCCATCTTCAAAACCAGGTACAGTTGGTGGTGTCTTCCGCATGACACATCCCTCTGACATTCCTCTTTCTAGTCAAATCTCCCTCTGTCTCCTTTGTGATTACACTTGGCCCACGTGGAAAATCCATGCTAATCTCCCCATGGCAAGATCCTTAATTTAATCACACCTGCCAACTCCTTTTTAGCATGTTAGGTAACATGCTTAGGAGTTTTGGGAATTCACACATTGACATTTTTGGAGGTCATTTTTCAGCCTCCCATATTAGGCTATCATTGCAGTGTTTGGCAGAGGTTTATCCATGGGCAAATTTCGATTAATGGGCTCAACATAATATGCTCAGAAATTGTAGTCAATGAAAAGAAGCTGTCCAGAAAGCCCCTTATAAGGTGGACTTTATCTTAAATACTCCTTTTATCCGCCCTATTACATTATTTTAGTTTCGTTCTCATTTTTCACAAACTTTTTTTTAAGCATGGAAGAGGGTTTCTCTACCATTCATTCATTTATCCAATAAATAGACATCCATGTATGTGTATGTGGGAAGCATTCTCCCCAGGCATGGGGTCGGGCACACTCTTATTAGGAATCACCATCCATCAAACTACACTGATGTTAACAGAAAAAAAGCCAAAACAGCTCAGCCTAATGTTTGAAGAATATAGGAGCCAAAATTCAAGATATAGAGAAGAAACCTTTGTTGAAGCTTTGGGAAGAGCAGTAGTAGGAATTAGTACAAATTTCTCGTGCCTTTGGGCTAGAGTGTAAATAGGTGGGCCAAGTATCTTGAGAGCAGTGGAAGCATGAAGTTTACCATAGAATCACAAGTTGATAAAGCAGATATATTTTTTCCCATTTTTATAAATTTAATTTAAAGTTTGAGGTCAATTCTAGCTCTTAAAGAATGCACAATTACTAGACATTTACTTTCAGTATTTAAGGAAATTTCCTTATAAGTATTCAATTGTCTTCAAGCGTATATATATATGTATATATTAATAAGGCTTCACACTCAGCATGGAACCTAATGTGAGGCTTGAACTCACCACCCCAAGATTAAGACCTAAACTGAGATCAAGAGTCAGATGCTTAACTGACTGAGCCATCGGGCACCCTCTCCAAGTATATTTTAAGCATATACTCTTTTTTAAATATGAAAGAGAATTTTAGTAAAAGAAATCTTGTGAAGTAACAGCTACACCTCACGACCTGCCCTTTAGAATTCGTTAACTGCAAGCACTTGCATGGCTCAGTCGGTTAAGCGGTTAAGCGTCTGCCTTTGGCTCAGGTCATGATCCCAGAATCCCTGAGTCCTGAAATCAAGTCCTGTTTCCCCATCCCCCACCTACCCCCCCACCTCAGGGCTCCCTGCTCAGTGGGGAGTCTGCTTCTCTGTCCCTCCCCTGGCTCTTGTTCTCTCTCTCTCAAATCAATAAATAAAATCTTCAGAAAAAAATAAAATTAGTTAACTGGTAACTTGTTTCCTCTCTCCGGTACTCAGAGGTGGTATGCAGCCCATTTTCCTGCTCCTTTGTCCCAGATCTGCTTGTGAGATGGTAACAAGCCTCCTTTTTAGGTTTGTTTCTCGGGCCCACCTCGCAGTTCTTCCTGCTCATCCCTTCTTCCATTATTGTGTGAGAGAAAGTAGCTGAACTGGGGTTGGAGTAGCTGTAATTGTAGAAGCATTCCTTTCACAAAGGTGGGACTACAACCCAAGTTTAGTTTTGTTTTTGTTTTTTTTTAAGATTTTATTTATTTGACAGAGAGAATGAGAGAGAGAGCATGAGAGGGGGGAGGGTCAGAGGGAGAAGGCGACCCTCCGGCTGAGCAGGGAGCCCAATGCAGGACTCCATTCTGGGACTCCAGGATCATGACCTGAGCCGAAGGCAGTCGCTTAACCAACTGAGCCACCCAGGCGCCCCCCAAGGTTAGTTGTTTAAAATGGAATGAGACACTTGGCATCTCTTGCCTCTTGGGGTATTAGCACCTTTCCCCGGGTTGTGTATTATTTCACAGGTACCTAATTAGTCCCTGTTTGCCAAAGCTTGTAGGATATCGGGTAAAAAGCAGCCATATTAAAATGGTCCTTAGAGGGATCTATGTTGTAAACTGTGGAATAAATGACTTAGGGACAACTTTCAGAGTTTTTGGAGCATTTTGGGAAGTTGCCCCAGCCAAGGGGACCTTTCCTGGTGAGGAAGCAATAACAGGAAATAGTTAATTGAAACCTTTATGGGTTACTTACGAGATAAAAAAGATTGTGGCAGAGTCCCTGTGGTTTGAAGGAAAGCACGTCTGTGTTGTCTACACTGGATTTCTCTGTAGTGATTTGTAAAAGCCAGATCGCGGAGGGCGGTGAGTCCCTCGGATGAATACAGGCCACCAGAGAGGCCAGCCCTGAGCAGTGTGCACCGCCAATGGGGCGTGAAACAGACACATCTCCAGGCTTTTGTTCCATAAGTAGACCAGCTTGGGCAGGAAATTCATCTGAGGCTGCTCCAAATTGGAAATTACAAAATTATGAATGGCCCGTCTGCTCACAGGCCAGAGCCGTTGAATCTTTTGAGTCCTCTTTTTGTAATTGCTTCAGTACATCCAAAAACAACAAAAAACAAACAAACAAAACAAACAAAAAACAAATGACACAAACCCCAAAAAGCAAAACCCCAAATCAGATTTTATTAGGCACTGTTTTCAGAAGAATTAATTAAGAAGGCCCGGAAAAAGAGTTGCTTTACTTAATTCCTATTTTGAGCTATAAATTGCTAGAGAAGGGTTTGTAAAGAACTAACAAAATCTGTAAGTCTAAAAATCCATTAAAACTGACACAGGAAAGGGAGAGATTGTTGAAAAATGACAAAAATCTAACTGGAAGGGAAGTAGTCTCTCTAAGGAGGGGGAGCAGTGTTTGGTGTCCCATAAGCAGCCTCCACCTCCGGATCATTGGCATTAGGGGGCTGATAACCAGCCTGTGTGGTGCTGCTGGGGTTCCAGCACTGATTTCTGCATTATTTCATTTAGTTCTCATAGCAACCTCTTCAGGTAGCTGTTACCCATTTTATAGGTGAGCAAACTGAGGACCAGAGGCGTTATACAATCTGCCCAAGATCTTAATGGCAGATGTGGATTTACTGTAAAGCAAATGAAGCTTAAGCTTTAGGGCCTCCACTGGCAGGCCCCCCGTGAGTTCAGGAGTCACATGGTGTGCAGGGGAGGAGGGGAAACCAGATTATAATCAGAGAGCATTTCTGTATAAGCATTTCTGGTAAATTGCCTGCAGAGAGCTCAGAAGAAAAGATCGAAATCTCCACATCTCCAGAAATGTGTTGTGATTTCCTTTTCCATTCCAAAAGAATATTTAATCCTACTCTGAATTTTGTATTCTTTAAGAGCCACCCCCCCCCCAATTGTAAAAGCTTTGAGCCCTGTAAGGTCTACAACTGCCCTTGTAGATAGGTGGTAAGTGTAGAGCTACATTTTGAATTTGGGGCTTCTGATTCCAAGACCTGTTCTATTTTTAGACTGTGTAGAAACACAGAAAAGGATGAATAGAATATCAGGTGAAAAAATCAAAGCAGAGTATGAGAACTATAATTATAATAATATAAAATGTTTGTGTCTGGTAAAAAACTGAAAGGAAACGTTTTCAAGCTAGCAGTGTTATGTCAGAATTTGTGGATTATGAGAGGGTTTTTTTTCTCCCAATTCTCTGAAATGCTAAGTTACTTTAATAGTATGAGACAAGACTGGAACTACAGAAGAATTACTTGCATTTGAATTTTTTACTGGCTTAGTGAATTACAGGGTTACTTGTTCAAATTTTAAGTGTTAATAAAGCAAGGCCAATTTACCAACAGTTGAACATATGAATTCAAATAAATTGCAGCAAGTGGTTTATTTTTTCTCAAGGCCCTGGTATATGATTTACGTTATCTTGGTGGAAGAAGTAATATTGAATTTGATTTCCAAATACCACTAGGTTGCATTTCTTTTTGCAGCATATCCTGACATCCACTATGCTTAAATGAGTTTTCTCATTTACAAAGTAGGGCTAATATTGCTTATCCCTCCTCCACAACTGGTTTCTGGAGGTGGTGAAACTGGACAGGAGGTTGGAAGGCCAGGATTCTCATCTATATCTGACACCAGCCTTGGTCAGTTAACTTAACCTTTCTGAATTTCTGTGTCCTCTTTCATAAAAGGGGAACCTCTGAGGTAGCATAAAATGAGATAATGAATTGGGTATATGCCTATCCACCATCGAACTGCCTACAAAGACAAAGCATTCTTGTTGGCCACATGATGAACTGTTGTATTATCACATCAGGAAAACAAAGTCATTCTAAACAGAAATCCTGCTCAAATTCTCAGAATATATTGCCCGACTAGCAGAGGCAAGGATGATGAGGAGGGCAGGAAACACTGTCTCGTTCACTGCTGTAGTTTGAGCATGTAGTGTGTACCTGGCATAGAGTAAGTGCTCAATAAATTATTGTGGAATAAATGTGCTGTGCGTTTATGGACGAACAATTAAATTTTGCTCTATTCCAGTGTTGGGCTCAATGCTAGAGGGTAATTTTGATCAATGATGATGAGGAATTGCATTTTAGGACCAGAGGCGTTATACAATCAGAGATAATAAGAATGAGTAAAGGGTGGAGAATGGAAAATTAAGGACATTCGTAGGGAATGACAAGTGGCCCACTTTGGTTCGAGTGTGGAGCGCAGAGTAAGTAATAATACAATGAAAATGCACATTAGGTTCAGATCCTGAAGGGTGTTTAAAATCCTGGAAAGAGGTTGAACTTTATCCTGAAGGAATTTGGGAGCTTATCCATCTCTGAGCATGATCAAAGAAGTTTTTTGTTTTGGGGGTTTTTTATTATTTATTTATTTATTTATTTATTTATTTATTTATTTATTTATTTATTTATTTATTTATTTATTTATTTATTTATTTATCAGAGAGAGAGAGCATGCACAAGCAGGGAGAGTGGCAGGCAGAGGGAGAAACAGACTCCCTGCTGAGCTTAACCTGACTGAACCACCCAGGCGTCCCACCAAAGAATTGTTTTTATAAACTAGAGCCTCTGTGTGAATAAGATATGGTATGTATTATTCCCATGGAACAATGGGAAAATTTGTTCTGGCAACAGAATGAGAGGGGCTACTGAGGTGTGGTTCATTTAATGACCATTGGCTCTAAGCCATAATGCAGCTAGTAATTAAAACTTATTCCCATTCAATTAACTGACAAATATTCATGAGTACCTCCTGTGTGCAGGACCCTGTGGAGGCCGTGCGTGGCAGTCACAGATGTGCAAGACAAAGGCAAAGATTCACATTGCTTAAAGCTTCCCCAGGGAGATGAACACATACATGTGAAAAGTTTAGCAAAAACTAATGGCAGTGCTTCCTGTGTAAAGGAAGGGGTAGAGATAAAGGGCTTTAAGAGTTCTGGAAAGACTGGGTGCTGGGCAAGAAAAAAACATTGTTACAAAGGTCATTGGAACCATTAGCGTATTAGCCTGCTTAAGCTGCTATAACAAACTACCATACAGTGGGAGGCTTGAACAACAGAAGTTTATTTTCTTATAGTTTTGGAGGCTGCAAAATCCAAGATTAAGGTAACTGCAAATTCATTTCCTGGCTTGTAGAGCACCACTTTCTCTTGTATCCTCACATGACCTTTCCTCTGTGCTTGTGCTCAGATAAAGAAAGGGAGAGAGGTCTCTGGTGTCTGTTCTAATAAGGATCAGGGCCCCATCCTAATGATCTAATTTAATCGTAATCGCGTCCTAGGAGAGCCCATCTCCAATATAGTCATAATGGGAGTTTAGGATCGCAACATATGAATTTTGGGGAGATACATTCAGTCTATAACAATTAGCAACACTTGAATAAAATTCATAGATTAGATAACAGTACTGTACCAGTGTTAAATTTCATAATTTTGACTATTGTACTATGTTGTATACATGAATATTTTTGCTCTAGCAAATATTCACTCAAGTATTTAGGAATAAAGAAGTATAATGTCTGCAACTCTCTTAGATAATTTAAGGAAAAAGTGTGTGTGTGTGTCTGTGTGTGTGTGTGTATACACATACAGAGAGATGGGGGAGGAGATAGAATGATAAAGCAAATGTGGCTAAAATGTCAGCAGTTGGTGAACCCAACTGCTTGGTTTGAAGGGCTTTATGAAAGTCTATTTTTGTTACTTTTCTTTCAGTGTGAAATCATTTCAAAAGGAAAAGTTAAACAGAAACTGTCTGGGGGAAGCAAAAGAAGGCTTGGATTGTGGAAGAGATAGGAACAAATACTTTCCTCCTTGTTGTTCCCGAACACTGTCCCCTTAGCCTTTGGTGTTGAGGGCCCATGCTTTGTGTCCACGTCTTACCTCCCTCCTTAGGGACCACATCGGGATTTGTCTTTGCCCCTCACAGGACCAAAGGAGGGCAGGCAGTTGACTGTAGGTGGTTGATAAACCTCACTTAGCTGACTTGGGGTAGTAAATTTAATTTATACTTTTATGTTTGGTTTACTGTTCACCTTCTGAAGGACAAAGTGTATGATGTCACCGGGGAGTCATAAATGAATCTGGGGACTAGGTATGATGATAACATCTAAATTTACTGTAATTACTGAGCACTTTAGATCTAGTGGTAGCTTATTTGTGTGGTGTGAGCCCTTTAATTGGCTTCTTTCACTGAAATTTGTACCATGTGGTTATAAAGATGAATGTTTTCTCAGGTTTGCTGATGGAGAAAGAGTGGCATAGGAATAGTTTCCCTAGGCCATAATACAAATTAAGGGGTAGCAGGAACAGGATAAGAACATAGATGCTTTGGAATTCATTAGACCATTGCAGCACCATATTATGTTGCCTGAATTCTAGCATTCAGTTTGGGATTGCTTTGATTAATTTTTTGATCTGAGTAAAGAATTATAAAATGTCTTTCTAATTCCATTGTCTATATGAAAGATGATTCTATCTTGAATGAGGATATGCTCTTATTTGAGAAAATAGGTGGGCATAATACATTTTTAAGTAAAACAAAATTTAACTTATAGAATAATCATTCTGTGAACACGTTCTTTTTATTTAGGGGTATTCAAATAATAATCTTTCTTTTTAAAACAATGAAGGAGGGCACCTGGGTGGCTCAGGTGGTTAAGGGTCTGCCTTCGGCTCAGGTCATGGTCCCAGGGTCCTGGGATCGAGTCCCGCATCAGGCTCCC
The DNA here is from genome assembly GCF_054177405.1 of Leptonychotes weddellii. Taxonomy (NCBI): domain Eukaryota; kingdom Metazoa; phylum Chordata; class Mammalia; order Carnivora; family Phocidae; genus Leptonychotes; species Leptonychotes weddellii. The sequence goes on along the minus strand of NC_138372.1, from coordinate 111,853,096 downwards.
TGCTCCTTGGGAGGCTGCTTCTCCTGCTGCCTCTCTCTCTCTCTCTGTCTCTCATGCCTAAATAAATAAAATCTTTAACAGCAACAACAACAACAAAAAACAATGAAGGAATCTTTATTTGGCAAAATATACCAGATTCCAAATGTATCTCTTCTCCAAACCCCCAATATTTTTGAAATCTTACATCTAAGTGTTTGGGAACCACTCCTGGGGCTCTTGGATCAAAAACTCCATCTCTAGAGCTTTTCGCTGGAGGGTTCTAGAAAGATCTCTGACTTTTACTCTCTTCCAGACACTTGCTTGTATTGTCAATGTTCTTGGATGGCTTGATAAGAAGTTAGGATTGAGCCCTTGTTGCTATTTTCTTGGCACACTGATATCAGAAACTGCACTCATATTAGTTGGCAGGGTAGTTGACTCTACAATATTGAATGTGAAAGAACATGGTAGTGATAAGTTTCAGTGCACCATGCTGGCGTCTTTCTAGGGTCTGTGATAAAGGAGAAGTTGGTCAGCAATTTCCAACCCCAAATCCTCACATAGAATGTGAGCTGTGGGAAAGAACAAAGGGTCCGTGGGAAACAAGGCCCATTGCACTCTCAGCTGCCACATGGATTTTCTTCTTTGATAATCCAGAGAATATGGCAAGTCAGGATATCTATTTAGTAACAACCACAAGTGCGAGTAGCTGGCTGAGACGGTGGAATGGTTGGGTGAGCCGGAGCAGAGGAACCCAGAGGCAGAACGTTTCTGGGCCATGTAATTAATCATCAGTTGTCAGCTACTGTCTTTCCCCTGCAGAGTGAGGAGAGAGAGATGTTCTCATTTGTGATACTTCCCCCCCCCTTTTGTGAAAACATAAGATGGATCGTGTCCTGGGAAAAGAATACCAAAGTTTTATCATGCTCAAGAATATGATTGTTGTTACAATTCCCATTTATTATCTTAAGAGTTGAGATGAAGTCATTTCCTGAGAGATATAAATTATTACAAAATTGAACCAATGAGAGAGAGAGAGTTACAGAGTGTCTATTTGGGGATGGAGTTGTGTACATTAAATAATTCATGTTAATAGAAAGCTTAAGATATACATGATTTCCTGCCTATAAATAAAATTAGTCCAATTAATATTGTTTGGTTTCACAGCTGTGAATTTACCAAAAATTATTGAATTGGACAAGTAAAATGAGCCAAGTTCGTGGTATATCAGTTACACCTCAAAAAGGCTGTAAAAATGAATTCAGTTTTCTTTGGTATGTGTAATCAAGAAAATATTAACAAAATTAAAAAATAGCAAAATATTTTTAAACAGATATAGCTCAGTTCACACCCACGTGTAATACACTGGGGTTGTGGAGGGATGGTCAAAAGTGAGAATCTGATACTGATCCATATGAAAACCATGAAAAAGTTTTGAATTTTCAGTTTGCAGATTGTTCTGAAAGCTTTCACTCAAGTAACCAGCCCCAGTCTGAACTCAGTGTCCACTGATGACTCCATTAGTAATTATACCAGGACAATTAGCATAAGCATATCGTGCGCCAGGTCCCTCTAGCTCAAATCATGTATTTGATAATATGACCAATATTAATATGTAACTCTTGGTGTTTTATAAGCAGGGTTTGAAATCAGAGTTTTGATTTCCTCAATTCTAAAACGGGGAAAACTTTTTCCTCCTTGCCTTCCTCTCTCCCTCCCTCCCTCCTCCTTTCTTCCTTTCCTTCCTTCAACACCTATTTATTGAGTGCCTACTTTTTAAGTTCTGTACCAAGAATTCAGGAAATAAAGATAACCCACTCCTAGCCTTCAAGGAACTCCTACTTTAATTTTAGAACAGATACCTAATTACAATTCATGTGCTTAGTGACCGCACCTCTCTCAGCTCTTTGAAGCAGGCAGACCTCTAAATGAAGTCTTAGAGTCGGTAAATAGGCTTTGGGCAGGCCTGGGAGAAGCCTTTGCCAGCAGTGGGCTGAAGCGCACCGGGAAGGGATGCTTGGAGGTGAGAGACTCCCTGCAGGGCAGCATTCACCCACGCCCTGGCCAACTCCTCCCTCCCCCTGGAGAGCCCCCTCGCTCACAGAGCAAACGCACAAGGGTGCCAACCGACCTTCTGTAAAAAGTGCATGGATGCCACAAGCCTCAAGCAGTCCCTCCCTCAGGGTTGCTGCACAATCCTACCCCCTGCACCCCTGGACAGGTGACTCTCCCCCGTCTGAGGAGGTCATGCTCATCTCTCTCCTCAGACTTCCCTTCACGCACAGCTTGCTGCTTTTTATTTGTTTATTTAAAAAAAAGTCTAGAATGGCGTGGAAACACCTCATCTTTGCCCGGCCACGCCTCCCAAGCTGCCTGCATCGGGCCCACCTGTCGCGGTGCTTTTTCCTCCTGGAGGAGGGCGAGCTGGGGGCCCCTCGCCACGGGCTGGACCCTGCGCCTCTGGCTCAGCCAAGCTTGGAGCACTCGCAACCCTCCCTTCTCTCCCCAGCATCCCTCCCTACTTGACCCTTCTTGTCATCCTTACCCCAGTGTGGAAATATCTCCCACCTTTAAAAAAACCAACCCTCCCTCAGCGGACAACACTCTCCATTTCCCGTGTTTCTGCCTTTTCTTCCCAGCAAAACTCCACTTCCTCAACTTCCCTCTTGTCCTGATAAAATTCCATCTTGCCAACCATTGCCCAATTTGCTGTCCTAATCTTACTATCTGACCTCTGAGGGACATGTGACAGTGCCTCTCTCGTTTGCCTGTGCCACTTCGTTCACGTGGCCTCTGGGATCCTTCTGGTTTTTCTCCTTTCATATACTGGCTACCCCTTCCTGGTTTCCTTTCCTGTGTCCGTCTCCTCCTATGCCCAACTTCCAAATATTGATGTCGCGGGGCCTCTGCCCTGGAGCCCCTTCTCTATATTTTCCTTCAGATGACTTCATCTAGTCCATGGTTTTAAATAATACTTATAAGTAAATAAGAGAGCTGACTCCAGCATTCATTTTTAAACCTCTTTATTATACAATTATGGAAAATGTGTACAAGTCAGAAAATACAGATAATCAAAAATAGGAAGAAAAAATCAGCCATAAACTCAATATCCAGAAATAATCAGTTAACAGCCTGGTACATATATTTTTTTCTACATACAGAGATACACACAGTCGTGCATGTACATATAAATTTACATAAAAATATTTTATAAGGAAAGAGGATGATATTATGTATATTATTTTGTAACTGGCTTTTTAAATTTAAGAATGTTTTTCTGGCTATCCTTTGATGCCAACACATACAGGCCTCCAGCATCACCTTTCATCACTACCCAGTATTTTACAGTGTGTGCCTTCCAGTTTCTGCAACCCAACCCATTCTTAATTGTTAGAGCTGCTCCCAAGCTTTTGCTATTTTGCAAAAAGGCGGCGCTGGGAACCTTTGGCAGCTTTGTCTTTGGGCCCTTCTGAATTGCAGTCTGGGATGTTCCTAGGAGCTGGGAATTGCTGAGTCAGAGGCCAGTTCATTTTAATGCACACTGCCAACGCTCCATGGGGTCCCGGGGCTGGTCCGTCCGCTTTCTCTGGCTGAGAGCCAGTCCCCCCGCCTGTCAGGCTTTGGCTGACAAAACGTGCACAGTGCTCGCCTCGAAGCGCAGGCCCTCCGCACCAGGCGCGGCCTTTGTCCTCCTCGCCCGAGCTGTGCGCCAGCTCTGAGTGCCTGGGAGGCCCCGGGCCTGGCGCCCGCTAGCCGTGCGCCCCGTCGGGCCTGGCGGGGTGCGGCCCAGCGCAGGCTGCACGAACGCACCAAACGGCCGGGAGAAAGGCTGGGGGCGGAGCTGGGCCGGTGGCCTTTGTGTGTGCCAGACACCAGATGGGACGCAATTAGGGACCTGCCGAGCAGGTCAGGTGGCAGGCTCTCCACGGACCTGCTACTGCTGCTGGTACAGACATTTTGGCGGGAAGAGAAAATTCTTTTAAAAACACACGCACACACAGAAAACTTCTCTGTGACAGGCCTTTTGGGCAAATGTCTTTTTGACTTTGTGTGTGCTTAGGGGCGTGGTGGCTGCTCAGAACTGGGCTATTTGCTTCTGAGATAAAAGCCCTTTGCTCTGTCAGATGTGGGCCAACAAATGAGGGGGAGTTTCCATATGGCCTTTCAGGGAGCAGAGAGCAGAGCGATGTTTGCACTCTGGTGAGCGCGGGGCTGGCCATTGTTCAGAGAACTGTTTGAAGGCGAAGGTCGTCAGTGAGGGATGAGTTTGAGCTGGGTCCAGGCTGTGTGCACGTGCAGAGACAGAGGGTGATGGGGAGGAGGGAGGGACACTGGGACCTCCCAGAGAGAATCCCCCGATTGATATCTTAGCCCAGAGTTCATGGGCAGAGCAAGACTTGGCAGGAAGGAGATGTGGCCAGCTCCTTGACCAGGTGTTGGTTTGTAGAGTGTTGGGGGGGGGCGAGGGAGGGGGCGGGGAGAAGGGGCTGGGGAATAGGAGGAGGTAGAGAGGAGATAAGTGGACAGAGCCTTAGTCTGCAGCCACATGCCCCATGGTCCTGCCACCTGGGTGGGTGGGGGTGGGGGGATCCTATCTCTAAGTCTGCAGCAGAACTGATTACAGTAAACAGGACTTACCCAGGCCTGAGGCTGGGGCACTATTTAGATGAAATGGTAAATGCCCTGTTGTTTAGGTTTGAATGGAGCATTCATTTCCGGAACATTACTGACCTGGACCAGTAGATGTGAAGGGAAATGATATGAAAGTCCCTCTCTTATCTTCTGAACATCTGCTCTGCCGATTTGCCCTCTTCAACTCTAGGCGTTCTCTCCAGAAGGCCGCTGTTTCATCTGCGGCGGTGACCCTGAGTCTAACACCAGAGCACACCTCATCGTTTAAGCAGAGAGCAATGCATGCAGGTGATGACCCTCAGCCCAATGAGCAGGGGGACATGAAGAGCTGGGAGGGGTCCGTATTGAGTGAGTCCAGGATAAGAGCCCAGCAGAGGGGTGAAGGGAGAAGGCACTCCAGAGGGACTCCAAAAGCCCCTTCTGACATGTTTGCCCATGGCCAGCCTGCTTGAGTCCACCTTCCCACCTAACCCCACATTTCTATTTTTTTAAAAAGATTTTATTTATTTGAAAGAAAGCACAAGCAGGGGGAGCGGCAGGCAGAGGGAGAAGGAGAAGCAGACTCCGCTCTGAGCGCAGAGCCCGATGTGGGCCTCCATCCCTGGACCCTAAGATCATGACCTGAGGCAAAGGCAGACGCTTAACCGACTGAGCCACCCAGGCGCCCCACTAAACCCACATTTCTAAAAACCATCCTGGATAATATGCATGGATGTGCATCTCTGTTGGGTTGATGTGTCATTGGTCTTCTAAAAAGAGGGTGAAATCTGTGTGGAACCGGACAGAATGATGTCACCGAGCGTCCTCTTGAGTTTCAGAAATTGTCTCCTGGAAGTGGGGCTCTTCCAGAACACTGCATGGCCGGCATGAGGAGTCAGGAGGCCTGGGCTTAGATCCCATATCCACTTCTTCATTGTGTGACTTTGGCCCAGCCGTTAGACTACTGATCCAGTTTCCTTATTGTTAATCAGGAGAGAATAATATCCAGGTCACAGGGTCAGGGAAAAGATGAAACAAACCCCGTCAAGACTGTGATGTGGCATCTTCCCAGAGAACCTAACTTTTGCCCCTCCTGCAGGAGGCAGGCAGGCTCTTTTCAGAATACCGGTGTCCTAAGATTATCTTTTTCATTGATTTTTTAATTCTCTGACTCTGAAGGGTTCCACACGGTGGCCATTAATCACATGTGGCTGTTCATCACTTGAAGTGTGGCTGGTTTGAAATGAGATGTGCTCTAAGTGTAAAATACATACCAGATTTCGAAGCCTTAGGACAAAATAGAATGTAAAATCTCTCCCTAATCATTTTTATATTGGCAATATATTGAAATGATAATATTTTGGATACACTGTGCTAAGTGAAAATATTAAAATTAATTTCTCTGCTTCTCTTTGCTTTTTTAGAATGGAGCTTCTAGAAAAATTAAAATTCCATATGTGGAATGCATTCTATTCAATTAGACACAGCTGACGTAAGTATCAGGCAGAAGACTACTTTCTTACTGTCCAGGCCTCATCCTCCCTCATGGCTGCTTGGGTGACACAGTTGTCTGGTCTTTGTCTTACTCTCAGGAAGCCCAGTCTTTCTGGCTTCAGTGTTTTCTAACACGAGGTTGTTTTGAGGCTGGGAATCTTGCCTTGTTTCTATAAATCAGGAGCCAAAGCAAGGCTCTGCCCTCAGGTTGACTGACACTATTCTGGAAATGGAAGGTCTGGCTCCAAGGCCTTGTGTTTTAGTGCAGGTGATTAGACAAAGCCCAAGTCCAAGGAAAATCGGCCGAGAACTTCCAGTGTTCCTTGCCTTAATTTATCTAGCCATCTCTTTTCTCCTTTGTAAGTTTAACTCAAAGCACAAAACAGTTAAGGCCTGAGGGGATGTTTTGATTTGGTGAGGTCTGTGGCCGTGACTTGGAGGTGTCTTTGAGCAGCGATAAGCCCTGAACACTTCATCAGCAGGGACTTTACCCGACGACTTGTGGTGGTTCCCCACAAGGACTCAGAGAGAGAGAGGAATAACTCTTTCTCACCTCTGCTGGGAAGCGACTGAGCGTGTCTCACTTAGTTCTCATTGAGGAAGTGATTTCACACCAACCTCTTTGTATTTTGGTGTAGGCCAAGCTGAATAAGTTGCATTTTCTTAATGTTACATTCCCGTCTAAACAGTTTAAAATTCCGTTACATTTCTGTTTTTAAGAGGAGTGAAAATGGGAGTCAGGCCAGGGGTGGGGCCATCCAGGCCACGCCCTGCGGGCAGGTCGCCTGCTTCTGCGTCAGGGGTACCGTGGACCTTGGCACCTGGGGAAGAGGCGCTTTCCCACTGGGCAGCTCACACTGAGGCTGGAACTGCTCCCTCCTGGGCACCCAACAGTCTGGTGGACGTGGACGACAGGGAAGCCTCCCCACCCCCACTTCCCAGTGTGTGTGGGGATGCTAGGGACCCTCCTCCAGCTTTTATATTTTATATGTTTTTAAAAGGTTCTGTTCCAGCTTGGCAGATCGCAGTTGGACAAGTCATTCTGCCTCTCCTTTAAATGAGGGAATTGGCAAAATGGCTCTGCCTTTCTATCGAGCTCCCAAGTTGTGTGATAACGAGAAAGAAGAATCAGCTGGCTCAGGGGAATCAAGTTCACCGAAAAAGGGACCAAGTGTTCTTCTTAGAACAGCACATACCCAGAAATAATTACAGGTGAAAGGAGAATGTTGTCAGGTGCGTTTTCTTATCTGATCATCTTCTCCTTTCTGATGGTGAACATGCCCAGTGATAATCATCACCACCCCAGACTTTGATAAATCGGCAGCTTTCATACTTCCTATCATAACACACCTGTGCTCTGTGAATATCTTCCTGGGAACAGGGCTCATGCCTCTTCGCAGCCTTCAGGAAAGTCTCCGTGGGGGCTGGACTCCACTCCAGCCCCTGTCAACATCGAGATGTTGAGCATCCATGGACTGCATGGTTTGCGGGAAGCAGAGGTGTGGGGAGAGGGAAGAACATGAAGAAAGGGGATAACATCTATCTACCTTCAACTGGAACTCATAGGAAGCAGTAGGACTTCCCTACATTCTTACCCTCGCCCATTCACTCCCTCCTCTGCAAAGAATGCCCTGGTGTATAAAAACTCCAAGACACAGATATGGTCATGTTATTGCTCTACTCAGAAATCTTCGGTGACTTCCTGCTCCCACACTTGGGCATTTGGGACCATCTATGACCAAATTCCAGGTCTTCTTTTCCGGCTTGCTGCCTCACACGTCTCAGTCAGATTCTCTCATCTCCTGGGAGAAATCTTCATCTTTGTGCCCCCACCCTTTTTCTGGGCTAGATGTTCTTTATAAAATGCTCTAATTCCATGTCTGCCTCTTCAAATCCTGACCATCATTTAAGGCCCAGCTGGTTCTGAGGCCTCCTTCCCAAAATCTTCCTGGATTTCTTGAGCCAGGAATTTTCTCTCCCTTATCCGAACATTCATTCTCTTTGGTTTGTATCTCTCTTTTGGTACGACTTACTTTCTACCTATTCTTGTAATTATTTCTACACATCGTTGGCCACGCCTTTATATACCTGAGAGCACTTAGCCCCTGTTATGCACTTCATAGGTACTCTGCAAATGCTTCTGGATCCATGTAAAAAATGAGATCAGCACAAAAGGACATGCACTGATGCTGATGTGACCACTCAGCAGGACAGCTAGCAGGCCAGGTGAAACAGAGACCTGAGAGCGAAAGGCCTCAGACCACCTCCAAGCACAAAGGCTTTATTTTCTAGAACTGAATCTACTGGGAGCATGCCAGCCCTGCCTGCCTCACAGAGAGGATCTATTTTTTTCTCCTTCTCTTTTCTGTTTTTAACCCCACACACCTGCATCCCTCTCAGATTGAATAAACGAAGAATGGGAAATACGAGATGCACTTAAGGAAGAGAAGTATGAATTTTGAAAGATTATGTTGTGGTTAGGCTAATTTCACAATACAGGGAGTTTAGTTCTGCGTATTGTTTACTTAAAAAAAAAAAAAACAACAAAACCCAAACCATATTTAAAGCAAGCTTTAGAGCCGTTTGGGCTCTAAACCAGTGCTTCTCAGGGCTGACTGCGTAGACACACCACCAGAGGATTTTACTCCAATGCAGATCCTGATTCAATGGGTCTGGGTGGAGTCTATAATTCTACATTTCTTACAAGCTCCTGGGTGACATCAGTGCTCCGGTTGTGTGGACCACACCTCCAGAAGCAAGGATCTACACATAATTTTCAAATTGTGTGTAGTAACTAAGTTTCTCAAATCACTTTGTTCACTTTGAATCCCCATAATATCTGCTTTGTGCTGTTCTTAAGGCACATTTAGCAGATTGCATCTTATTATAGCTATGGTATACATCAAAAGAAATCTCCCTGAAGACAGAAGCCCCAGAAAATACTAGTAAGTCCTCCTCACTCCACCCTCATCTCTTTGCTTTTCATCTGTTTCTATGTTTACCGCATTGCGTTATTAAAAGAGCGCTAGGTCTGTCCCACCTGCCTTCTCCTTGGTGTCTTCAGTAGCCAGTGGGCACTCAGCTCATGGTTGTTGAAGAAATGAAGTCAACAAGGAAACTAAATCACTGAAAGCTTTCTGAAGATTTTGTCTGCAGACTTGGGGCCCAGAATTTAGCCATATGCTAAAAATTGGGGCTTTAGAAGCCTGTGTCCTATTAATCATGCCCTGAAAGCATGTGCCTCCTTAACAAGGCTGATTGGTTGGGCAGGGAGTCTGTCAGTGGCATCTGAGTCACTCATTCCTGTAATAGGACTTCCGGTGTCGAGTGGAATTTCCCCTCTTTCCTGTCCCTGGTACATTCGTATGACTCAAGGGGAGGGCACAGGGAGTAGGGAGCTCACTGACTTGGTAGCCATGACATTGAGGGTGGGGCAATATTTCTTAACCACAAGTGGCCAAATTATTTCCCCTTTCAAGAGGAGTTATTGTTGCTCATGTTCATGGAGCCATTGTTTGAAAACATTTTCAAGAGATTTTTTCTTTTCCTATTAAATTTAAAGACAAGTGATTTCATGCTGGCTTGTCTAGTGCTTCAGATACACTACAGCTGTGGGGTAATGGGCCAATCTAGGATGAAGGCAGACACAAACACACCTAGGGGCTGTGTGACCTTGGGCAAATTACTGAACCTCTCTGAGCCCACGCTTCCTCATTTAGAAAGTGGGATTGCTGGGAGGACTACCTGAGAGTACCCGTTTGTGAGAACAGATGCTGGACCTATAGTAGCCGAATGTACAATATCGAGTGAACCCTAATGTAAACAGTAGACTTTAATAATTTACAAATATTGGCTTATCAATTGTAAGGAATGTGCCATACCAGTGCAAGGTGTTAATAATAGAGTGTGAAGGGTTGGGGGAGTATGTGAAAATTCTCTGTACTTTCTGCCTATTTTAGTGAAACTAAAACTGCTAAAAAATAAATTCAGAAAAAGGTTTTTAAAGATAAAGTAAAAGATGCATATGGTAAAAAAAATATTCGGAGTTCAAAGGATATCTTGTGAGGAGTGAGGTTCTCCCAGTGCTTGATCCCCAGCACCCTACATCCCACCCCAGAGGTAATGGATCATTGCCCCTTTAAAAAATATCCTTCCAGGGGCGCCTGGGTGGCTCAGTCGTTAAGTGTCTGCCTTCGGCTCAGGTCATGATCCCAGGGTCCTGGGATCAAGCCCCACATTGGGCTCCCTGCTCGGCGGGAAGCCTGCTTCTCTCTCTCCCACTTACCCTGCTTGTGTTCTCTCTCTGGCTGTCTCTCCCTGTCAAATAAATAAATAAAATCTTTAAAAAAATAAAAAATAAAAAATATCCTTCCAGAGATACGCTGTCCAAGTACAAGCACATATAAATGTAATTGCCTATGCTTTTTTATACAAATGTTGCATGTTATATATGATTTTTCATTAAGAAGAAGTAATTTGTAAGACTAATATATATCAGAAAGCAATAGAGTAAGCAAAAATCCTCCAGAAATGGTGGTGACAGGGACAGGGCAAGTGTCAGGGCTGCACACTGGATTTGATGATGGGATGGTTTTGATGCAGCTTTGTCAAATAGCTGTCCTGTCAAAACAGCTGCCTCACAAAATCTGCATGCAAGCAGTTGCTTCGGCCTCTGATCACACAGTAACATGGCAATCATATGAAAGCTGGACATTCTAATGCGGGGTGTTCTCTTCAAAACCTTGGCAAGCAGTTGTTGATTCCGGTGATGTCATCTCCCAAATATTTTTGGAACATCTCCTTTGTAATTGCCCTTCAGAGCCTGTGGGACAATTTGTTTTCTTGTATTTTTTCATAGTGAGAAAAGGGGTCATCTGGTGCCTGAACCCTGAGGGTGTGAGCCTGGGCCACCCGATGGAGCCGCCTGAGCACCTGAATTTGCCAGTGTAGTCACTCTGTTGTTCACTTTTTCTGTAACAGGAGAAGCAGACAAGCCAACAACCCCAGTTTATTTCCACCACCTGCATCGTGGTATTTGTAGATGCAATGGGTTGCTTTGCATTTGAGAAAATGAATACTAATATGGCAGCTTGATTTGTTTCTGACATTTTTACTGATGAAATTAAATGAAATCCAGGGAATTAAGGTATTAGACCTACACTGTCCAATATGATAGTTACAAGCCACATAAAGCTGTTGAGCATTTACTACCGACTCATGCTATAAACAATTTACTTGGTTATTAGTTTATTGTTCATTGTCTCTCCTTGCCCCCTCATCTCCCCACCCCATCCCACTAAAATATTAGCTTCATGAAGTCAGGGATCTTTGTTTTGTCTATTTATGTATCTAAAACAGTATTTGCATATAGTCGGCTCTCAATTAATGTTTGTTGAATGAATGCATGAAAGATCTCACCTCTACTTGAAGAGCTTGTACTCTGGATGGGAAGGAGCAAATGTACATATATGAAATGTGTAGAGAACATAGGATATATATATTTTTAGATTGTGTGTGTGGTTTATAAATGCTATTAGAATTCACAGAAAGAAAATAGTGAGGTCTGGGGCCAGATTTGAAGAAAGTATAAGAATTGGGGGCCTGGAGTTTGGGTGGGTATCAAGAAAGGAGATGGACCTTCAGTTACATGGATTGTAGTAATGCTCCAAGAGGGTAATTGTAAAGCAGGAGGAACAAAGGGCTGAGGCCTGATTTTGGGGCGACACCTATAGTTACAGCATGGGGGCAGGAGGAGAAACTAGCCAGGAAACTGGGGAAGAGAACATAAGGAGATGAGGAGAACCCAGGGGAGACTGGCCAAGGAAGCCTAGAAGGCAGAGTTGGGAGAAAGGGAATAGGAACAGATGAGGGTTCTGTGCAGAAGCAGGTGTGGAATACAAACAGTCAGGATAAGTTTTGGCCCGAGGGGAGTCAGTATTTGTGATCACTTACTAGCTTTTAAATTACCAGGCTGGTTTTTGGTGTAGTTATTGCAATTTGGATTGTTGCCAGTAGGTGTTGCCCTGCTTAGGTTTGATTGGTTCGTGAATAACTGAGAAATCATAGATCACCCTACAATCCATTCTCTTAACATTTTCCTTGAAAATGTATATCTCCTTTGTAAAATAAACTATTACGAATTTATTCTTTTTTTTTTTTTTTTGAGAGAGAGAGAGCGCTCTCGTGCAAGTGAGCAGGGGTGGGGAGGGGCGAGAGAGAGAAGGGAGGGGAAGAGAAAGAATCTTAAGCAGGCTCCATTCCAGCACAGAGCCTGACTCAAGGCTCGATCTACCGACCCTGAGATCATGACCTGAGCCGAAATCAAGAGTCAGACACTAAACCTGACTGAGCCACCCAGGTGCCCCATGAATTTATTCTTATAAAGAGATACATAATAATCTAGAAGAAGTAAATACAGGTTAAATTCCATTGTCATTAACCTCGATTATTAATTATTAGCAGCTGCTTAGGTAAATCTTGCTTTTTTTTCTTTTTTTCTAATTTAAAGGAATGTTAACTTTTCTTTCACTTATTAGAGTAAAACCACAGGTCCAGGTTGGCTTGGAACAGCCTCTATGATACCTCTTATTCTAGCATCCTGTCTGGATTAGCATTTGTCCCAAATTTTCCTTTTTTAAAAAGGAGGTAATAATATGGCCAGTAACGAGATAAGCAGGCTGGCTTTGGTAGCCTCTGCTGCTGGCTTCTTGTCTTGGCCAGCTGTGCGCGAGACGCAGCGTGGCAACCAGAGTTCTTCCTCCAACGCACGGTTAAATCTGAAAGACAGCGAGGCACACCAGTCGCTTTTCTTGAAGTTTTCCAGATGCAGCCTAACCATCTGCTCCTTTTTGAGGAGAGTGTGAGGGATGTTTGCCGATAAAATGAAGTGTTCTTGGACGGCAGCTGCAAGGGATCACGAACGCCCTCTCCTCCCAGGTGGGTGGTAGTTGCTGCTGGACCAGCTGCTGATCACCGTCGGTGACTTGGGATACCAGTCAGTTGTGCCGGGACCCACGTTTTGGCCTGTGGGACGCTAGAGGCTCAAAGTGCCAGGCTGATAGTCAATGTGGCCAGTGTGAAATGTGGGAAAATACAGGCTAATAGAAGTGGACTGGAGACATGTTCAGGAAATAGGGGCTGAGAAGTTCCTTTCTGAGCACCGCTGCATTGTCTGTGACATTGATTGTACCGTGTAAACCTACATTTAGTTTCTACATCGCTTAGTGTGGTAGGCTGAGTAATGCCTTCCTTCTCCCGAAAATGTCCTAAACGCTGGAACCTGTGAATACATTGCCTCACATGTCAAAAGGAGTTTTGAAGATGTGACTAAATAAGGATCTCGAGATGGGAAGATTATTCTGGTTTATCCAGGTGGGCCTGATGTACTCAAGGATCCTTCTATGAGGGAGGCAGGTCTGAGTCAGTAGCTGATGTTACCACCAGAACGAGAGATTGGAGTGATGTGAGGAAAGGATCCGGAGCCAAGAAATTCAAATGGACTCCAGAAATAGAAAAATGTAAGGAAAATGATTCTTCCCTCAGAGCCTCCAGAAAGAACCAGGTTTTTAAATTTTTAAAAAATTTTAATTCCAATATAGTTAACATTATTATATTAGTTTCAGGTGTATGGTATAGTGATTCAACAATTCTATACATTACTCAGTGCTCATTATGATACATGCACTCTTTAATCCCCATCACTTGTTTCACCCATCCCCCACCCTCCTCCCCTCTGGTACCCATCAGTTTGTTTTTTGTAATTAAGTCTGTTTTCTTGGTTTGTCTCTTTTTTTCCTTTGTTCATTTGTTTTATTTCTTAAATTCTACATATGAGTGAAATCATATGGTATTTGTCTTTCTCTGACTTATTTCACTTAGCTTTAGATTCTCTAGACTCATCTGTGTTGTTGTAAATGGCAAGATTTCATTCTTTTTTGTGACTCAGTAATATTCCATTGTATATATAATCATATTTTCTTTATCCGTTCATCTGTTGATGGACACTTGGGCTGTTCCCATAATTTGGCTATTGTAGATAATGCTGCTGTAAACATAGGGGTGCATATATCTTTTTAAATTAGTTCGTATTTGGGGCGCCTGGCTGGCTCAGTCATTAAGCGTCTGCCTTCGGCTCAGGTCATGATCCCAGGGTCCTGGGATCGAGCCCCGCATGGGGCTCTCTGCTCTGTGGGAAGCCTGCTTCTCCCTCTCCCACTTCCCCTGCTTGTGTTCCTGCTCTCGCGTGCTCTCTCTCTGTCAAATAAATAAATAAAATCTTTTAAAAAAATAAATTAGTTCATATTCTTTGGGTAAATACCCAGTCGTGAAAATACTGGATCATATGGTATTTCTCTTTTTAATTTTTTGAGGAAACTCCGTGCTGTTTTCCACAGTGGCTGCACCAGCAGGCATTCCCACCAACAGTGCGCAAGTGTTCATTTTTTCCCACATCTTTGCCAATACTTGTTGTTTCTTGTGTTTTTTATTTTAGCCATTCTGACAGGTGAGAAGTGACATCTCATTGTGGTTTTGATTTGCATTTCCCTGATGATGAGTGATGTTGAGCATCTTTTCATGTATCTATTGGCCATCTGGATGTCTTCTTTGGAGAAATGTCTGTTCATGTCTTCTGCCCATTTTTTAATTGGACAGAAGGAACCAGTTCAACCAACATTTTGACTTTCACCCAGTGAGACTTATTTTGGGCTTCTGACCTCCAGAACTACAACATAATAAATTGGTGTTGTTTTAAGCCATGAAATTTGTTGTAATTTGTTATAGCAGCATTGGGAAACTAATACATTTAGAATGCTTTTTTTTCTTTTGCAATAGGTCTTTCTGCCAACAATCAGCTAAGAAAATTAAAAGTTCATGTTTAATGAAAAATTAGATGCTCAGATTTCTGTGTCTCAAGATAGTTAATAATGAGCATGTAACTTGAATAAAGTGTTTGTCAGCTTTTATTGTCCACAAATGGAGGGCCATAGTGGCCACAGGGAAACCAGAAGGCACACGTCTGCTGAGGATACATCAGTATCTACTTCCAAAGTTTGTTTTAATTTTTTAAAAGATTTATTTATTAATTTTAGAGAGAGAGTGTGTGTGCAAGTGGGGAGAGAGGCAGAGGGAGGGGGGAGAAGAACAGCCTCCCCGCTAAACACAGAGCTCCACCCACGGCTTGATCCCATGACCCCCGAGATCATGAACTGAGCGGAAGCCAAGAATCAGAAGCTCAACAGACTGAGCCACCCAGGTACCTCAAAAGTTTGTTTTAATTTTAATAAGACTGGGCAGAAGGATGGTACAGATGCAGAAGATGCATTTATGTATCATTCAGTGAAGCATGACTTTTCATTAGATCAAATGCCATTTCTTCTAGATGAATTTCACTCACTTTTAATTCCAAGTTTTCTTGCATATATTCAAAAAGTGAAACCATTGATATTAATGTGGTGGCTTCGTTAGTAGCAGAAGAAACATTTTTTGGTAAGCAAGTCCTTTGACTGCATTTAGATTAAAATCAGTTTTAAATGTTTAATCAGGGTACTCAATGAAGGACCAAAGAACTTCAGTATTGAAAATGTTAACAAATTGCAGCTATTGAAAACAAAGTTGCAAACAGGAAGATAGTGAAATTTACCCTTACAAGGCAAAGGAGAAATTGAACAGTTAAACATGGAGGGCTTAAGTGTTTAATTTTAAAAAATCTATAATTATGCTTATGCTTTGGAGGATTTTGACTTGTGGGGTCTTTTGACAAAACCCCTACTTTTAATTGAATGAATTTAGATTCTGAAGTGGAATGGAATGACAACTAGAAGGCCGATAATTTTGCAGCATTTATAAAAATATTTGTTAAAGAAATATACTTTGACTTAGGAAAAACAATAATATCCACGAAAATATTTGGTCTGAATTATTTACACATTTCAGCATAGAAAAAATTAAAACTATGAATCTTCATATTTAGCAGAATTTGTTCTCAGTGTACCAGGTACTTTGGCACATGCAGAGAGTATTTTCCCAACTAAAAATATTGTTGTCCATAGAGGAATCAGTTGAAGATGTACACCATTTAAAATTTATTAATCATAAAATACAACTGCAGAAAATTACGTGCAACTTCATAAAATAAAACTTATAAAGTGTGATAAAAATACACTTCAAAATATTTCAATAAGAAAGATATAACTAGGGGTGCCTGGGTAGCTCAGTCATTAAGAGTCTGCCTTCGGCTCAGGTCATGATCTCAGGGTCCTGGGATCAAGCCCCGTGTCGAGCTCCCTGCTCCACGGGAAGCCTGCTTCTCCCTCTCCCACTCCCCCTGCTTGTGTTCCCTCTCTCGCTGTGTCTCTCTCTGTCAAATAAATAAAAATCTTAAAAAAAAAAGATATGACTGATTAAACTACATAAATATGTACCAAGAATTACTTTATTCTTAATCTTCAGATAATCCATATGAATAAATTTTTTTTCTTATTTTGCTTGAATATACATAGTAATTGACTATTTTTTTTTTTAAAGATTTTATTTATTTGACAGAGAGAGCGAGAGCAGGAATTACCCCATGGTAATTGACTACTTTTAAAGAAAGAATTTTATGGGACACCTGGGTGGCTCAGATGGTTAAGTGTCTGCCTTCAGCTTGGGTCATGATCTCTGGGTCCTGGGATCCAGCCCCACATCGAGCCCCATATCAGGCTCCCAGCTCAGCGGGGAGTCTGCTTCTCCCTCTCCCACTGACTCTCCCCCTGCTTGTGCTCTCTCTGTCTCTCTCTCTCTCAAATAAATAAATAAAATCTTAAAAAAAAAAAAGAAAATTTTACTTTGGAGTAGAATTAATATATAGGTCCACTCATATAATACATTCAATTTAGCCATTAAAATACATATTTCAAAGTTTATATATAATTTAAATTTATTTTTGTGTTCCCTTTTACTTCCAAAAGTGTGTAGGTCTGGGAGATAAATTAGGTGGTTAGCTAGCTATGATTTTTCTCATTGCCTGTAAGTCCTGGGCCATTGGCTGCCTGTGACCTCTCCGCAAGTCACATGGATTTTAGCCTTTGTGTTGCTTTCCTTGAGAATTGTTGATGGTCTTCCTGCTGCATTACTGCACTTGGGGTTTCGCTTCCTCCAACCCCCTAATGCTACTCTTGATAAAACTAGTCTGCTCATCTCAAGGAAGCCCTTAAATTCTCTTCCTAGGTGTAGTACTTCACATTTCCTCTTCTGGAGGAGAACACACACACACACACACACACACACACACACACACACACCCCTCACAGGAGCCTATCTCTTGACTTGGTTCCAATGACTATTTTTTTTTCCTAGCCAAAAATTATTTCCTTGGAAATCATGTCTCTACTAATTTTGGCATGTCTGTTTCCTGTAAGAGTTGTTTTGTATCAAATCATTTGCTTAAGTAACCCAGCAATTACCCAATTCTTTAAAATATGTAAAACAAGTTTTATCTTTCCCTCCTGTGAATATTTAAAATGTATTTAACAAATTGCCATCAGCAAGGGAATGAGCTCAAATTCTGTTGTCAGCGTCTCAGTGAGCAACAGCTCTGGATACTCAAACACAACAATCAAAGCAAAATAAATTGCTCAATTCTAAAATGTGGTTTTAAGGAGACCTGGTCCAGTGAATTGATCGGTGAGAAGCCAATCATTGGAAAATGGTACAAATTTAGAAAGATCTTTTGGATAATGTTTGATAGTAATTACTTGTTGATGTAAATTTTAATAAATAATTTCAACATGTTTTATAAAATTTTATTTTATTACTATTAAGAAAAATACTTTAAAATATAAGGTCAAATGCAAATGCATGTTTATCCACTATTTAGTTTAGGTATTCTAAAGTCCTTTGCCTAGATTTATGGTTAATGTGGCTAAAATAAATCTGATATGAAAAGTAGTTACTAACTGAGCACTTACTATGTGCCATGCAATGTATTAGTGATTTTTTTTTTTAACATGGATTATTTAATTGAATCCTCAAAACAATCCTTTGAGGAAGATAAAACTATCATTCCTATTTGGAGAAAGAAGCTGAGATTTAGAGAAGCCAAACTACTTCTTGTGTTTATGGGAAATTATGGGACTGAAATCTGTCTCAGAGGTGTCTGATTCAACCACATGTTCTAACTGCTACTTTATAATAAGATGGTTAGGATAAATCCAGAGGTAGTCGTAGCCAAAACCAAACCCCAAACCATCATTATCTTCAATAATCAAACCAGGTAACTTTTGTTTGTTTGTTTTTTCTCTCCATTTACGTCCCCCAACTTATTTCAATTCCTTCTGCTCTTTTTTGAACTTTTTTAAGGCACCCAATCATAGTCTTTTGCTGCTTTCTTTTTAAAGTTTCCTCCAACTTTGTTCTCCACTTGAGTTTATTTTCTCTGGTAGTAGCGCTGAAGAAACTGAATAAAAGTGTCTCAAACTGGAGCTCCAACAGAGTTATCAATGAGAATTTTAAACTATGTGTTTTCATTTGTGATAATCTAACATCTCCCTGGGGATCAGGGTAATTGCCTTGTTACTGAACTTACAACCATCGCTTCTCAGTGTCAGGGTTCTGTCGATGATGGCTTGGGTGTCATGGTGGTCAGAGCGCCGCCTGCTCACATTTCTCCAGCGTGATAACTGCTGCGTGATCAGCCCTGCATTCCTGTGCCGTGCAGCGAATTAGCTTCAGCAAAACAGTTCAGTTTGTCACATTAAAGTAATGGAATAATTTGGATTTTATTGGTATTTATGTTTTCTATATTCAACATACTTTTCCATATTTTAAGCTTATTTTCCTACCTAATTGTATGTTTGTACATATTTAAGTTGCCCTAGAATAACAATGAATTGAGTGATTTTTTTCCTTTAAAAGGGGTCTGTGCATTGCTCATGTTTAAGAAAAACTATGATAGATACTGCTCAACTTCTTCCTTGTATCACGACGTGGAATGCCTTCATCTCAGTCCCTTGGGACTCTTTCTGCTGAGTGCCAGTGTGCTAATGGATTAACAAGCTGTTTGCCTTGGATCCTTCTGTAGGTAATGCTTGACCCTATGGGTGGCTTCTGGCAGTGGGGATTTGAGGGCTTCTTGTTGGATCAAGTAAGAGACCATTTTGGTTGGAGGGTCTCTGGGCCTTTTATGTTACACTCTTGGGTTGAATTTGCCCAAGACTGAGCTGAGGTCTGCGTAAACCTTTAACATGTTTCTTGGGAGACAGGGTGACCAAATCCTTATGAAGCTCCATGAATGGACACAGGCCTCATCTCCCTGGACCACCCAACATGAATGTCTAGAAAGCTTGTCTATGGCCTCCAGGGCAGGCACCACCCAGGCCTTGGTGTCAAATTCCCTGCTCCCTCTCAGCCTATCTTGGATACTGGATGTTCTCTCCACATTGCACGACTTGGGGCGGGCAGATGATTTGGGGACTTTATTCTAAGTGAAAGCACCTGGTCTCAGGGGGACCAAGGGAGAAGTCCCTGTGGCTCAGGTCTTCCCCAGGGTCCTTCTTTTCCTCAAGGTGCCATCAGCAAGGGAATGAGCTTAAATTCTGTTGTCAGCGTCTCAGTGAGCAACAGCTCTGGATACACAAACACAACAATTAAAGCAAAATAAAATATCCCCTCTTTTATCTTATTATGATAATAAGAATTTATTGTGGGAGGTAAAGAAAACACTGATATAAAAGTAACAAAAGTTAAATCATCCATAATCCCATATTCAAAGATCATCTCTATGAATGTTTTGGTGTATATTCTTTATCTATGTCTAAATATAAAGTTAGATTACATCCTGTTTCTATTTTTCATTCATATATCCAGCAAATACTGGTTGAGAGACTCCTGTGTGCTCTTGTTCACAGCAGAATGAGACACAATCCTGACCTCTCAGGAATTATGGCTTGGTAGGGGAGATAAGACATTTTGACAAATACCCAACCCCAATTTCAACAACTCCCGAAGCAGCCAGCATGATGCTCTCTGCAGTGTGGTCGGACACCCACCCACGTCATGAACAAATAGTATGCTGGGGGATATTGGCTTGGAGAGAGATCATTTGTGTGTGGGGGGGATTAATTTGCTAGGGCTGTTATAACAAACCACCACAGACTGGGTGGTTTAAACAACAGACATTTGTTTTCTCACAGTTCTGGAGGCTAGAAGTTTGAAATCAAGTTGTCAACAGGTTTGGTTTCTCCTGAGGTCTATCTCCTTAACTTTCAGATGGCTGCCTTCTCACTGTGTCCTCTCATGGCCCTTCCTCTGTGCCTTGCAGCCCTGGGTTCTCTCTTATTGTAAGTCCTATTGGATGAGCCTTACGACCTCATTTAACCTTTAATCACCTATGTAAAGACCCCATCTCTAAATAAGGCTACATTCTGAGGTACTAGGGTTTGGAAGTTCAACATATGAATTTTGGGAAAGACAATTCAGCCCATAACACATGGGGTACTTTAAAAATTACTTGTCTATCTACTTATTTATTCTGTTAAACCAAGCTTGTGAATCTGCTACAAAATAGGCACAGTGAATATGGAGGGGGACAGGCACACCTGGGGAGCCTATCTCCATCCCAAATATGTCCTCCAAAGCCTCCTACTTGCTCAGAGTTTCAACATTTGACTACAGGCCCTGAGCTGTGGGAAGCTATCAGTTTCTTAACATCTAGAAGATTCTCTACAGAGGAATGGAGAAGTTGTTTCCTTAGAGACATACCAGCGTTAATGCACAATCCAGGTGTCCATCTGGTTCTATGATTCCTGGGACTTTTCACTGATGACCACCCACTGGCATTGCTTTATGGTGACACAGTCTCCCCAGTGTATAAATTCTTTAGGGTAGTTTTCCTCGAAGTGAAGCCACCAACATTGTCACAAGAATTTTTTAATTCTGTAATTTTATTTCAACGGATAATTTTTTTTGATTGAAATTTTAGATAGTGAACATACAGTGCAATATTGGTTTCTGGAGTAGAATTCAGTGATTCATCACTTACACACAATACCCAGTGCTTATCACAACAACTGCCCTCCTTAATACCTATCACCCTTTAAGACCATCCCCACCCACCTTCCTCCATCAACCCTCAGTTTATTCTCTATCATTAAGAGTTTCTTATGGTTTGTTTCCCTCTCCTTTTTTCTTTTTCCCTTCCCATATGTTCATCTATTTTCTTTCTTAAATTCCACATATGAGTGAGATCATATGGTATTTGCCTTTCTCTGACTGACTTACTTCACTTAGCATAATACACTCTAGCTTCATCCATGTTGTTGCAAATGGCAAGATTTCATTTTTTGATGGCTGAGTAATATTCCATTGTATATGTATATACCACATCTTCTTTATCCATTCATCAGTTGATGGATATTTGGGCGCTCTCCATAGTTTGATTATTGTTGATAATGCCACTATAAACATCGGGGTGCATGTACCCCTTCAAATCTATATTTTTGTATCCTTTGGGTAAATACCTAGTAGTGCAATTGCTCGATCATAGGGTAGTTCTCTTTTTAACTTTTTGAGGAACCTTCATACTGTTGTCCATTGTGGCTGCACCAGTTTGCGTTCTGACCAACAGTGCAAGAGGATTTCCCTTTCTCCACATCCTCTCCAACACCTGTTTTTTCTTGTGTTGTTAATTTTAGCCACTTTGACAGGTGTAAGGTGGTATCTCATCATGGTTTTGATTTGTATTTCCCTGATGATGAGTGATGTTGAGCATCTTTTCATGTGTCTGTTAGTCATCTGGATATCTTCTTTGGAAAACTGTCTATTCATGTCTTCCCATTTCTTCACTGGATTGTTTGTGTTTTGGGTGTTGAGTTTGATAAGTTCTTTATAAATTTTGGATACTAACCTTTTATCAACTATGCCATTTGCAAATATCTTCTCAACTGATAATTTTAATACAGAGGAATTCAGTTTTGATTTCATAATTCTACAAGAGCAAAAATCTAAATTTATGCTTGATTTTATGTTTGTAACTAATTATACTACTTTAAAAATAATTTTAAATGATTTAAATTGTCATGGGATAGGTGTGGAGTAAGAGGATGTCCTTCTTTCCTGAAAAGAAATCTACACATTATTGAAATTTTAGAAACACTGCTTGAAGGGGACCACAGTGGACCACAGTAGGGTGGACATCTGTGTTAGTTTGCTCAGCCTGCCATAACAAAGTGCCACAGGCTGGGTGGCTTCAACAACAGAAACTGATAGTCCCACAGTTATGGAGACTAGAAGTCTGAAATGAAAATATCAGTAAGGTTGATTCCTTCTGAGGGATGTGAAGGAAGGCTCTGTTCCAGGTCTCTCCCTTTGGCTTGCAGATAGTGGTCTTCCTTCTACATCTCTTCACACAATCTTCCCTTCAGGTGTGTCCAAATTCCCCTTCTTACAAGGACATTCTACGTTGAAGTAGGGCCCACCCTAATGACCTCATTTAACTTGATTACCTCTGTAAAGATCCCCAAATAAGGTCACATTCTGAGGTACTAGGAGTTGGGACTTCAATATGTGACTTTTTTGGGGGACACAGTTCAGCCCATAACAGCATCATTCCCCTGAAATTGGGCTCCATGTTCTTTGCCCAGAGCTTCTTCTACTAAAAGCACAACCAGCCATGGGGTCACATTTTTTTCCTGGGCCAGGGTGTCACAGAGTGCCATGCTCTGGGCAAGGGCCTCCATCACTGCAGCTACAAGTACGAAGCCTTCCAGCTACCTACCCCTCCATTCAGGAGATCCTTAAGTGAAGAGAGAACCCAAAAGTAACATAGACCTCTGTTCCAGGAAGGAACAGAGGCAATATATACAGAAATTTTACAGGTAATACAGTGGCACTAAATCCATATCTTTCAGTAGTTACTCTGAATGTAAATGGGCTACATGCCCCAATCAAAAGACATGGTATCAGATTGAATAAAAAAGTAGGACCTATTGATATGCTGTCTGCAAGAGACTCATTTTAGACCCAAAGACACCTCTAGATTGAAAGTGAGAGGTGGAAAACAATTTATCATGCTAATGGACATGAAAAGAAAGCTGGGATAGCAATCCTTATATCAGACAAATTAGATTTTAAACCAAAGACTGTAATAAAAGATGAGGAAGGACACTATATCATAATTAAAGGGTCTATCCAACAAAGAGATCTAAAAATTGTAGATATTTATGCCCCTAACATGGGAGCAGCCAATTATACAAACCAATTAATAACAAAATTAAAGAAACACATTGATAATAGTAGGGGACTTTAACACCCCACTCACTGCAATGGACAGATTATCTAATCAGAAGATCAACAAGGAAACAAGGGCTCTGAATGACCCATTGGACCAGATGGACTTAACAGATATATTCAGAGCATTCCATCCTAAAGCAACAGAAGAAACATTCTTCTCAAGTGCTCATGGAACGTTCTCTAAAATAAATCACATCCTGGGTCACAAATCAGGTCTCAAATGGTACCAAAAGATTGGGATCATTCCCTGCATATTTTCAGACCACAGTGCTTTGAAACTTGAACTCAATCACAAGAAGAAATTTGGAAAGAACTCAAATACATGGAGGCTAAAGAGCATCCTACTGAAGAATGAATGGGTCAACCAGGAAATTAAAGAAGAATTAAAAAAATTAATGGAAACAAGTGAAAATGAAAACACAACTTCAAAACCTTTGGGATGCAGCAGAGGTGGTCCTAAGAGGAAGGATATAGCAATACAAGCCTTTCTCAAGAAACAAGAAAGGTCTCAAATACACAACCTAACCCTACACCTAAATGAGCTGGAGAAAGAACAGCAAATAAAGCCTAAACCCAGTAGGAGAAGAGAAATAGTAAAGATCAGAGCAGAAATCAATGAAATAGAAACTAAAAGAATAATAGAACAGATCAAGGAAACTAGGAACTCGTTCTTTGAAAGAATTAATAAGATTGATAAACCCCAAGCCAGACTTATCAAAAAGAAAAGAGAATGGACCCAAATAAATAAAATCATGAATGAAAGAGGAGAGATCACAACCAATACCAAAGAAATACAAACAACTATAAGAACATATGGGCGCCTGGGTGGCTCAGTCGTTAAGCGTCTGCCTTCGGCTCAGGTCATGATCCCAGGGTCCTGGGATCGAGTCCCACATTGGGCTCCCTGCTCGGCAAGAAGCCTGCTTCTCCCTCTCCCACTCCCCCTGCTTGTGTTCCTGCTCTCGCTATCTCTCTCCCTCTGTCAAATAAATAAATAAAATCTTAAAAAAAACCACAAAACTATAAGAACATGTTATGAGCAACTACATGCCAACAAATTAGGCAATCTGGAAGAAATGGATGCATTCCTGGAGACTTATAAACTACCAAAACTGAAACAGGAAGAAATAGAAAACCTGAACAGACCCATAACCGCCAGCAAGGAAATTGAAGCAGTAATCAAAAATCTCCCAACAAACAAGAGTCCAGGGTCAGATGGCTTCCCAGGGGAATTCTACCAAATATTTTTTTTTTTTTTAAGATTTTATTTATTTATTTGACAGAGAGAGACACAGCGAGAGAGGGAACACAAGCAGGGGGAGTGGGAGAGGGAGAAGCAGGCTCCCCGCAGAGCAGGGAGCCCGATGTGGGACTCAATCCCAGGACCCTGGGATCATGACTTGAGCCAAAGGCAGTCGCTTAACCAACTGAGCCACCCAGGCGCCCCTA
Organism: Leptonychotes weddellii; assembly: GCF_054177405.1. Classification (NCBI taxonomy): domain Eukaryota; kingdom Metazoa; phylum Chordata; class Mammalia; order Carnivora; family Phocidae; genus Leptonychotes; species Leptonychotes weddellii. The sequence continues at coordinate 111,828,295 of NC_138372.1, read as the reverse complement.
CCAAATATTTCAAGAAGAATTAATACCTATTCTTCTGAAACTGTTCCAAAAAATAGAAATGGAAGAAAAACTTCCAAACTCTTTCTATGAGGCCAACATTACCTTGATCCCAAAACCAAAGACCCCACCAAAAATGAGAATTACAGACCAATATCCCTGATGGAACATAGATGCAAAAATTCTCACCAAGATACCAGGCAATAGGATCAAACAGTACATTAAAAGGATTATTCACTACAACCAAGTGGGATTTATTCCTGGGCTGCAAAGGTGGCTCAACCTCTGCAAATCAATGTGATACACTACACATTAATAAAAGAAAGGACAAGAACCATATGATCCTCTCAATAGATGCAGAAAAAGCATTTGACAAAGTACAGCATCCTTTCTTTCTTTTTTTTTTAAAAGATTTTATTTATTTATTTGAGAGAGAGAGAGAGTGCACGAGCAGGGGGAGGTGGAGGGGCAGAGGGAGAAGCAGACTCCCCACTGAGCAGGGAGCCCGATGCGAGGCTCAATCCTAGGACCCTGGGATCATGACCTGAGCCAAAGGCAGAGGCTTAACCTATGGAGCCACTCACACACCCCATACAGCCACTCAGGCACCCCATTCCTTTCTTTCTTTTTTCTTTTTTTTAATTTAAAAATACTTTATTGATAAAAAAAATAATGCTACTCATCATCTGAGCTTTCAGTAAATCATAATCTTTTTAAAAAAAATTTTTAATTAACATATTATGTATTACTTGTTTCAGGGGTACAGGTCTGTTATTAATCAGTCTTACACAATTCACAGTGTTCACCATAGTAAATACCCTATCCAGTGTCCATCACCCAGCCACCCCATCCCTTCCACCCCCCTCCACTCCCGTAAACCCTGTTTGTTTCCTGAGATTAAGAGTCTCTTATGGTTTGTCTCCCTCTCCGGTTTTGTCTTGTTTCATTTTTCCCTCCCTTTCCCTATGATCCTGTCTTGTTTCTCAAATTCCTCATATCAGTGAGATCATATGATACATGTCTTTCTCTGATTGATTTACTTCGCTTAGCATAATACCCTCTAGTTCCATCCACGTCATTGCAAATGGCAAGATTTCATTTTTTGATGGCTGCATAATATTCCATTGTATATATATACCACATCTTCTTTATCCATTCATCTGTTGATGGACATCTAGGCTCTTTCCATAGTTTGGCTATTGGACATTACTGCTATAAACATTGGGGTGCACATGCCCCTTCAGATCACTACATTTGTAACTCTGGGGTAAATTGCTGGGTCGTAGGGTAGCTCTATTTTCAACTTTTTGAGGAACCTCCATACTGTTTTCCAGAGTGGCTGCACCAGCTTGCATTCCCACCAACAGTGTAGGAGGGTTCCCCTTTCTCCCCATCCTCGCCAACATCTGTTGTTTCCTGACTTGTTCATTTTAGCCATTCTGACTGGTGTGAGGTGGTATCTCATTGAGGTTTTTTTTTTATTTTTTTATTAAAGATTTTATTTATTTATTTGAGACAGAGAGAATGAGAGACAGAGAGCATGAGAGGGAGGAGGGTCAGAGGGAGAAGCA
>NC_138372.1:111817818-111826227 GCF_054177405.1 Leptonychotes weddellii | reverse complement strand
GTCCATCAACATCCTAAAGGAGAACACAGGCAACAACCTCTTTGACCTCAGCCACAGCAACTTCTTCCTAGAAACATCGCCAAAGGCAAGGGAAGCAAAGGCAAAAATGAACTATTGGGACTTCATCAAGATAAAAAGCTTTTGCAAAGCAAAGGAAACAGTCAACAAAACCAAAAGACAACCGACCGAATGGGAGAAGATATTTGCAAATGACATATCAGATAAAGGGCTAGTATCCAAAATCTATAAAGAACTCATCAAACTCAACACCCAAAGAACAAATAATCCAATCAAGAAATGGGCAGAAGACATGAACAGACATTTCTCCAAAGAAGACATCCAAATGGCCAACAGACACATGAAAAAGTGCTCAACATCACTCAGCATCAGGGAAATCCAAATCCAAACCACAAGAAGGTATCATCTCACACCAGTCAGAATGGCTAAAATTAACCACTCAGGAAATGACAGATATTGGCCAAGATGTGGAGAAAGGGGAATCCTTTTATACTGTTGGTGGGGATGCAAGCTGGTGCAGCCACTCTGGAAAACAGTATGGAGGTTCCTCAAAAAGTTGAAAATAGAGCTACCCTACGACCCAGCAATTGCACTACTGGGTATTTACCCCAAAGATACAAATGTAGTGATCCGAAGGGGACACCTGCACCTAATGTTTATAGCAGTAATGTCCACAGTAGCCAAACTATGGAAAGAACCCAGATGTCCATTGACAGATGAATGGATAAAGAAGAAGTGGTATATATATACAATGGAATACTACTCAGCCATCAAAAAACCCAACATCTTGCCATTTACAATGATGTGGATGGAACTAGAGGGTATTACGCTAAGCAAAATAAGTCAATCAGAGAAAGACAAAAACCATATGATCTCACTCATATGTGGAATTTAAGAAACAAAACAGAGGATCATAGGGGAAGGGAGGGAAAAATAAAACAAGATGAAATCAGAGAGGGAGACAAACCATGAGACTCTTAATCATAGGAAACAAACTGAGGGTTGCTGGAGGGGAGGTGGGGGGATGGGGTAACAGGGTGATAGCCATTAAGGAGGGCAATGAGCACTTGGTGTTATATAAGACTGATGAATCACTGAACTCCACCTCTGAATCTAAATATACTATATGTTAATTAATTGAATTTAAATTGAAAAAACCACCAAATATTTATTGGGTTCCTACTTAACAAAATTATCATTTAGTTAACACCCCCCCCGAAATATGTTAGATAATTGGCTATCCTTACCATATATATTATTGTCCCTATTTAATAGGTAAATAATCTGAGGTGAAAGCCTCAGATTATATGCAAAGTATGATCAAAACAATTCTCCCTCTTTCCCCCTGCTCACCATCCCCTTTAGTTCAGGCTGACTTGTAGTGTCATTTCTAAACCTCTTGACAAAGAGTCCAGACATCTTGCCCAGGAATGCTACCTGCTGTCACAATAAGAGAAGTCTCCCTGAACTGGTTTCTTTGCCCTTTCCTTCAAGTTTTTTGTAACTGACCTACCTGTGGAAGGCGCAAGCCCTTTCCCTTTCTTGGCAAAACTTGTCCTCATCCTTTCAATACCCACCTTAGATGTCCCTGACTCCCTCAGTCAGATGCTCACTCCTTTACTTTCCCTTAGCCTCTAAATGCCTCCACTATGACTTGGATCATGCGGTTTTTTGAATTGGTTTATTTCGGTATCTTCCACTAGACTGTTTCAGTCTTCAAGAGCAAGGACTGTCTTTTCATTTCTGCCTTCTCCGTGTCCAGCACAGTTTGCTGAATGATCGGTTCCTCCTGTCTGAAATCATCCTGCTTTCTGATTTTAAGCTTCTTTAAACTCCTGGTCTTTTCTCTTTTTCTTTCTGACTGCCATCACTCATTCTCACATCCGATTCCCTGAGCTCACTTCTGCTAGCTCGTATTTCCTAACATCCTCTTCTTCTTGCTTGCCCAGTAATTCCAATATAGGCACCGTGAAATTTGGTGTTTCCCTAGGATAACTTTTGCTTTTTGTTGTCTTACAGGGAAGGTAGAGATTGCAGTATTAAATTGTGGAGGAGGATGTTCTTCTTACGTCCCTGTCACAAATCCAAGTTCCATGTGAGGGAGGTGCTGTCATTCTGGAGGTCCTACGCAGATGACTTGGGTGGGAATTAGGCCCATGGTTTTTTACTCACTGCATTTCTAGGCAAAGTAAGGGCCCTAGAAATGTTCCGAGGCTGGGGAAATGTTCTCACATCAAGAAGCCTACCTGTTTTATTCTGTGCCCTGCCCACTCCCAGCACACATGATGCAGGAATTTTATGTGAGGGAGCCAGGGCACTGACCTGAACACCCCCGCACTGTTTGTGCTGTTGCCCTGGACACTGGAACCGCAACCACTCTCTTTGGCCATCAGCTCACCTGCTGAGTAATAGGCTGGAACATCAGGCAGCATTTCCTCCCTTTGGAAATTAGCTGTGGTTCTGATCAGGAACACTGGAGTTTCTACCCTTCTCTTGGTCCTTAAAATGAAAGACTATCCAACAGAAATGATATTCAGAAATGTGGAAAATATCCATGCCCTTTGCCCTGAACCCAGAGAAGCAGATAGGTGTCATCTTCATGGTGTGGAAGTTGTAGAGGGACGACACTCTAAGAGCCAGGACTGTCCCAGGCTGAGGACACCACCATTAGACTTGGCACTTTCTCGTACTTCCCTCCCTCCCACGACCTTTCTCCATCAGTATTAACTAGTTCCAGAGAAGTCCCTGCATTTGGAGAGGAAACCCAGACTACAGTGACCATTTCTTCTTTAGAGTGATTGTCTATTGCAATCAATAAATTGTGATGAGCCCCTGCAGGCCCCTGCAGGCAGGAGCTGTGGGAGCTGTTTGCTGTGGAGGCAGGGGTGTAGTGTCTAGGCAGTGGGAACCTGAAGGCCAAGGCACTGCTGCTTATGGTACCTTTTCTGCTGTTAACTCCCAAGTGGAGGCTGGAGCGCGTGAAGCGACCCAGGGAGCATATACCCACTAGGAGGGAACCTCCACTCCCTGGGGAGACCAGAGCGCCTGGTATTTCCGGACAGTGTGGCCTGGTGTGGCCAGACTCCCCCCGAATCCTTACTCTAGTGCTTCTAATGGCAGGAGACCATAGAGATATGCCCTGGGGGTCTCCAACCTGAGAGCACATTTTCTTTTGAGGCTCATGTTTGGTTTCTGTGTGTTTTCTAATTAACTTTTAGACATTTTGAAACAGTCCCAAACTTACAGAGAAATTCAAAGCACAATGCAAATAACCTTTTTCCTCTGTACCATGTAAAAGTCAATTGCCTATATATTTGGTTTTTTTTCAAAAGCAAAGTATATTTTATTAACCTTTTTTGACTTTAACAACCAATGTAATGAAAGTTTAACATTTTTTCTTTTCCTTTTTTTATAGTGAGAATTCAAATTTTTTTTTAAAGATTTTATTTATTTATTTGAGAGAGAGAGAGAGAGTGCTCACAAGCAGAGGGAGAGGGAGAAGCAGGCTCCCCGATGAACAGGGAGCCTGATGCGGGGCTCGATCCCAGGAGCCTGGGATCATGACTTGAGCCGAAGGCAGACGCTTAACCGACTGAGCCACCGAGGCATCCCAAGAATTCAAATTTTTAAATTATTTTTTTCTTGGCTATTTTTTTCAGTTTTATTGGGATATAATTGACTTGTAACATGGTATTTATTTAAGGTGTACAATACAATGATCTGATATATGTATACATTGCAAGATGGTCACCATGATAAGCTTAGTTAACATCCATCACCTCAAATAGTTACAATTTTTTTTCCTTGTGATGACAACTTGAAAATCTCTTCTCTCCCTTACATATTTGTGTTCTATGAAGATACCACCTCAATAATACTGGTGGCCTTCTGAAAAAAGCACTGATATTGAAAGGGACGGAAGGATGCTTTCATTTTTTTAATGAATAACTTTGGTATTGCTTGATGTTTTTTCACAGTGAGAGCATATATATGCGTTACTAGTTTGTTTTAAAAGTAAATGAAAAAGGGATCTCTCGGCCTTAGCACTATCTTCTTGGAAGCACTATCTTCTAGAACTTGATTCAGTGGATCTAGAACAGCCATCCACTTTTGAGAGACCCACCTTGCTTACACCATAACAGTCCATTTTGGTCCTTTGCCCTGGACCTGTGACTTTCGAGACTAATTCTGTTTTCATTTGTGGCTGAATGCAACAGGTGTACAACAAATCATCTCTTCTGCTTTCTTAGCTGAAGAAAAAAAAGTAAACGAAAGGTAAAACTAGTAACGAAAAACATTTTGGAAGAGTAAGTTGCTGGCATCATGAGCCCCCTTCAAAGACATTCCCCTCTAAAACCGCAACAGACCCACCCAGTCAGGAAACTCACAAGGATACCTGCCTGCCATCTCTCCGCATACCCCACTTGAGTTTCTCCAGTTGTCCCAGTGGTGTCCTTTATCTCAAAAGGATCCAGCCTGCCTTCTTTCTGGGTCACTGTGGTTCTGCCCTCTCTCCCTGCTCTGCTGGGCCAGACTACCTTAGGGCTGAGCTGTTTAGGCAGGGAAGAGCAAGAGGAAGAATGAATGTGTATATGGTTTTCTCTCATATATAAAATAATGCATTATATAGATTACGTATTTTACGTAATACATGTAACGTATCTTGTTGTTTGTTACAACACATCCAAAGACACCTCGGGCTTTAACTGAAAGATTTGAGTGAATTTTGCCTCTTCTGGGCAGCTGCCCCTTCAAGGCAAGCCGCAAGGCAAGTGCGTTTGTGTGGGGGCAGTCCCCTGTGCCGGGCCATGTGGCCCTTGTCCCTAGGAAGGCCCCTGGGAGCACTGCACAGATTGGACAACCACGTGTAGTGGGCTCTGGAGTCAGCCTGCTGGGGTTTATGTCCAGGCCTGTCACCCGTAGCTGTGTGGCCTCAGACACGCTACAGACTCTCTAGCCTCTGGAAACGGAGCGAGTAAAGGAAAGAACTCGATTAACTGCTGGGGTTTATGTCCAGGCCTGTCACCCGTAGCCGTGTGGCCTCAGACACGCTACAGACTCTCTAGCCTCTGGAAACGGAGCGAGTAAAGGAAAGAACTCGATTATAGCCCTGTTGGAATATTGCATGAGCTCAGGCACTTTAAGCACTTAGCACAGGGCCTGGCATGTGGTAAACCCCCAAGAAGAGTTTGCTCCTAATACACCTGCATTTATCTTAACGTAAAGAAGTCTACCATACGGTGCTGGAGGGCCGAGGAAGATATGTCTCGTTAGCCTGGGCTTCGGGTAGCGCCTGGCACACGGCCCCGGGCCACTCACTGCAAGTGAGTTTTTCTCCAGTTTCTGAAGCCAGAATGGCTTTCTGCCCTTCCTCTCCTCAGGCTGGAGAAATAGAGAATAAAGAGCCAGAGCATCCAGGCATCCCTTCCGCTCTCCACTTCCTACTTCTTTCCCCAATCTCCACCTCTCCCCACATCCTGAGGATGAACAAAATAGCAGATGGGGGAAGTGAAACAGGACCAGGTTGAATGGTCCCGGCAGCACCCGGCTCCCCCGAGGCTGCCGAGGCCGCACGCTGACGGCTCAGAGCCTGGCCAGGGCCCCCGAGAGAGCCGAAACGACGAATAGCTTTACCTCTGTTTTGGTTCATGTTGTGGCGGGAGCGAGGAGCCTGAGGTGAAAAATGCCACCCCCCCCCCGCCCCCCAGCCTCCATCCCTACGCCTCTGCCCTGGAACGGTGGTTTCTCCAGACGGCAGGAAAAAAGCTACCTCCCTGCTCCCAGCCCACTTCCAGACTGGCCACCTGCTCGCTCTACAGGGCAGGCCACTCTGGGACTTTTCGTGACAAACGGTCTCCTGGGTTGTTTGGGGATGTGGGGTTTGTGTGAGAGACTGGGGAGCCTGCTTTGCTGATGAGGTCACTGTTCCTTGAGCTATTACCTTGCTTTCCTTGGCCAAAGCAAGCAGCAGGAATGCCTTGGAGCAGTGTTTGTTTGTGAAACAGCAAATCCCTGCCTAGTTACGCCCAAGCAGGCCAGCTTGCCTCCAGACTCCAACCCCTCAGTGGTTCTTCCGTCTTCAGTCCTGTGGGTACAGGTGTCTGTTACCTGCCTCGGAACCAAAGGGCTGGAGCTCCGCCGAGGCAGGCTGGGCAGGGGCCTGCTTCCCTCCTGGAGCGGAAGGACATGGGCTGGCCCTGTGGTCTCCTGGGCCAACGTGCTTTGTAGATTTCATTTGCAGGCTAATTTCGCTGGTAGGGAATATGGGCAAAGGGCCAGGGCAGCATTTGGCAGGGAGGGGACATCTCCTAGAGAGGGAGAGCTGTTTGAATTCCCAGGGATTGCACTGTGAATTCCTGCCCTCCAGTTCCTGCCTGTGGGCCGGTGGCCGTGGCCCGCACTGACCTGGCCCACGGGCAGCCATCTCCGGCTGCAGGCACTGACCCCACAGGCACACCGGGGGGAGCAGGTAGCCTGGGTCCCTGCCAGCCGGGAGTTCCTGCCTGCCCGCTGCTGACGGGCCTGGCCCCGCAGCCTGGCCTCAGGCTCTGCAGACGATTCTATTTTAGGTTGCTGACTAGCTCTTCAGCCCTCATTCCTGTCTCGAGCTTCCTGAGTCACTTCTCACTCCCCGCTCTGCTTCTTTCTGAATGGAGTCGATTAGCATAACACCATATGTTAGAAGAGCAATTCACAATTGATAAAGCCTTTTTGTGCACCAGTTCCTTTCTGATCTTTCATCAGCCTGTGAGGTCCACCAGGCAGGTAACTTAATCCATGTTTCACAGATGAGCAACAATGGAGGCTTAAAGAAACTCAGGCAGTTTGATCTACGAGATACACACACACACACACACACACACACACACACAAAGGCACACTGCAAGTCATTGTAGAGTTGAATCTTAAGAATCAGGCTTCCCGTCTTGAGTCTGATGCTCATCCCTACCACCCTACATGTCTCGGTGTCCACGGAATAGGGCACTGGCAAGTGAGACCCTGCAGGACCACCTGTGGTGGCCATTTCTTTTCTTCTTGATGGAGGATGCTTGCTTCTGGGGAGCATTGCACTTTGAATTCAAGGCATTTAAAATATCGATGGGGGATAAGCAGAACTCCAGACAAAATAGAGAAAGTAGCCTGAATTTTTTCCCCCATCAGAGGCCCTTAACCCCCTCCTCTCACCTTATCTCCAGGTTCCTAAGAAATCCTTTCCTCCATTCCTTGGAGAAATAAAGGATTGATAACAATTTACACTGTTTAAAGGGTTACCCCTCCGGACCTTAGCTCACCTTACAATTATGCGGTCTATGCCTCAACTTACGAGACAGGCACATCCAAATTCATTGTCTTGTGAAAATGAATTAGGGAAATCTCACTAAAATGGAGTCAGGAGGTTCAACGTGGGTAGCTCTCACACCCTTCCACTCCTCATCTATTGCTAATCCAATAGAAAAAGGTGGATTTTGCATGTGGCTACTACTTGACTACCCCAGCAAGAGGAAGGAAAGCTTTCTTCCTCCCTTGGCAACAACCCAGCCAATGAGAGACAGTTATAACTCAGCCAATGGAAAGCCACTATACTTCAATCCCCCAGTTTACTCCAATGGGCTTGTCATTTAAAACAGCCCTTCCAATTTCCTGCTTCCTCTATAAAAGAGCGTTTCTCTCCTTTGTTTCCTGGACTTACCTATGGTTTTGATGCAGTTTCTCTGTCCTAGATTGCAATTCTCTCCTATTCCTTAATAAACCCATATTTGCTAGTAAAATAACCTTAAAAATAAAGTTATTAGTCTCCAGGAGAAAGGACAAATTTTTAACAACTGGCATAGCATGGACAACCAATGAGAACAAACCTGGGTCATAGCACTGGGTGGGTCTTGGAGCCCCCTCTGCTCCTCCATAGTGCTAGGCATTACCTACAGCTGCTGATCCACGGGGAGGTCTGCAAGAGTCCCGGGAGGGGGGCTGGGCAGCCAGGGCCAAGGGGGGTACTTTGGGGAACTCTGGGCATTGGCCATTGCCAGCTAGTGCCAAAGCACTCGGACATTTCCACACATGCACCACCATACTTGTGCACACCATTGTATATTAATGTCAGTTGTCTTGTTTAATCTTTTCTAGGACATGTGGAAGAAGATACTACATTTTCTGTTCAACGATGGAGGAAATTGAATCTCCATGACATTCAACAGCTTCTCAAGCTCTCACAGCCAGTGAGCTTCTGGCAGTTGGAGAAGTTCAGGGCATGGAGTACCCAAGGTGGGAGGCCCTTTGTGAGATAGAGGAGGTGGGGGCCCTGAGCAGGCCGAGGGCACCACTGAGGGCTCAGACCCCACCAGATGTCAGGGAGCCGGGGGTGGGGAAACAAACAGAAGGAAAAGGTATGTG
>NC_138372.1:111672086-111817718 GCF_054177405.1 Leptonychotes weddellii | reverse complement strand
AGATTAGCCACTGAGGCCCGCCCCCCACTGCCTGCAATTGCCAGGCTGGGTAGCCTCCTGAGCTCTGTGGGTTGTGATGTGAGCAACAGGCTGGTGCTTGTTGAAGTAGGGCCTCTCCCTGAAGAATGCTGGGGCCCAGGTGGTCAAAGAGTAGGAAACTCAATTTGCTCTTCTGGGGATGGAGTCTGAAATGTTAATCAGCACTTGCCTAGAATTCCAGGTACCCCCCATCCCGCTATTTGGGGCTGGGCAGGATTCAGATTCCTGGCCCACCCCTTACCCTGTTCTTCCTGGAAAAGCACAGACCCTTCTTAGGCCATCAGGCAAAGGCCTAGCTGCTTGCCCCCTGGGGGGGGAGTTGAGCCTCATGGCAACTTGTGCACCAGTGGCCCTGCCCAGGCCTCCAGGACTGGCAGCAGTGTGGGAAGGGCTTATGATGTGAAGTGGTACGAGCCTCTCTACTGGGTTTTCCCAGTGACCCCAGCTAGGGGCTAGGAACCAGGTTGGCACAGGCCCAGCTGCCCTGTCCATGAGCAAGCCCCGTGTCAGGTTTCTTCTGCTGCCGCTCTCTTTGAGAGCACATGCCTTTCCCCAAACTATATGCTCCCTCCCCACAAAGGATATTAATAGGTGCGAGCCTTGCCCCAAGTCCAGGGTGACCCAAGAGACCCCCCCAAATAAAAGGCTTTTTTCTAGGCACATGGCCTGTCTGCAAAACGAAATCTTTCTTCCCGTGCACGTTGGCGATGCATTCACCACAAACCTCTCAACAGAGGCTGACATTTCTTATATTAAAAAAGAAATGCAATTCCTGAGGATTAGAATCCTTGGGAGAGTTATCTTCTTGTGTTTTTCCTTGCTTGTCCCTAGATCTCTGCCAATTTAGAGTCAGAGACAACATGTCACATGATTCCTTTTGAAATTGGGCTCTGGCAGCCGCGGCTCAGCCTACCCACTGCCCATCTGCCTGCTCTGAAGGCGACTCAGGCCTTTGGGGGGGAGGACTGCCAGAGAGCACACAAGTCAGAACTGAAATATTTGACCGGACTTGGTCCTAACAGAGGCGATTTCATTACCCTAAATGTCCTGGAAACCCTGTTGCCTCTGGCGCGAGAAGGCTCCAGCCTCCGTCATCCTGGACAGCAGTCTGAGCTAGCCTTGGCGCCCTTCTGCAAGTGGCTGTAATGTGAGTCACAGGGCCAGTCTCCAGGGAGGCTGAACATGAGGTGGGCACAGAGGAGAAAAGCTCTGTCTTCCCTGGCCTCAGGGGAGACAGGCCAGCAGGCTGGGATGGCCACTGGGCCCCCTGGGATTTGTGGTGGGGACTGAGGGGTGGGCATCAGGGAGGAGGATGAGCCCCGAGAGGACAGGTCATGCCAGGCCGAGCCCCGTCAGAAATGGCTCTGGTGTTGACTGTTGGGCAGGGCCCGTAATATCAAAACCAGACACTGCCTTAGGATGGAAAGAACATCCTGGATTCTTTCTCACAATCCTTTTCATTTAGGTAAAGGAACAGTGAGGTCCAGATTCATAATTCTTTCCCTTGGTGAAAGCCTTCTCTCATTCAATGACGGAGCCTCATACTCTTGTGGTGGTTTATTGATGTTACAAACAAAGCATACTTTATTTTTATTTGAACTGGTCAGTTAAAACATTCTATGCAAGGCAAACACTTCATCATGAAATATTTAAATTAAAAATAAATAAGTTAGTTGCATCCTACAGAAATCTCCAGGTTCCACATACAAATGGAGGACATCAGCTATAGACTGAATAAGTTGAAATAAATAGTTTTAGGATACTCTGATTGATATAGGTCCAGCATAAATCACCTGCTTGTTCCCTAACTGTGCTCCAGGCCCCATTATCTATACTGTGCAAGACTATGAGTCTGTTGAGACTAGGCCCTCATCGAAAGAGCACTTGATGCCCAAATCCCCAAATCATGTTCCATCGTGAGGATTGGGTGCTGAGCATCTAAAACAATGACTGAAGGGCAGGGATCAGCAAGGTGAAGGCCCAGAAGCCCAGGCCTCTTATCCCTCCATGCCTCCTTACAGTTCACCTGGAGACATGGAAACAGGTAACAGCAAAAGGCGACAGAGTGGTAGCCTATGAATAACGGTTGAGACTGGTAACGTGGCCAAACTCTTCATTGTACCAAGACGTGGCAATTTCCAGCCGAGTTTTAGACTAACTTTCACCATGGAGTGTCTGATTTTGCTAAATGGGTTGGATTAATTTAAGCTTCTGAATTAGAACACCAGCCTTCTGGGGGCAGAGTTGAGGCTACGGATGACAGATACGCAGGACATGCATCACTAATGGCCTCCACAGGTCGGCATTCCTAACTGACCACTGCACGCCTGCGTCTCAGACTCCGCCTCCACACAGCACTCTGGGCGGCCTCTGCCAATCGTCTGTGTTTAGCATTTGAGGTGAACATTATTTACTAACCTTGATCCTTCTCTATGTTCTGAGCTGTTCTGTGTGAAGGAATAGATACAAACAGCAGGCACTGAAGCCTGACACCCATGTGAGTCAGGCACCTCGAGACTAATCGTTTAACTGCTTTAAACTGTCGTCTATGAAATGGAGAAGGACACCTAACTCAGAGTTGTTAGACAGGGAGAACGGACGTAAAGTGCTCAGTGTCATGTCTGACACACGGTAGGCATTTAAGAGATGAGAGCTGTCGTTATCATATTATCATCGTAAGTCTATCGATGTTAACAATGGGATTGATGATGACATTTCCATTAAAAGAAGGAAAGCACAATATTATATATTAGGTTGAACCATGTGAAATTGATCAGTTGTTTCTGACCTACAGAGATGGCAATTTCTTCAAGTTCAACCCAATACTTAATGATGTATTGCATTTAAATCACTTACTTTTTCCAACTTTATCACATTTTTCCTTTCAAACATTGCCCCCAGAGACATACTCCTACCCCTCAAAACCTTCCTCAAATCAGTTGCTAAAATAAGCAAAGCAATGTGTCTGGTGGACTCGAGGCCCTAGTATCCAGTTCCACTAACTGTCTCTCGTAAGGCCTTGGCTTCCCCATCTGTAGACTGGGAATAATTGTGCTTTCTTTAACAGGGATAATGTATGGGAAAGCACTTTCAAAAGTTAAAATCATTTTGCCAGTGCAAGGTATTATTAATTTCACTAGACTCTGCCACTTCCGAAAACATTAGCATTCAACATTTAATTTTTAATCATGTTTCTCTATAGAAAAGCTGCATGTAAAAGAATAGAGAATTCATGCAATCATGCCAAATGGTCAATACTGATCTTGACAATACTGTCAAATGGATATTAGAACTATAAGTAAATATATAGTACTTTGTCATTAAAAATTGTACTTTGTCAAGATGAAATAAATGTGGTAAGAGGAATAGTTAAGAACCACGGTGTTTACAAGTGCCTCAAACGTCAAGCTCTTATATTTATACCAGAAATCACACACATTAGAACAACTCACAAGGAAGACTGAGGGATTGCCTGCTTCCTTCCTTGGAGGTCTTTAAAATGGGTTGGGAAAGTTTGATTGTGGTGTGGTTTTGCTTAAAGATAGGGATATAAACTCTATGACCTCCCAAAGCCACTTTCAGGCCAATGGCTTTCTTGATTCTAAGAAGGCACACTTTTCTTTTGCCTTCCAGGGGAGTTCCTTGCTTGTACCCTAAACCAGGGCTATTGGTTAGTAAGAGATGGTGATGTGTTTGGACCAGCTACTAGCAGAGGTGAATGTGGCTCAGTTCCAATCTGGAAGTTTTCTCCCCCATATGCAGTGAACTTTGGCCAACTCAGGACACCTGGGGAGGGTCACCTTTAGTCAGCCTCAAAGGCACTGTTGGTAGCTCCCACATATTCAGACTTCTTCTTGTGCCTTGTCCACATTTTCCGGAGGATGCTAGGGACACCGCAGGAAGCGCTTCCTGTCAGTGGTAGGGAGGCTTCTGCTCCCTGGGGAAGGGTCGGATACTCTTCCGTCATCTTCTTGAGATGTCTGGATCTAAAGAAAAGCCAGGGGTAGGGAGGGAGGACAGTCATTTCACAGAGCCAAACTTTTAATTTTTGCCCTCAAGGAGTAGACCGAGCTCTTATTTCTCCTCTGCTCTGTGACCAGGATGGAGGGTCACTGTTGGGACACACGTACGGATGACTCTTTCGGGGGATCTTCACATGGGGTGAGGGAAGGAGGTGGCTCTGGGCACAGTGGTTCATGGATCTCAAGTTCTGCTCTTGTCCCAAGTTCTCCTTTCCCACCCCTCCCACTTCTAGACCAACAATCTTGATGGAAAGGGCAAGCTTCCCAAAGCGTAAAGCTATAGAAAGAGCCTGAGCCCTGGGGGTGCATCCTCACTTCCTCTCCCTAGGTGAAAGAAATGGCCTGACTTTTCAAGAGCCAGCCTCCAGGAGCACATGGAAATGAGAATTTCTGAGCTCAGAGAGAAAGGAACCATGGAGAACCCTCTGGACAAAGCTATATGGAACAGAAAGGTTGGTCTGTGCCGCTCAGTAAGTTGTGGGCTTACTCCAGCCTTCAGCAACAGCTACTGCTGCTCAGGACCATTTGCCACTAGACCTTCAAACAATCCACATGCCTTTCTGACTTTTCTCCAATTAGGTCCCAGTACATTGAGTAACTTGGTTTTTATAATTCTTTCTAGATGATTTTCTTTTATCTACAAGAGCTTCACATTGGTCTCTTCTTCCTTAGAGTCTAAGCTTCCAAGGTGTGGACACTTGGGTTGATATTGCAGCCCACGGTCCCTCTGGTGTGCACATCTCACATGCTCCCAAGGACGTGTCTTTCCAACTGCTAGATTGTAGGTTTCTTGAAATATAACAGCCACAGTTTGTGCTAAGTTCTTCACATATTGTCCCATTCCATTCTCACAATAATCCCTCAAGAGGGGTATTATGATCATCCCCATTTTTTTGTTTTTGTTTGGAAATAAGTGAGGGCATGGAGGTCATAGCAGGTTAGTGGTGGCGCTGGGCCAGCAAGCAGCTGGGAGTCAAGAGCCCACACCCTTCATCACCCCCTAAGCCCCTTTTCTACTGTGTGCAGTATGGATGATGGTGGCGGGGGCATGAATGTGCATGCTGACTTGAGTTTCAGACACCCACTTGTCATCTTCCAGCGCAGCCTGGAAGGTAGTGGGGGAATTGCTGGGGGTAGGGGAGGGGACTATCTACTTCTGCTAGTCTAGCTGCTGGTTCTGGATCAGAGTTAACAGCAACATGGGGGTTATACATTTGGTTTGAAACTTTTGTATCTTACTTATTTCTTTACCTTTGGGCAGGGGCCCTTCACCTAATTCACGAGGCATTTCTGACACCACTGTCCCTACCAGGAGGCTCTCAATATGACCTGTGATTACATTTATCTAATTAACCAAAAACCCTCCCGAATGACACTTCTCCAAGTCTAAAAAGTGGTGTTAATGAAGTGGAAACCATCAAAAACACTTCAGCTTAATCCTAGGGAAACAGTTGATGAGGCGCTACAGAGACCCAGGATTATTGCCCTCATTAAAAGGTAATTTAAAGCTGGCATGGATTTTGTGTTAGCATCTTGAGAGTCTGTAAGCCAGGCCACCTGTTCCTCTTCTGTGGCGGGACCGAGAGTGGGTGGGGAGCCCTGCCGGCAGCGGGCGGGGAGGGTGGGGGACAGGGCACTTACCCTCTTGTCAGAACAGCTCCGTTCTCTGAGCCCGTGGCCACCGCCTCCAGCACGCCGGGGGCTTTCACTGAGATCCGGGCCACTGGAGGAATCTGGGTATTGCAGAAGGGGAAGGGAAGGGGAGGATGTGGCCATGGTCCCAACCCTGGCACTGACTGGAGCCAGTTGAAAGAGGGATGACCCCATCGATCCACCACCCAGGACGATAGTCCTCACGCTTTGGCAGGCATTAACACTCCCCTGCCAGGCTTGTGAACACCGTGCCTACCATAGTTTCTGATTCAGTAGGTCTGATGTGAGCCCGAGAGTCTGCATTTCTAATAAGTTCCTGGGTGCTGCCTATCCCAGGACCCCACTCTGAGAACCACCGACCCAGAGAACTTGAGAGCACAACTCAATCTTACCTGACAACTCTGTGCACCGCCCCCCCCAACTGCCTGTGTCCACTTTGTTGTCAAATCCTGCAGATTTGTGCTTTGAAAGACTGCCTCGGTCAGTGCCATCCTCCCCATTTCCTCTGCTGCAGCCTTCGGGTCCAGTCACCCGGGACCTCCTTGCTTCGGACCAGACCCACCGCTAATCTCAGCGCCCCCATGGATTTACAGCGCTTCCCCACAGCAGGCCGGACTGATGCCAACTCTGGAAGCACAGGCTCCTCAGAACCCGGCTCCCCCTCATCTTACACACCTCTGTTATCCCCCGTGGGTACTGTGACGGCTCCCATCCCAGCGGGGCTGGCCTGGCCTCTCCTCTTGCTCACGCTGATTCCCATGCACAACGAACCCTTTCCTCATGCGCATGCACGGCGCTGCCTGGTGCCTCGGCTTTTCCTTCACCCTCTGGATGGAGCCTCATCTCTGCCTGCCATTCAAGGCCACTTCTTCCCAGAGGCCCTTCCTCAGGCTGGTGGCCTAAGTGGATTTCTCTCTGCCCTTATGCCCCATGTCCCACAGTACTGAGTACCTATGTGATATGTTCACCAGTTCTTTCTATGGTTCTCTTCTTGTTTCATATGTTTGTCTAGTCTCCCAGTCCTCAGAAAGGTGACATGGTGTGTGTCAGGGTCTGGCACTTAATCCCTTTGGTGGCCCTCTGCAGCCCTCCTAAAGGAGATGGTGAGTGCTCAAGAAGCATGTGCTGAGTGGAAAAGTAACTGACGGCCTAACAAGGGCTAAATCCAGGATTTGCTTGGTCAGTGGGCATATGCTATGCTTTGTTCCTTCACCCCAACCCCATTGAAGGCTTAGGGTCACCACATTCCTGGAATGGCTGGGAAATTCCAGGTGGAGGACATCATGACTAACTGTCCCCTTCTCTCCCTAGCCGGCCAAAGTTTGTGGACAGAGTTACTGTGCCACCTTGTGGCCTCTCGGGAGCTCTCCCTCCCCACCGGGCCAACAGTCCAGCCCCGGGAACATAGACCCGCCTCTCCTTCTCCAGAGTCCTTAGTTCTCCTCCAGTGCACGTCAGCATTGAATCAGAATTAGTTGTGCAAGCTCTGAATCATTCTCCCACCCTGGGATAAGGGGCCTCTGATGAGCTGCAGGACCCTCAGGGGAAAGAGTCAGTTGTGCTGCCTCTTTGTCACTGGGTCCCCATGACCACCCTATCCCAACCCAGTTCATTCTGGCCTCCCAGATGCAGGTACCTCTCCGCCAGAGGTACTGTGTGAGCCCAGCCCAGGGGCTTGGGGCAGGTAGTCCAAGGCTGTGAGCCACCCTCTTCCCCCTAACCTTGGCCTTCCTCCGGCCTCAGCTGAGGGCAGCTCTTTGAGCTGTCACAGCCTGACAATCTGTGGCAATGGCCCAGCCTCCCTCAGTTTCTCTCGAGTACTAGGTTGGGGCAGGGGGCTCCTGATAAAACAGCTTGGCCCATCCCTGCCCTTTGTGTGGTTCTCCTACCTACAGGGATGACCTAAGTGAGGTATGTGGATTAGATTTTTTGCTCAGACGGGGAGTGAATTTGTTCCAGAAGGATGAGGGGGTTGGCCCACATAATCTCCAGGGTCTTTTCTAGTCCTCACGTGGCACGATCCACCAATCTGGAGAGCTGCTGCTCACGGAGCCCAGGATACCTGAGCTGACCTCACCTCTAGCCACGATTCCGCCCCTACTGTGCCAGCCCAGAGGGTACCCACATACACGCCCAGAAGATGATGCAGGAGGTTTTTTTTTCCAGAGTGACCCTGAGCTAGATCTGGATGTGCACCTCCTGATCGCCCTTCAGGGAAGGAAAAGCTGCCACCAGTGGGGCAGGCCACATACCATGACGGAGCGAGGAGGAAACAAAGGTCTGACCATTTGGGCCCAACTCAGGACAAGGCGATGGGTAGCACTGGCCCCAGAGCTCCCGCCAGGAGGTATCCGGTGCGCACGGCACTTCAGCCTCTGCGCAAGCCGACCTCTCTTCTCCTGTCGCGGGTACTGATCCCTAATACACAGCTCAAAGCCCCTACCCCGCATCTCAGAGTCTGCCTCCAGAGACCCTTGACCAGAGATGCCTGGTGTTTTGTGTTTTCACAACGTTTAAGACCCTTGCAGCTCTTTACCCCCATAGCTGCCCCTGGGAATTAGGTGTTTCCACCTGACACATGCCTACCACAGAAACCACTTCTTTTCCCCCGTGTTTGAGATGTCCTCTAGGCAATACCTTCTGCTTGCCTAAGAGCTGAATTTCTGGCAAGAAAGAGAACACCACCCAGCGGTGTGCTGTGAGCTGATAGACTTTAGGAGCAAAGCACCCTCAGGTAGGCTGTTCTGATAATCCTCGGGCCTGAAACAAAGAACAGGGCGAGAAGTTTAAAGCACAGCAGATAGAACTAACCAGGCTTATTTTACTTACCAAAGACTTGCCATATGCTCGATTCCCACACAGATTTGATGATTTGGGTTCCGAACTCCCCACTGCAAGGTGGAACAGAGAAAGCATTACTCAGTGGTACTCTGTGTTCTACTTCCCCCCGCTTCTGCATCAGTGATCTCATTAGCTGATCAGCCACAAGCTGGGAATTTCTAAAGGCCTTTGTGCCAAGCAGCGAAATCAGGCAGTAGGGTCAGGCAATGGGGAAACTGTCGGGTGGGTCAGCTGTACCCCTGGCACTCTTCCGGGCGTGGGGTGGGCGGGGAGGGTAGAACTAAGGTCTAATAAGATCATGTGTGTGGAAGCATTTAGTGCTGTGTCTGTAGGCAGTAGGTGCTCAGAGAATGCGCCCTTGGCTTGTCCTTCCTTCCTAAGGTGCCACATCACAAGAGGTTATCAGGAGTTAAGTCTCTGCTGCTGGGATCGGTTTTGCTTGCTGATCCTGGACACTCCTCTGTCGAAATGAGCAGAGAAGCCCGCCTGTGGTGGGAAGCACAGCGTCATGATGTGTGAGGGTTGGAGATTATCTGAGTCCTGAGACATTGGCTACACGGGACTTAACGTGAGAACCTTCTTGCTATGCCTTTATTCCTGAAGCCCGACCTACTTCTGAGTTATCTCTACCCTAAAGTCTGCAGCTTCTGAGAATGCAGGTGTTGAGCTGAGGGAGCTGGCAACAGGTAGGGGAAAGTTGGCTTTCAATACAGCCCTCTCCTTGGGCAGACATTCCAGAACAAGCCCCATCCTATCACACTACAGCAAATAGAGATAAAACACTCCCCAACCCAAGGAAGAAAACATTTCAAAGGCAATAAAATGAAGTTACAAGACTACCAAGATTAAATCATAATGTACAGTGCTCTGGCATAAATAATCATAGCAGCTCATAGTTTTGAGTATTTACTGTGTCAGGCACTGTGCTGAGTATAAAACGCATAAACATTATCTCATTTAACCCTTACCATAACCCTGCTAGGTAAATATAGTAGTCCCCACTTTCCAGATGAGGAAATCGAGGCTTTGGAGAACAGTTAGAGGAAGCCAGGTAAGGATGATCTAGGGAATGGCAAACTGCTTTGGGGGTCTTTCAGGGCTGGAGAAATGTGACTGAGGGACACCCTAACCCAATCTGGAAGGTATTTGCCAGGTAGAGACAGGACAATCTGCAGAAGGAACAGGGTCAGGGAAGTTCCGGGAAACAGAATATAATGGAGCAGTCACAGAATTGCACTGCAGCTCAGGATTTCTGTGTGTATGGATGGGCGGGGACAGGAGTGTGCCCTGGAGGTTCAGCAGAGAATGGATTCTAGAGGGCCTTGAACATAGTCTGGAGGGCAGTGGGGGTAGGAAGGACACTGAAGCAGAAGGATGGCAGAGGCAGATTTCTGCTTTAGACAGTCCCCTCTGGTAGCCTTGTAGAGGGAAGAGGGACTGGTGGCTGAGGGCCAGAGTTGGATGTTACACACCAGAGTTCATCAGAAGGGGGTCTGCGCCCAGGTAGCCTGAGGTAGGTACCAAGAGGGAGAGATGAGACATATCCAGGAGTTGACATTGTCAGTGTTTAATATGTGACGTGGTGGGTGGAGTGGGGTTGGGGAGGACAAGGGGGTTTTAAGGGAAACATCCCAGCTGAGAAAGGAAGACAGGTTTGAAGGAGGACACATTCCACTTGACAAGCTGATTCTGAGGTGCCTGAGGACATCTTGGTGGAGACATTCCATAGGCAGCCAATTCTCCAGGGCTCAGGTGATGTTTATCCCCATTCCAGGCATTTGAGGCTCACCTACCCAGGGCCTCATGGTGAGAGAGTTTCTCAGCTGGGTCTCTGCCTTCAGAGTCCCTGCAATTTCCAAGATTCCTCAGAGAATCTTTCTCCCACATGAGAAGGCTACATCATCCAGGAGCCTTCTCCTACAGCTCAGAAAAGAAGCAAGCCCCCAGATCTGAGATCCCTGGAGACACACGTCCTTCTGATGGGAGGATGGAAGACTCAGTGCCCAAGCCTTTCCCACGGAAAGCCCTGGGTCTGGCTTTGACTCAGAAACCCTCCGTCTCCCCCAACCTCCCTCTGGAATCTATCAGATTGGGAGAGCTGAAGGAATTGAATCAATGCCCAGCTCAATTTTTTTTTTTTTAAACCTGACTAGCACATTCCCTGCATGAGCTGACTGTCACATGTTGGGCAGATTCTCTCCATTTCATTACTTAGTGTTCTCTTATAGAATAAAAGACTGACTTGGACAGTCAAGCTTCCACAAGCTACTTAGGAAGGAAAGTGGCCCCTAAAACTAGATGGTTGGGAAGAAATTACTCTCTGGGGGTGGGGGATAGAGGCATTGGCTAGGAAATTAGAAGAACTAGGATTTAATTTCAGTTCTGTTGCTAATAAGCAGTGTGACTTTGGGTCAAACAGCTTCTATGCTTTCAGTTTCCTTTTCTGTAAATGGGCACGGGGTGCTGCAGATCAGGGCTCTGCCACCTTCAGTGTGCCTTAGAATCACCTGGGGGGCTGGTTAAAGCAGACATTGCTGGGCCCCACCCCAGAATTTGCTTCAATAGGTCTCAGGTGGGACCCAAAATTTACATTTCCAGTAAGTTCCCAGGTGATTCTGCTGCTCTGGGGACCCCACTGTGAGAACCCATTTGACCGTCTCTAAATCCTTGCTAATCAGTATATTGTTCTCAGACCAACATCATCAACATCATCTGGGGCCCTACTTAGTCCTACAGAATTAGACTCTGCATGAAAACAAGATTCCCAGGTGATTCGTTTGCACATTAAATTTTGAAAAACATGGCTGTAAATCCATTTTATGATTTTGTAGCGAAGATATTCTTTTTCTCTTTCTACACACACATGCACCCACCCACCTATATATAGACACAGAGAAAAATTTATCTCCTCGTAATTTGCAAGGCAGATTGTGGTTTTCCTAATGCTTTCACTCTACATATGTGTATATGTAATCACTTAGCTAGAGAGTATCGCTTGATTTATGCGTTATTATACATCAGATCATAAAAACAGGATCGGGGTGTTACTGATCAAAGAAACCTTAGGGATCCAGTCGAGCATCTCTAAAGAAGGAGAGAAGATGGATAGATGAAGAGATACACTCGGTGAAGTATAATTTCAGTTCTTACAACATACAAAGTTGTTGACAGCTGAATGCCTTGAGGACATCCTAGACTTTCTATTGTGCATTTTTGGAGTTAAAATAGGAATTACTTTAGGCTGTGGACATAACAGAAATAACCTAAACCAGCAATTAAAGGCAAAATACCACCACAGACTTCAGTGGGCTAGGCGCAGATTCCCGTTGAACTGCTTGGGGTGGAGGCCATTTTTAAAAATAGTGCTGAAGGTAAGTCTATAATGTTTCCAGTTTTCAAAACAAATTTGTCCCTAAATTCTTTTTAGAGATTGTTCAAATAGCCCTAAGCCATTCACATTTACAATGGTGAGATCTTAAGTTGGCAGTTAATGAAGAGCCCGTATAATTACATACACAGCCTGTGAAATAAATAAGGTAAGCTTCTGTTTCTTCATGAGTCATGTCTACACTAGTTTTTTCTCTCCCCAACCCCCCCCGGAACATTATGATTTTCATCTCTGGAACCCAGCAGGGCTTCCTGGGGGAGCAAGAAGGCAGATAAAAGCATTTGTGCTCGCCCAGGAGTGTTTTTCAGTTAGGTGTTTTAAAGTGTTGCTCTGTAGGTGGGGCCCGAGAGCAGGTGCACTCGGAGCAGGAACGGCCCGCGCCGAGAAGGGGAGGGGCGGGGAGAGGAGGGGAGAGGAGGGGAGGGAGGGGGCGGGGCGCGCACGCCCCACGCCACAGGTGCTGCGCTCACCTGGCGTGATGGAGGACGCCCGCGAGGAGCGCGAGGTTGTTGGAAAAGACAAGCCGGGCCGCAGACCCTGCGGCTGTTGCTCTGAGCGCGTCACCGGCCCCCCCCCCCCCCCCCGCCAAGGGAGGTTCCGGGGACTCGATCCAGGGCGCACGTACCGGGTCTGGCCGGGGCCTTGGCCAGGTGGGGCCCCTGCGGCCGCGCGCTGTGCAGCCGGCCCGCCCTGCGGCCCTCGCCGTCGCGGCGGTCGCTGCGGTCGCTGCGGTGCGGCAGCAGCTCCAGGGGCCGCGGCGTGTAGAGGTCTGACTCGATCACCACCTGCCGGGAGGAGGAAGGACAGTCAGCTTGTACCTCTCCCGGGATCTTCAGACGCACCTTGGGCCCACAGTGAATTATCGGAGTTTTCCTTGCTCCAGCGAATGCTAGCAGCAGTGAGAGAACTTGGGGTAACTGGCCTCCAACAGGCAACCGTTTTATTTCATCTCAGCATGCCAAATAGTGCCATGGTGCAGGATGATGAGGGTTCCCGGCGGGGGGTGGGGGGGGTGGGTTTCCTCACCAGCAGTCCCTTCACAGAGTCAGGAGCCTGGGCCATCAGGCCAAAAATGTCCCCTGCCCTAGGGCCTGACCTGGTTTGGCAACAGAACAGGCTATTTGAAATGATGACAGTTCTGGAAATCAGGGTCTTACAGTCTTTGCGCTAAGCAGACACCCTCGTTCACACAGAGGACAGCCTTTTGAATGCTCTGGCAGAGAGAAGAGCTAGGGAGAGGACCCGGGGCCCAACTCATTCCCAGGTTTTAAACAGAAAGAAGCTGCTGGTACAGCCCCACATGCTCACATTTCCCCCCACCTTGCAGAGCACCCGTGTCAGGTGGAGCTGGGAGATGAATTTCCACTATGTGTGGTTCGCTAAGTGGAAATTCCCGAAAACCAGACAGAATGCTAAGAGCTAAGGTGTTTTCAGGAATGATCACCTGCTGAATAGTTATTTTGGGAAGTACGTTAAGAGGAAATACCTCTTTTGTCAGGACCCACCGAAATGGGCCTTAAAAGTTATAATAAACATACTTAAATCATCGAAATAATTTAAATGTAAAAAAACTTGAGACAAATAATACCATATTTTATCTTAATACCAAGAGTAGTGAAGGGAATCTTAGCAGTTTTTTGCTCTTATCCTGCATAGTTTTATACATATCCAGGACGTTGGGGTCATCCATTCTGAATTTCTTCACTCCTTTAAAGCTGGTTGGAATGTCCAATAGTACATGGCAGCTACTCAGGTTTGCATCGACTCATTCGCTTGCTCCTTCATCAGATGCCCTGGGAGGGCACGTTCCGTGCCAGGTTCTGGGCACTGGGGGCATCTGCAAGTAGGATGACCCATCTGAGCTCTTGTTCTCTAGCCTCTGATGGATCCCCGTCACTTGTCCACATAGAACAATTGTGTTGCTTTTGGAGGATGCTGAAGCAAATAAGACTAAATTTTTAAATATATATATAATGGGGTGATATTTTGATTTAATGGAGAAAAATTGGATCTTTAATACTGTTATAATGAATGGCAGGTCACTGGGGGAAATGGATCTGTGTTCACACGTCTCACACCAAAATAAATACCAGACAAATCCAAGATACATGTTAAAAACAAAAAAACACAAGAATTGAACGTGGCTCAATATAATTTGTTACGTATGAAGAGGAATGATCCCTATGTACATAGAACTCTTACAAACCAATGAAGAAGAAGAAAAGAGAAAAATGGGGCAAAAACCAGCAGCTGGCCATTGACAAGAGAAATACAAATGGTAAACATGACAGCACAAACATGAAAAGATGTCGAACAGTAATTAAATGCAAGTGAAAACAGTTGTGTGTGTGTGTTTTTTCCTCTCAGATTGCCCGTGATGAAGAAGGTAACTCCATTTGTGGTCATGCAGACCTGAGTTCATGCCCCAGTCTTGACACTTAGTGGTTCCGTGGAAAGGAGATATTCTTGTGTGTCCTTGTTGTATTGGAGCGGAGCAAATGCCTGTCATCTGTTTTAGTTTCAGTCACAGAGCTTGCACTCTTTCCTCAAGCCACATATTTATCTACAGCATCAGAGAGCAGTTCTTGTCTCCCAAAGAGGAAACTAGAAGAAGCTGTCACTCTTTGCTTCAGTTTACCACAAATAGTCCTTTGCTTAGAAAACTAATATATCCCCAATTTGGTCTTATCTGGGTTAGGAAATAACTCCTCTCAAGCCTATTTTAGGGCCCAGATTCATTCATTCTGTGCCTTTGGAGAAAGCTGATCATTCAGGAGCATGTAGGATTAATACCTTTTCTCCTCTGGGCACTCCACCCCCCCAATAATTAAAAATATTTATTCCTTTTTCCTCTCCGCTAAATTGAGATATCACTGACACCTATGATTTGGTAAGTTTAAGGTGTACAATGTGTTGATACATTTATAAGCTGTGGTATGATTAGAAGGTGGTGGTTCTGCTGGGCTGGGGGCAGCCCTGGGTCCACCCTGCACAAGCTCAGTGGGTGGTCCAGCACTGACCACCCAGCACTAACAGTCTGCTCTCCTCTTTACCTTCCTTCCCCCAGCCCGTGCTCTGCTGTGTTGCCCAGAATACTGGAATTTCCTAGGTTAATAGTTGTTTGGAGCCCCAGTCCCCAATATTTGGCCTAAGGGCTCTCCCCTGGAATGTGACCCTCCAGGTTGAATATGAGAGACCTGAGCCTCATTACTGACACAGAGCTCTTGGCTATCACAGGTATTTCTGATTTTATTTTCATTCTGTCAGCATCCTTCTGAGTGAGGAGGAGTGAGACTGGTATGTTTTCAGACCTACTTTGTACAAGGAGAAAGTAAAGCAGGTAAAGAAAGCCTGCGGAGCCCATGAGGGAGACCCAGCATTTCCTCCTCTGAAAGGGAAGCAAATGTTCCTTTTCAGGAACAGGAAACTCCACCTCCGCAATCGCTTCTCTGCACTGTGGGGTGGCAGAAGAGAATGGGAAGGGGAGAGCCAAGAGGCATTAGCTGCTCAGCCCTCTGCTAGAGGTAGGAGCGACCAGGGGATGGGGATGAGGCTGGTTACTTCCCAGATCATGACTTAGGGCCAAGTGCCCCTTCAGGGTGTCTTCCCCAGTACCCAAAAGATGCCAGTAGCAGGAAAGGAAAGAGGAGAGGTGCCCAGTTCAGAAGATTTCCCTTTCTTAGCTGGTCTTGTACTTGGTTCTCATTTCCCACAGTAACAGAAGCTCTGAGAGGGCTCCGGGGGGAGAGGGTTGGGCCCACACCAGGAAACAGACAACTGAATGGATGGCTGTGGACTTCTGAAAGCCTGGGCTATTTTCTGGTCTCTAGGACACAGTTTGGGGTGGCTGCGGCTGCTGGTGTTAGAACAAGCTGGTCTGAGAGCAGGCTCTTTAGCGGGCCCCCCACCCCAGTACGGAGGTAAGACAAGGGAATGGGGAGAGGGAAGGGAGAGGTGGGTTTAGTGTTGGATTTGCCTTTCCTAGTCAGCAAACTGCCTTCCGAAAGTAGGGGGGATGTACGAGAGCAATAAATTGATGCTCCCCTGCTGGTCTCGGGTTATTGATTAGAATAATGGAAGTCATGGGCTAACACTCAAGCCTCAGAATTCCATCCACTGACATCTTGAAGTCACACTTCTGTTTGTTTGCCAGCCTAGGGGGCTGGTAGGGAGTTGGAAAGACAGGTGAGACCTAGGTGATGGAGAATCATCATGATTTAGGGCTGATGGGATCCATAGCAATGTTCTAGCCCAACTCCCTAATTTTACACATAGGGAAACTGAGGCCAAGAGAGGTCATGTGTCTTCAGGGTCACAGAGTTATAAGGGACAGAGCCAGGATGAGGGTTGTGGTTTTATGACTTCTAGGTGAGTGCTCTTTATAAGACCCAGAGAAGTGCCTACATCCAGATAAGAAATTTCAAGTGCAATCAATCACTCAGTGCCTTTTGAAAAATCAGTAAATTTCCAGGCCAATTTCTCCCCGATCAGGTTGAACTCTGGGGAGAATGTGACATTTACAATCTCATTTCTCCATCTTTCCTGGTGGTGGTACCGCTGCTCATTATGATGGGGCTGGGAATCAGTGGCCCCTGGGGGGCCCTGACTGTACCCTAGGGATGATGTGGCACTAAGGATGGTTTAGAGACGAGAGACCTTTGTAAAGGAGGGAACCTGACTCCACACGGTAGCCCAAGGACAACAGACACAAATAAGAATTTCAGGACAAAGAAAGTCATAAACATTGGTAGATTCAAGCAGTTAGACAAAATATGAATGTTTTCCTTGGGAACTCAAAGGCAGCCAAGAGCCAGTCGGATCAGAGACAATTCTTTCTTTAGGACTCACTTCCCTCATCTTGGGTAGACTAAGACCTTTCTTGTCTTTTCTAATTTGAATGTTCCGTACAGCTGGTGTTGAGGTTTGCAAGCAAAGGATGAGTCAGGCTGTTAGGGGAAACGAGAAATTTAGAGGAGAGCTCAAAGGCCAGAGGGCATTATTAAGTTGTCTCACCTGGAGAAAGATTGCATCGGTGAAGACAGGACCCAGCTTCTAATTTTTTTCTTGAATCAAAAGCGAATTTTAATACGTATTCATATACTTGAGTCATTTTTTTTCTCTGAGTAAAAATATTTTGGAGAGGGAAAGTCATAAGCCATAAACATAACTGTCTTTCTCAAAAATTTCCACTCCCAGGAAACCTGAGAGCATGGTTCTACAGTGCTGACTGAAGTCAAGTGGCTCTTCCAGAAGGCTGTGTCCCGTATTTTGGTTGCTTTGTGTATCTCATCCCCATGTGGCTTCATCACCGCCATCTCAGACAACTGAGAGTTTCCTCCTTTATTTAGGTTCGAAATCTCCTGAGGATTTTCTTCCCTAGAACCTACTTAACTATTAGAAAGTATGGTGATTTAGTTTCCATTTTAAAAGCTTTTGTAAATACTGTTCTGTCCTTGGGTGCCTGCGTGGCTCAGTTGGTTAAGCGACTGCCTTCGGCTCAGGTCATGATCCTGGAGTCCCGGGATCGAGTCCCGCATCGGGCTCCCTGCTCAGCGGGGAGTCTGCTTCTCCCTCTGACCCTCCTCCTTCTCGTGCTCTCTGTCTCTCATTCTCTCTCGCAAATAAATAAATAAAATCTTAAAAAAAAAATACTGTTCTGTCCTTATAAAGCCAGTAGATAAAGGTGTTAGGAGTGATTCAGACAGGAACATTGTTTAGGGTTAGAAATTCAAGGCAAGAACTTGGTAGAACTAAATAGTCCCAATTCCCAAGGGATCTTTCTGGAGTCACGAATGATTTGTGGCTCCTTCTAATCTAGAGTAATGCCAAACTCAAGCCCCTTGACCGAAAAGTCTGTTGTGAAACTTTCCTTAAACTGAAAATTACCCACAAACAACCCCTTCCCTTTCCATTTTTAAAAAGATTTATTTATTTTAGAGCTCGAGTGCGAGTGGGGAAGGAACAGTGGGAAAGGGAGAGAGAGAATCCTCAAGCAGCCTCCCCACTGAGCACAGAGCCCGAGGTGGGCCTCAATTCCAGGACCCCAAGGTAATGAACTGAGCTGAAATCAAGAGTTGCCTGCTTAAACGACTGAGTCACCCAGGCGCCCCTCCCTTTCCATTTTTGGTAACACCCACTCCTTGAAAGTCAGGAGCATTTTTCTTTTAGACTGTGGGCTTAAGTTTTCAGGGACCAGGAGAAAGGTAACAATCTCTTGCCCTACCACAAAGAAATTTTCCATCCATTAAAAGCCCTTTTCTTTCCTTTTTTTTGCTTTTAAGTAGGCTCCACTCCCAGCACAGAGCCCAAGCCGGGGCCTGAACTCATGACCCTGAGATCAAGACCTGAGCTGAAATCAAGAGTCGGATGCTTAACTAACTGCACCACCCAGACACCCCTCTTTTCTTTCTTAATATAAAATATTCTCAAAAGTCATTAAAAAATACAACAACAGAAAAATGTACAAAAGACATGAGTTAGGAACCTATAGAGAAAAAAATATCAGAATCCCTGAAAAGATGAAGAATGATATTAATAATTAAAGAAATGCAAATTAAAACAAAATATTTTCACCCATCAGATTGTCAAAGATAAACAACATTGATGACATACATTACTGACTTAGGTGTTTTGGTAAGGGTATTTTAAAACAGTTGCTAAGAATTTGGTAATGGCTATAAATTTTTTTCAATGTTCCTATCCTCTGAACATTTTCTTTTTTTTAATTGAGATATAATTGGCATATAACATTAAGGAGTACAACGTGTTGATTTGATGACCAAGCATTTTCATATCTGTGAATTTATCCTCAAAAACATTTGCATAAGAGCATGAAAAATATGTTCAAGGATATTGCTTGCAGCATTGTTTTAGTAGAATTTGGTTAAATAATCTAGAAAACTTCAGATGTGATTTGGGTAGAAAATTATAGTACATTCATATAATGGCATGGTATGCAGCCTTTATAAAGAATGAGGTAGATCTATAAGTATTAACTGGCATGTAAAGACGTTCAAGATTTATAGTTTAGTGAAAAAAGCAAATTGCAAAACAATATGTTATCGAACAATGGAGCATAATAATGATATGTTAGTATATGGGAAATTTTCACTTAAAAAAAGCCAATACTAATTGAATGCTTGGTTTGTGTCAGGCTCTGGACTAAGCACTTTACATGTATTAAATCATTTGCTCTCCAATGGTTCTTGAGATATGTGCTCCTATTTTTCCCATTTGAACACTAAAGCAGTTGAGTTCCAGTATGGTGGGCAACTTGCTCAAGGTTACCTAGCTAGAAATGGATAGAACTGGAGTTTAAGTCCAGGCAGTTGGACTCTAAGTCTGTATATCTAACCATTATGTTCCACAGCTTCTTAGAATTTTCTGATATTATATTTTATATGTTCATAGTATTTGAAATTTTATAATGGGCACATACTACTTTGGGAATCAAAAAAAGGAATGTTTGTAAAAACAACAATGACTAAAACCCCATCTCATTCCCAGGATGCTGAAAAAATTCTTTTTAATGGAGAAGAGGCCTTCAAAAATTGAGATACTTAGAAAATCAAAATGGTGTTCCATGAAAAATTGTGATAGAAATAGAAACTCCAGCATAACCAAGAGGAAACAATTAGCAGTTAAACCTTTTCAGTGAAAGTACAAAGATGGATTGACAACTTCTGTATAAAGAAATCTGTAAGTAAAATGAGAAATTTACCTCATCCTTTGGTTCTAATGACATGTAAACTAATTTTAAGGTAATGCAAATGCTTATTAGAGTAGCAAAAGATAATGTAAAAAAAAAAAGAAAGTCAATGTTAGTGAGGTTGGAGGTAAATGGAAAAGCGTTGCTAGAAGCCTGACAACTGTTTAGAATTCCTGGTAATATGTGACAAAGCTGTAAGCAGAAATCATTTTTTAAAAAAATCACTATTCTCCACATCTAGCATAGTGTCTCTTACACATGGTAGGCATGAAAATATTGGATGGAGGAATGGATAGATGGAGAGATGAAACTATTCTTGTCCTTTTACTTGTTAATTTACCGTGGAATTAATCCAGAAGAATAGTATTTTGTACAAATTAATTGCGATGCTATTTATAATAGTGAAAAAATGGAACATCACAAATGCCAACAACAGGAGAATACCTCAGTCAGGGATGCTATACTCATCGTGGACTCTGTTTAAATAAGAACACAGTTTTTTTAGAGAATGAGATTTACTCTATGTGTCTGGGGAAAATGGCAGAATAGGAAAGTCCAATTCAAGGCTGTTCACTGTCTGGTGGACATTTGTCAATTATTTTGAAGTGGAAGACAGGAAATCATGCAGCCCCAACATGCCATAGAGAAAAACTTCCTGGCTATTGAGAGCAGGAAGAGGAAGTGAAGAAGCTAGATGCTGCTTTTGTAATGAAAACCAATAAAAGGGATCAAAATTGAAGTCCTTACATTCTTGGTCAAGAGGTGTTGAGAGCTTTTGACTCTTCTTCTGGCTGGACTGGACACTGCAAAGAGAGAGAAAGGAATGGTTTTAGAGAACACGGGTGAGGCTGATGTAGCCTCAGAGAGGGTTTGCACCTGGAGTGGGAGGGGCGAGGAGGAGGGGAAGTGGGGAGAATAGGCAGGGTGTAATTACAATTTTAGATGTTACTTGGCTGAGTGCACCAAAGTTCATAACAGCATTGTTCACAATAGCCAAATGGTGGAAACAACCCAAATGTCCCCTAACAGATGAGCCGATAAACAGAATGTGGTATATACACACAATGGAATATTATTCAGCCTTAAAAAGAAATCAAATTCTGATACATGCGGTAACATGGATGAACCTTGAAAACATTAAGCTAAGTGAAATAAGCTGGACACAAAAGGACAAATATTGTATGAGTTCACTTATATGAGATACCTAGAGTATTAAACTCAGAGACAGAAAGTAGAGCAGAGGTTATGAAGGGGTTGGGGGAAGAAGGGAATGGGGAGTTGTTATTTAACAGGTATAGAGTTTCAGTTAGGGATGATGAAAGTTCTGGAAATGGATAATGGTGATGTCTGCACAACAATGTGAATGGACCTCATGCCACAGAGCTGTACACTTAAAAAATGCTTAAATGGTAAATTTTATATCATGCACGTTTTACTACAGTAAAAAGCTTTAAAAAATCAATTAAGCATTAAAAAATGTTGGTTGGAAGAAGGTGTGTATTTTGTTGAAAATGGAGATACTCAGGCATCTCTTTTCCATATTGCCGCTAGAATGATTTACTCGAACTGAAATCCTACCATGTCACTGCCCTGCCTAGAACTGAGATGACTCCTTGTCACATATGGGATAAGTGATCAGATGAGTGCTAGGTGATGGTATTTTCTGCAGAGCACCTACAGCCGTGAAACCTGGCGTCCAGTACATTAGTTAGGAGGGTTCCTGACTCCCTTCACTTGAGTGTGAATCAGAACTGAACCACTTGCCACTTACGTGACTTGGGCAAATAACTCATCCTCTCCACACCTTCCTCTCCTCGTCTGTAAGACAGTGGGGATTAATAGCACCCACCTCAGAGGGCTGGGACAAGGATGAAACGAACTAATTTTTATAGAGCCCTTGGTCCAGTGCCTGGCAAAGAGTAGGTTCCCAGGAATCAATGGTGGTTATTATGATTGTCCTCCATCTCTGCAAGCTGAAGGCAGGTGGAAAGAATAGGTGATAACTTCTAGATCCTATAGCATTCCATTAGGATTTCTCTTACTGGAGTTTTCTCCATTTCCTCCTGCTGTTCCCCGATTCCTCTCCCCAACCCCTCCCCATTGTTGTTTATCCTCAAGAGAATTATTTTGAATGCTGTGGTGCTGTTCACTCTAGAATTAAACCCCCTCTGGTGTGTCTCAGGAAGTAACTTCTGGTATAACTTCTTGGTAAAACCATAGCTTTCACTTTTTGTATTTACTGTGAATTGTGTCTATGAATTTTTTTCCCTTAAAGGGCTCTCTTTCTCTCCAGAAAGTAAAAACCCACACTTGTCCTCAGCTATAGACTTGGTATCTATGTCCCATGCCTTTAAAATACTTAAGTAACAGTCTAACACTTGCTGCTGCCATATTTTTGTGAGACATTAAGATGGCTCAGCTAAAAAATACATATAAATATTAAGTTGAACCCAATATATAGATGTATGGGTGTGTTGGAAAGAAGGATATAATACAACAATAGAAAGGTAATAATAGCTCACATTGAGCTTCACCAGGTGATGGCTTACTTGCCTTATCTCATTCATTCCTCGTAGCAACTCTGTGAGCCAGGTACTCTGCATTACCCCTATTTTATTGGTGGGGATGCACAGTTGATGGTGGAACAAGGCCCTATCCTCTTAACCATTGGCCACACTGTCCATGCTGCTGAACCTGTGCTCAGAAAATGTCTTGGCCATTTTTGTCATGCTAAATGGTAGCATTGGGAAAAGGGCATCCTAGGGAGAACTATAACCTTGTTAGATAAAATGAAGCCACCTTCTATTTCTGTAGGTAAGGAATGTGGGGATGTATTGAAGAGTTACCCATTTCTCTTATAAGCAGTGACTTAAGGAAAGCTAGCAATGTCTTCTCTCACTGAAAGCCCTCTGCTTGATAGCTTTGGAGAAAGCAAGATGAGGCAAAAAAGGAAGTGCGAGGAGGTGAAATTCTTCCATTCACGGTCTAAGGTAAGGCTGCAAATACTCCTTTTCTAGTGAACAGCTTCCTGAGCAGTGAAATGTCCATGAATACCAATGAATACTTGGTTTATGACCAGGAGATGGCCATGAATGAAAATGGCAAGAAAGAAATACAGGATTCAATATTTATCTTTGAACATAGTCATTGCTCTAAATATGGAATAAAAATAGACATCATTTTGTAAGTGATGTATTTAATGGTGCTTACTACATGCTGGGTACTGTTCTAGATGCCTTATATGTTTTTTTTTTTAAAGATTTTATTTATTTATTTGACAGAGAGAGACTCAGCGAGAGAGGGAACACAAGCAGGGGGAGTGGGAGAGCAGGAAGGACCCTGGGATCATGACCTGAGCCAAAGGCAGACGCTTAACAACTGAGCCACCCAGGAGCCCCAAGATCCTTTATATGTTTTATCTGTATTTCAATCCCCCCCCCCCATAATAACCCTGAGCAGTAAAGTCGAGCTCTCCCTTTTACAAAAGTAGAAACTCTGGCCTAGAGAGATGAAGTAGACTGCCCAAAGTCACACAGTGTAGAAGTGACCACAGTCTCTTGGCCACTATGCTAAGCAAATGGAGTCAAAGGTCCTGTTTCAAATGCTTTTATTCAGGTGAAGTGTGACATTGCTCCTGAATTATTGAATAAGTTTTTAATTAAAAGGGGCTATTCAGCTTTGATTTGTTTCTTCCTCTAAAAATTGTTAAATGGAAAGAAATAACAGGAAATAGACAAAATTTAACATTTTCATATTTGCTTCCAATTTGTTTTTTTCTCATGTAAAAGAAATAAAAAATTAGGCAAGTTTAGATTCCCTTTCTACTCTCCCCTTATTCTTCTTCCACTCCTCCCCAGGGCTAGTAAGATCACTAATTTTTTCTGTATCTTTCCAGCCTATGTTTTCATACTCTTTCTGAATATGTATCCATAAGTTGTTTTGTATTGCCAGATATAGTAATTGTTATCATACATATAAAATTCTCATCCAGCCTTTTCTATTTTTTTCCACTCAACATTATGCTTTTGAGATCTGTATCCATACACATAGATCTAGTTCATCCCTGTTGACAACTGTGGAATATTCCATAGTACGATGACACCGCATTTTACCCCCTCCCCTCCTCAAGGACATTGAAGCTATTTTCAATCTTGCCCTCCTAGAATCAATGCCCCTGTGAACATCTGTGAGTAAGAGTATCCAGAAGTGGAAGTGCTGGGTCAGAGGGTGAGCTTTGACTTTCCAGGTACTTCCAGAGTCTCCAGACAGAGTTCCAACTCCTGCACGTGGGCAGACTTCTCGCTCTTTTTTCTCTCTCTATGTGGCAATGGATGTCAAAAGCTTTATTTATGTTCTGCTGGCTGTCTCTTTGTGACCAGGCTGAGTCTCTCCCTACCCCCACCCCCCAGCAGTGGCCCTGTCAGTGGCTGACACGGGAAGAAGAAAGGGATTGTTTGAACAGGGGGTCACAACACCAGCAAACATCCAGCCCCCTTCATTCAAGTCTGACAATGAGACCGGGGCTAAGCCAGAGTCCCAGGCTCTCCCAGCAAGGCAGGGGCCGTGGGGAGAGAACAGAGGGGCAGGAGAGAGGGCTGAGCTTTGGAGGGGGTGAGGGAACTGTCCAGTAACCAGACACCTGCTGTCCGCTGAGCTCACACACAAAGCCCTCCCTGGGACTTGACACCATTCACCCCGAGCACAAGAGCTGACAGAGTCACACGTTTTGGTGATGCTAGTTCCAGGTGAAGTTTGGGAGCGGGGCCCTGGGATCTGTGTTAGAGGCCAGCCCTGGGTCAGGGCATTATTTGACCACTTTATTAGACTTCAGGCCACTGCCGGGAGTATTTCTCCTCACATCTGATGGCATAGTTAGAAATCATACTTTTGAGCCAGCTGGTTCTCATTTCAGAGCCCACCTGCTCATTGGAGAAGAAGAAAGAATCTTTCTAGCTGCCCTGGGAATTTTGTTTTCATCTCTGTTTCCTAAAACAATGGCTTGCTGTCACTTTCATTCGCATATTGGGTTACCAGTACTGAATTAAGTGGAACTGGGGGCATTTAACTGCCCTCATTCCCCCCACCCCTTTGATGGATTGTTTCTCAATGACTGATGTTTATCCATGTACCTCCTTTTCAGAAACAACAACAACAATAACAAATACCATCACAGCAGCGAGCGCATCAACCCCTCTTGAGAGACCTGAGGATAAGCCCTAGTAAAACAGCACGTGATTGTCCTTAACCTCTGGCAGAAGGTGCCGCGGTGAGGAAACCGTCAAGGGCAATTTTACTCACCCTTGGAAGGGATCACGGTGGTGAAAACTTCTATATTTTCATCACTGCAGCTGTAAATCTGATGCATCGTTTCAGCCTTCTCTCCCCCAAAGTGCCGGGAACCGGAAGCCTCTCTCTGAACCCCTAGTCGCGAGGTTTCCTAATCCAGTCTGGCTCGGGGATCATTGTGCAGGTCCACAAAAGACAGGCTGGTGCTGTGATCTCATCTCATTCCAGAGTCTTCACTGCAACATTTTCTAATCCCATCTGTCTTTTTTTTTTTTTTTCCTGAATCCTATTATTGTAAACCTTTGATTGAGGGTGGAGGCTTCAGTCCCCTCCCAGCCAGGATGTATTTAACATTTTTATTTTGCCGTGTCTGCCGCAGTGATTTTGGAAGTCTTTTGTGAAGTAATGATGAAGTGAAATCCCCGACTCGGTTAGCGCCAAGCTTCGCTGGAGAATTTCACCGAAAAGGAAACGTGGATTTTGCTACCAGCAATTACCCTTTTCATTTCGGAAAGGAAGAGGGCTTTTTATTTATTTATTTTTTTCCCTCCAGAAGAACTGGATATTCAGTAATTTGTCGTGTGTTAATTTGGCATCCTTCTAAGTTTCTATTTTAAACAAAAGGACTGTTTCTCCAGAGCCTTTTCCCCTCATGCCAGTACATGACAAGGCTGACATTTCTAGAGAGCGGTCTGTTTAGCATCTCCTTGTACAACCCTCAGGTGCTTGCAGAGCAATGGTAACGAGCAGTGCCCTGACACCCAAGGTAGCACAGGAAGATTAGATTTACAAGAGGATTGTATTTTTATTACCCTAAATATCCTAGTATATATTATCCTATATTTATGTAGAATAATACGTATCCTATATTTTGTCTTATATATTCTATGTATACACACAGAAATAAGGTATGTCTGAAATGTATGTGTATTATGTCAAACCCACCGTCTTTCATTACACCATGACAGATTTATTTCTTCATGTTGAAAGTGATGATGTAATCATATTAAAAATGATAGTTGGCATTTATGAAATGCTTGCTAAGAGCTAGGAAGCGTGATGTGTAATCTCATTTAATGTCTACAACCACCCAACGAGACTAGCCATTATTTTTGCCATTTTATAGGTGAGGAAACTGAGGCCTGAAGAGACTGAGTAATTTGCCCAAGATTAAAATACCTAGTTTCATGGCAGAACTAGGATTTAATCCCTAATTTGACTCCAAAATCAATGTACTTAATCATTAAATTATACTCCATTCTTTACTTCCAAAGCCTTGGCCCCTACTTTTTTTTTTATGATGTTCTGTTAATCACCATACATTACATCATTAGTCTTTGATGTAGTGTTCCATGATTCATTGTTTGCGTGTAACACCCAGTGCTCCATTCAGTACATGCCCTCATTAATACCCATCACCAGGCTAACACATCCCCCCACCGCCCTCCTCTCTGGAACCCCCAGTTTGTTTCTCAGAGTCCATAGTCTCTCATGGTTCGTCTCCCCCTCCGATTTCCCCCCCTTCATTTTTCCCTTCCTACTATCTTCTTTTTTTTTTTTTAACATATATTGTATTATTTGTTTCAGAGGTACAGGTTTGTGATTCAACAGTCTTGCCCCCTACTTTGAACCTGGGGGTTCAAAGCCCATCTTAGACTTGGACTTGGTGTCCACCACTCTTTCTATAGTAGACAAATTTGGGGCATTTACTCATCAGTTAGTTGTCAATATTACACTTATGTCTCAGAATTGCACCTAGCCACAGAGGATGGCTCTGGGAAGCCATGCTTATTCTCTCTGAATTTGTTCCCTGGACCACATTTGACTGGACCAGGGTAGACACCAAACCCAAACAGCTGCCTCCTGGGAACAGAATTTGGGCCTTAGGCTGGGGCCAGAGGGAAGGTATAAACTAAATATCTAGGTGGTTCTCAGGGTCAATGGAGGTGAAATTGAGGGGAAGCCAGTGGAAATAAATGGAACCGATGGTCTGGACAGGGCCTGAGGCCTGGATGCAAATCCAGGGTAAAGAGTTTTAGCTGGGGGAGGGGAGCAAGTACTTTCACCTTGATGCATACTTGGTGGGTCTGTGGTTATCTGTACGGGTGGGTGAGAGCCATTGTGAGGGATGGGGGGTTGGGGGTAAGCGAAGTACTGGAAAAGTGAGGGATGGGTGTGGAGAATTGAGAAAGAGCATAAAGAGGCAGAGATAAGGGAGGGACAGAAAAATGGTCCAATTTGGTAGTTTCCAATGAGATACCTAGGTCTCTATCTGATAAGTTTCCTTTTTGATTAAGTAGGTTTTGGTCATTTTCAGGTAAAAAGACATGTCTAGGGCGCCTGGGTGGCTCAGTTGGTTACGCAACTGCCTTCAGCTCAGGTCATGATCCTGAAGTCCGGGGATCAAGTCCCACATCAGGCTCCCTGCTCAGCGGGGAGTCTGCTTCTCCCTCTGACCCTCCCCCATCTCATGCTCTCTCTCTCTCATTCTCTCTCTCAAATAAATAAATAAAATCTTTAAAAAAAAAAAGACATGTCTATAAATTTTATAACCTCCACAGTGATTACATTTTTAAATAATAGAAAATTTAGAGGAATATCTAAATAGAAAGCAAGATCCAAAATTATGTTAACAAACTGAAATTATGTTAACAGACTGTAGGTAATAAAACATACATGGAATTTAATAAAACTAAATATAAACATTAACCTTTACATTAAAAAATTATATAATACAGAATTGGGGTGACCTGGTTTAGCAGCATCTTATTAAAAAGAAACCTGGAGTTTTGGTTAACCACATGCTTAATAAGAGATAATAGTAAAGAGTAGGGGCTAAAAGACACAAACATAGTTTCAAAGACCTGATACTAAATTAAAATTAAGAATCTTCTAGGGTAGGGGCACCTGGGTGGCTCAGTCATTAAACGTTTGTCTTCGGCTCAGGTCATGATCCCAGGGTCCTGGGATCAAGCCCCGCATTGGGCTCCCTGCCCAGCGGGAAGCCTGCTCCTCCCTCTCCCACTCCCCCTGCTTGTGTTCCCTCTCTCACTGTGTCTCTCTCTGTCAAATAAATAAATAAATAAATAAAATCTTAAAAAAAAAAGAACCTTCTAGGGTACCCAGAAGCCAATCAGGGTCACCTGGATTTAATCTCAAGGAATCCTGGCTGGATTAGGTTTTTTTTAAGACGGCCCAAACTTAGTCAATTAGAGTATATTGTATTATGTTTAATGAATAAGCCTGAAACACAGAACTAAATAAGCTAATGTAACGAAACACACCCAGAGAAAAACAATTCTTAAGAAATAATTTTTACCTGTTGCAAATATTTTTGAAGTAATAAGAATAATACATGCTTATTTTAACACATTCAAAAATTATAGATGGGTATACAGAAAAAGTGAAATCTACTTCCCCTATTCTAGCCTCACTTCCTAAAAGCAATCATTGTTTACAGATTGGTGGTGCATTTCCAGATTTGTTTATGCTTATTTATATATATCAGCATATATATAAATATATATATATAAATAATTTAAAAAATAGAAGTGGAGTCCTACTACACATATACATATGCATGCATGCACTCATTCATGTGTGAACATTTATAGTTCCCATTTTTAAAATAAATGTGCAGACTACTGCACTGTAAGAATTTGTCCACTCCTTTTTAAAAAAAGATTTTATTTATTTGAGAAAGAGAGTGTGCATGGGGAGGGGGAGGGGCAGAGGGAGACGCAGACTCCCGCTGAGCAGGGGCTAAACTTGCCTTGGGGCTTGATCCCAGGAGCCTGGGATCATGACCTGAGCCCAAGGGAGACACTTAGTGGACTGAACCACCCAGGTGCCCCTGTCTACTTTCTTGATAGACCTATAGCTTATTTCCATTTTAAAAAATTAAAAACAATGCTGTGAAGAACATCCTTATATATGTATCCTTATACATGTCTTCTAACTTTTTTGTAGGCTACGTTTCTAGTTGTGAGAGTGGGTCATAGCATAAGGGTGTTTAAAATTTTGAGGGATTTTTCCACATTGCCTTCCAAAAATTCTGCATCCGTTGACACTCTCACTAATAGGATATGAGGGGCTTATTCCCCACACCCTAGGCAATATTGATTATTAATTTTTTTTGCCAAAATTATACTGCTTGGCTTTTGGGCTCTGAGCCAAGAATCTTGATCATATTAGATAGTTACGGAACTCCTTGCCCAGAAACCTTACAATCCATGAAGGGGAGGACAGCTGAGACCTCGTTTTGGAATATAAACTCTATAATCTGTACGCAACAGTTGAATACACACCACACCTGTGAGTCCTAGCGGCCGCCCCTGCCAGGGCAAGCCGAAGCCTAAGTCAGGCAGTCTGTCCTGGTCTGGGTTCCTCTTCTCTCAGGTTCTGGGAAGTCACGGATGAGGACTCTACACTGTTGGCATGTGGATGCCCACTTACTTTCAATTTTAAAATTCTGTTTCTGCCCTGTCTCAAAGGGCAGGCAATTAATGTCAATGGAAGACTTTATTCATTGCATGCTTGGCTACCTATCTGCCTGGCTAATAGGGAGGGCTGAGTGGTGCTGCCTTTGTTTCTCCAACCTCAGAGTTCTGGAGATCTACCCTCACAAAGATGCTAGCAAGTTTCATTTCTGTTGAATCCTAAGCAATGCTTCTCAGTCTTTAATGTGATAAGAACTAGGGCCTTGTTAAAGTGCAGATTCTGATTGCATGGCTCCGAGGTGGGGCCTGAGAGACTGAGTTTCTAGGGGGCCCCCTTGAAACCCTGGTTGTTGGCGCCAGGGCACGCTTCGGAATTAGAGCAAAAAGTTCATTTTAGGAGAGCAGACGTTCCTGACCCAGAGGCACTAGCATTATGAGGAGCTCAGGTCTCTCACCAGACTGTTTAAATATGATTCTCCAGGGCCAAGGCATAGGTATTTAAAAACACCCCTGATGATGATCATATGTGGCTGGGGCTTGGAAGGAGTGAGGTGGTTCTCAGATTGTCTTCAGGCAGCAGCAGCATGGGGCGGGCGGGGGGACGGGGAATGTATTAGACATGCAAATTCTCAGGCCCACCCTGCCTCCTAAATCAGAACCTTTCAGAGAGAGCGCAGCAATCCTTGTTTTAACAAGCTCTCCGGGGCCTCTGACCTTTGCTAAAATTTGAGAACCACTCTTGACAGAGCCATCCTCCAAGATTTGGACTCGTGGTTATTTTTTTTTTAAGTTTTTTTTAATTTATTTTTTTATTATGTTCTGTTAATCACCATACATTACATCATTAGTTTTAGATGAAGTGTTCCATGATTCATTGTTTGCGTATAACACCCAATGCTCCATGCAAATGTGCCCTCTTTAATACCCATCACCAGGCTAACCCATCCCCCACCCCTCTCCCCTCTAGAACCCTCGGTTTGTTTCTCAGAGTCCATAGGCTCTCATGGCTCGTCTCCCCCTCCGATTCCCCCCCTTCATTTTTCCCTTCCTGCTATCTTCTTTTTTTTTTTAACATATAATGTATTATTTGTTTCAGAGGTATAGACCTGTGATTCAACAGTCTTACACAATTCACAGCGCTCACCATAGCACATACCCTCCCCAATGTCTATCACCCAGCCACCCATCCCTCCCAACCCCACCACTCCAGCAACCCTCAGTTTGTCATGGTTCTAAACCCTGATTGCGCATCAGACCTGCTAAGTAAGCAGCCTGATAAAGCCTGGGCTGCACCCCCATTTTTTTCTGATTCCAAAGATCTGGAGTGGTTCCTAGGAGTGTGTGGCTTTGAAAGCATCTGGGGGATGTGGATTTAGCGGCTGAGCAGAGCGGTGGTAGCCCTTCAACATAGTATGGTGGTCTATGGCCCCTGGCTTGGGCAGGACAGTGTTCGCCCGTTCGTCCCACATTAATCGAACCCCATCATGTGCCAACACTATGTCGAAGATATCACTGTGGAACACCTATTAGGTACCAGGCATTTTTTTTTAAAGATTTTATTTATTTGACAGAGACATAGCGAGAGGGGAACACAAGCAGTGGGAGTGGGAGAGGGAAAAGCAGGCTCCCCATGGAGCAGGGAGCCCGATGTGGGGCTCGATCCCAGGACTTGGGATCATGACTGAGCTGAAGACAGACGCTTAACGACTGAGTCACCCAGGTGCCCCAGGTACCAGGCATTTTATACATTAGTCCTACAACAGTCTGGCAAGGTGGACGTACCACCACTTTACAGAAGAGAGACCCTAAGCCAGGTCAGTTATGACTCCAAAACCTGGACTCCTTGCCACCCCCCAAATCTAATCTGTGCAGACGTGGGGGGCCCCTGTGTTCAATCTTCAGTGGTTTATTTTGTGAAATTGGAGATACATTCCCAATTTTAGCGGATGTAACATTCACCTTTCAGTTCCTCTGAGGGGGCGAGAGATGGTTTCAATCTTTAACTTAGGCAAATTGATGTTCTCTGTGTGTGAAAAAGACTCTCCTCGTCAGAGGGCAGGTGCTTGGAGGGTAGGGTGATCAGATGAAATACAGGTTACCCAGTTACATTTTAATTTAAGATAAATAACAAATAGTTTTTCTAGTCTAGTCTAAGTATTGGTTTTCTAGCATAAGGTATGTGCCCCATTCATTGCACAGGGTATACTTATATGAAAAATGATTTATTGTTTACTGGAATTCAAATCTAACTGGGCATCCTATATTTTTATTTGCTGAATCAGGCAAGCCTATTGCAGTGGGTTTTCTGGCCCAGGTGATGAACATGCTCCATCTCCTTGTGATCAGCGATGCTCCTGTTTTAAAAGCTCACAGCTAAGACTGTGGGAGGGGCAGAAGACAAATTCACCTGCTCTTACTAGGTTCTGCAATAATCGAGATAATCAGACACAGGCTTAGTCTAATAATACTTTAAAAAAATAGCACTTACGGGCGCCTGGGTGGCTCAGTCGGTTAAGCGACTGCCTTCGGCTCAGGTCATGATCCTGGAGTCCCGGGATCGAGTCCCGCATCGGGATCCCTGCTCAGCGGGGAGTCTGCTTCTCCCTCTGACCCTCCTCCCTCTCGTGCTCTCTGTCTCTCATTGTCTCTCTCGCAAATAAATAAATAAAATCTTAAAAAAAATTAAAAAAATAGCACTTACTATATGCCAAGCACTACGCCGTGAGCCTTTTGCTCACTTTTTATCTATTATCACCTGTAAGTAGGCCCAGTGCCAGTATCACCATTTAACAGATGAGAAAACTGAGGCCCAAAGCAGCGTGGTGACTGGTCTAAGACAGGGTTTCTCAACAGTGCCATTGTCAAAATCTGGGACCAGATAGTTTTTTGTTGTGGGGACCATCTGTCCTGTGCATTGAGGAATGTTTACTGGCATCCCCGGCCTTTACTCATTAGCTGCCAGGAGTATTCCCACAGTTGTAACAATCCAACTTGACTACACACGTTACCAAATGTCCCCTGTGGGGCAAATTCACCTCTGGTTGAGAACCACTGATCTAGGACTTGATAGCTGTTAAGATGTTGAGCCAGCATCAGGACCCAGGCAGCCTGCCCCAAAGCTTATGCTCTTAGACAAGGCAACAATTTCATCCAGAAAAAAAGTTCAGAAATCAAGAGGAATCTATCGTATCACATTTATTTGGAAGAAAATCATTTGAAAAATGACATGCAGAGCTTTTGCATGACCTATTATTATTGCATCTGGATTTCCGCTTTGGGTGTTATCACAGGGCTCTGTAAGGCTCAGAGTGGATCATGCCTAGACCTTGTGGGCATTTAATATGGTTGTTGAAATATGGCATGAATGAGAAGATCCTGCTTGTTACGGGGAAGGTTCTCCCTGCCTTGAAAAGAGAATGGGCTTGGGGCGCCTGGGTGGCTCAGTCGTTAAGCGTCTGCCTTCGGCTCAGGTCATGGTCCCAGGGTCCCGGGATCGAGCCCCGCATCGGGCTCCCTGCTCTGCGGGGAGCCTGCTTCTCCCTCTCCCGCTCCCCCTGCTTGTGTTCCCTCTCTCGCTGTGTCTCTGTCAAAAAAATAAATAAAATCTTTAAAAAAAAAGAGAAGAGAATGGGCTTTACCATGGTTCTCAGGCCATCCTCCTATAGCCCGAGGAATGCATAACACCCCTCACTCCCCTCTCCGTACTGAGGGCAACAAAACCCTGACCCTGCCAGACCTCACCATTCCATCACTGTGCATTCATTCATATTCGGGGTTTTTTGCTCTTTTTTTATTGAAGTAAAATTCACATAACATGAAATTAACCATTTTAAGGCATACATTTCCGTGGCACTTGGTATATTCACAGT
This sequence comes from Leptonychotes weddellii, assembly GCF_054177405.1. NCBI lineage: Eukaryota > Metazoa > Chordata > Mammalia > Carnivora > Phocidae > Leptonychotes > Leptonychotes weddellii. The sequence continues at coordinate 111,784,473 of NC_138372.1, read as the reverse complement.
GGTTGTGCTACCATCGCTCCTATGAGCACTGCCTAGTTGCCAAATATTTCCTCACCCCAGAAGGAAACCTTGTACCCATCAATCATTCCCCATTCCCCCTTCTGCCAGCCTCCAGCAATGACTGGTCTGCATTCTATCTCTACAGATTGATGTATTCTGATATTTCATATAAATGAAATCATACAGTTGTGAACTTTTGTGTCTGGCTTCTTTCCTTTAGCCTAATATTTTTTTTTAAAGATTTTATTTATTTATTTGAGACAGAGAGAATGAGAGACAGAGAGCATGAGAGGGAGGAGGGTCTCCCCACCGAGCAGGGAGCCTGACGCGGGACTCGATCCCGGGACTCCAGGATCATGACCCGAGCCGAAGGCAGTCGCTTAACCAACTGAGCCACCCAGGCGCCCTAGCCTAATATTTTTGAAGTCCATCCATATTTCATTCATTTAGTTTTCCAACAGCTACTTAGTGAACACCTACTATGCACCAAGCACCGGGGATGATGAAGTGTAAACTCATAGAGCTTACATCCTATTGAAAGAGACAGATGATAACCAGATGCTACAGTCTGAATGTTTGTACCACCAAAATTCATATCTTAAAATCGTAGTGCCCAATGTGGTGGTATAAGGAGGTGGGGTCTTTGGGAGGTGCTTAAGTCACAAAGGTGTAGTCCTCAAGAGTGGGATGGATGTTCTTATAAAAGAGACCCCACAGAGCTCCTTAACCCCTTCCAGCACATAAAGACACAGTGAGAAGGAGGCACCAGCTATGGACCAGGAAGATTCACCAGAACGCAGACAGCTGGTGCCTTGATCTTGGCCTTTCCAGTCTCCAGAACTGTGAGAAATAAATTTCTGTTGTTCATTATTTTTATTTTTAATTTTTTTTTATGAGAGACTCTTTACAAAAGATTTTATTTATTTATTTGAGAGAGAGACAGTGCCCATGCATGTGTGTGTGCGCAGGAGTGTGGGGGGAGGGGCAGAGGGAAAAGAAGAGAATCTCAAACAGGCTCTAGGCCCAGTGCAGGGCTCAATCTCACAACCCTGAGATCATGACACGAGCCAAAACCAACAGTCGGATGCTTAACCAACTGAGCCACCCAGGCTCCCCTCTATTGTTTATAAGCCACCCAGTTTGTGACATCTCATTATAGCAACCCGAATGGACTAAGATACCAGAATAAATCAGTAAAATATTTGCAGTTTTAAAAGGGGTGGCCAGGGAAGACCTCACCCCCCCAAAAATGGTCTTGAATAGCCAGAGGGGCATGAGGAAGTTAGCCTGCAAATAACGGAGGGAAGAACATCTTAGGCAAGGGAACAACAAGTGCAAATATCCTGAGACAGAAGTTTGTCTACTTGTTTGCAGAATATTCTGGAGTCACTGGAATAGAGTGGACAAGGAGAGGGTAGGAGATGAGGCCCAAGAGGCAGCAGGAAGCTACATGAAGGGCCTTATAGGTAGGGTGACTATGTAACTTATAATCCAAACTAGACTGCTTTTGAGGGGGAAAGCAATTGCTACTAAATTATTCTGGGCAATCAGGTATAAACTGGGATTGTTCTAGGCATGCTGGATCATAGCAAGGATTTAGCTTTTACTCTGAGTGAGATGGGAAGTCACTGGTGGGCTTTGAGCAGCACTGGGCCATGATCTGGCTTGAGACCTTCACTCTGGTTACTGTGTTGAGAGGGTGAGAAAGTGTGGTAAGGGCAGCAGCAGGGGGAGGCAGTGAGAGACCCTTGTAGGACCACAGGTGAGAGGTGATGGGGGCTTGGATCAGGGTGACAGTGGAAGGGGAGGTGAGAACTGGTCACATTCTGGATGTAATTTAAGGTAAAACCAATAGGATTGCTGACCAACAGGCTGTGGGTGTGAGAGAAAGAGAGGAGTTAAAGATGGCCCCAGGAGAAGGCTGGAAAAGGAAGCGATTTGGGGGGCATATCATGTTGCAGGTCCAGTTCCCAGGAAGCTGACTCTGAGATGAAATCTGCAGGGAGCAAGTTTGCTGGCCATTGCTTGCAAGATCAGCACCTGGGGGCGAAGTGAAGGAAGTGGGATCAGGCAGAGGAAGTTGCTGGGATGCCATGGAGTCCCAACGAGGAACTCAGCCAACCCCAGGAAGGAACTTGGAGGCTGGGCAGTCTTCAGATTTACCCAAACTGAGTCAAGGTAGTCAGTCTGGTCTCCTACTCGACGTCCTACTTGAGTGGCCCCAGCTGGAGGCCACCTTGGGAAGGGTGTGATCTTGGGCGGGTTGGTTCTCCCCAGTGGAGCAAGCTCTAGTGCGAAGTCAGCGCTGAGCCGCCAGCCAGCAACACTCAGCCGCGGGGGAGGAGAATCTGGGCAGGAGCTCAACTTCAGACCTGAAGTTTGAGATGTGAGGGAGACAGTGAATGACTCCTGTTCCTTTTCTGATACCAGGGGACTGTACAGTCTCTCAGTTCCTTCAAGGTGGCTCTCGACCCATACTATTCCCATGCTTACCCTGAACCACTGGAGCGGCACTGTCCCATAGAGATATAATTCTAGCCACATATCTAGTTTAAAATATTGTAGTAGCCACACTCAAAAAGTTCAAAGAAATAAGTGACATTAACTTTAATAGTATCTGCTATTTAGGGGCGCCTGGGTGGCTCAGTTGTTAAGTGTCTGCCTTCAGCTCAGGTCATGATTCCAGGGTCCTGGGATCGAGTCCCACATCGGGCTCCCTGCTCGGCGGGAAGACTGCTTCTCCCTCTCCCACTCCCCCTGCTTGTGTTCCCTCTCTCGCTGTGTCTCTCTCTGTCAAAAAAAAAAAAAAAAAAAAAGAATATCTGCTATTTAACCTAAAAGATCCAAAATATTATCACTTTAATAGATAAGCAATATAAAAATCCTAATGAGATATTTGACTTATTTATGCTAAGTCTTCAAAATCTGGTATGTACTTTACATTTACATTACAGCCCATTTCAATTTGGACTGGTCCCATTTCAAGGGCTTCATAGCCATGTGTGGCTAGTGGTCACCATATCGGACAGCACAGTTCTAGGGGTTCTCCAACCTGCCAAATCTCCATTGGCTCTTGGCCTTTGCACTTGACATTCTCACTTTCAGCATCACTTCTACTGGAAGATTCCCAAGGCAGGTCAGGGGGGTCATATTCCACTGTAGCACCACACTGAGGAGTGATTGTTTGTTTATTTGTCTGCCTGCTCAACAAAAGCCATGTGCCCTATTCATTGTGGTAACCCCAGTGCCCAGTACCGTGTTGGGCACAGAGTACATACTCAGTGATTTTACCGTGAGTAAATTATAGCAACACTCTATTTGTATATAATTTGGGAGTCAGGAGGCTAATAGAGGCACAGGTTTTTCTCCCTTTCTCCTCTTCCGGCCTTGCAACAATACCAGGATTGATGGGGACATACCTAGACCTTCCTCTGGGAATCCAGCTGAACTTGAGACAGTGTGCTCTGAGTGGCATTAAGAGGCTTTATCTAACAGAAATGTATTGAACAGTCCTTTGAACAGGGCACTATCACTTTCCTTTTGTTGTTTTCCTTTCCCTTTGTTCTTTCATTTTCCATTTCTTTGACAACAGCCCCCAAATTAAAGCACCCAGGACTGAACATCCATGAAAAGAAGCCACAAAATGCAGAAGTGATGGTGACAATAGGTAACTCACTGCAGTGGAAAATCAGAAGTGTGAGGAGTGGGGAGACTGTTGAGACTTCCCAAACACCATAATCTCCTGGCAGTAGGGCTTGGGCGGCAAGTGATGTGGGTTCCTGAAAACCCACAGTGCGTGTTGCTTGATCTCCCTCTGGAATGTGTTGCTTTCCTCTTTGGTGACGATGGCTTACTTGCCTTGTTACATGCTTGAACTGTTGTGTGAGCATAGCTTCTTTCTTTTTCTTTAAGAGAGAATTTGGCAAAAAATGTTCATGCTAAACAATGGAAACTCCCATTTTCCAGTTATCTTCAAATTAAAAAACTTTTTCATTATGAATAATTTTAAACATACAAAAGATAGTATAAGGAACTCTGAAGTTCCCATCACCAAGCTTTAACAATGATCAACTCATGGCCAATCTTTTTTCATCTATATCTCTGCCCACTCACCCCACCCATTGTATTTTAAAACCAATTCCAGATAGCACAGATCTGAGATATCATCTACAAATATTTAAGCATGCTTCTGAAAGAGGTGTGTTTGTTGTTGTTGTTGTTGTTGTTGTTGTTTTTAGCTTAGAAAAATGACTTTGGCTTCCCTTGCTACCTCTGGTTTTTTGGTGAGATGAGAATTGCAAATCAGGTCTCTATGCTCAACGTTATGGTACATTCTTAGGTATTTAATGGCTGGCGAGTTAATGACATGAGCAACCAGAGTTGCTATTAGCTCTTGATTTATGAAGCCACATGTTCAGCTTGTATGACGGATGTCATTAAGATCAGGCATGGCGGGCGCATTCATCTGTCTCTGCCCAGCGCTCTTCAGTCATGAACGCACTCAACAGATGGAAAATTTCATGGCCACAAATGGAATTGTTTATCCTCTCATTGTTCCCATGTCAGCAATCAAACTAAATCCATTACCCACCAATAAAAAGATCAGCCTGCTGCCAATTCAGCCATGGAAGGAACCAAAGCTATGTTGAAGGGATTTAGAGTTTTAGAGGGGATAAAAAAGTAATAAGCCACATAAAAGTTAAGACTCGAGAGAAGAGTTTGAGTCTCTCATTTTAAAGCTGAAGGTTTTAAGGGATTTAAAAGGAAGGCCTAGAAATTCAATCTTTTCTGTAACATAAAATACACTCTAGAGACCTTTAATTATAAATATTTCATAGCTTTTATTGTGTGTTGATGGCTTTATTTCATTTAAAAAATCAAAAGCACTCAAATTGGGCTTTGAAGAAAAAGGAAATGTCAGATTCATAATGGAAAAGCTGCTAAGATGTTAATGTTGTTACTAATGGTAGGAAGATTTTCTTTTGTGTAGATAAATAGTTGTCTATTCTTTACAAAGTTATCCCTCATTGGCCTAGATAGGGGGTTCTCTGTGCATTGATCTGTAAGAGGGGGCTCCTAAATTCTGTGGACCCCCCAGGTTGCCCTCCCAACGTTCTTAGTGGACCAGGACTTTAAAAGGCATATCTTAGAATACTTTTTGCTTTTTGCCAGGTTGTTTTTATATCAGGATATAATGGGCAAGAGATATTTGTTCTCCTGCTCATTAGTTGTAGCTGAGGATCTGGGGCATGTAGGCTTTGCATTTATTAAGTTGAAAAGTTTGAGACTTTGGCCAATGAAAAATCAGATTGTCTGAGTAGGAAAAAATCAGACCAGTTGTTTCATTCTCTCCTTCCCATTCTTTGTTGCCAAGTTATTGATAATTTACTGCTGTATGTGCGAGCTGTCATACTAGGTGATAAGGATCTAGAGATGATTAAGACAAAGTCTTTTACCCTTGGTTAACAGATTAGAGGGGGAGCTTGACAAGGCAATAAATGATTGCACAAAGAATAAGATGTATTTACACCACAAGGGTGATCTGCATTCTCTGCATGTAGAGAATGTCATGGGCAGAGGAGACCTCAACAAGGGTTCCTTGATGCCCCTAGGGAGGACGGTGAGGCTGCAGTGAAGGGTCCATGTGGGGACAGGAGGATGGTCAGGGAGGCAGGGGCAAGATCCTGACAGCCTTGCCTTCTGCTATGGGCTGTGTGCCTTCTCTTGAAGGATTTTAAAGGAAAGACATGGTCAGACAATTTGGGTTTTATAAAAACCATCCTGGGGCCAGCGTGGAGAATGGATTGCTGCGGGTTAAGAAATGGAGGCAGGGAAGCCATTAAGAAGGTGACGGCAGTGATCCAGGTGGGAGGTGGTGGGCCTGAACCAAGGAGGCTGTGTATGTGTTTGGGAAAGAGGAAGGTGTAATAATGACTCATAAGGTTGTTGAAATGACAACATTGAAAAATATGTAAAATGTTTAGAATAGAACTTGTAAAATCCACACTTAGTTAATGTTAACTCGTATTTCTTATTCTTCTTTGGGAATGAGTACTTCCCAGTGGTCATAACATAGCACAGAGGAAGAACAGGGAGAGGGATAGGAGGAGAAGGGAGAATTGGGAGAGAGAAAGGACACTGTAGCAAGAAGAGAGTGTTTTGCTCAGTATTTCCTGGAGTCTCCCCTACAGGACACTTTGCCTGCGGATGAGACTCTATGAAGGAGAGGTGAGCTTGGTGTTGGAGGTGTTGGAGGTCTTGTGAGGTGGTGGGAGTTTGGGGAACGCTGAGGTCAAAGTTACTCAGACAGGAAAGCCTACCCTCCTTGGGAAGCCGTTGTGGCTGAACCTGTCTATTCCAAAAAGCTGTGTGTGAAGGATTTGCTCTTTTTTCTGGATGACCAGCTCCTGCCATTTTTTTCTATTCTGATATTCCATGATATTTATATTTGATAGTTTTTAGTCACTGTTACCAGCACAATTGTGCAAAGACTAGGCTGGCTGAAGCATGTAGATGATTTGGTTTAAGGAACTCTTTCTACTTCTGGAAAGTAGAAAGTACTTTCTACTAGAAGCTTCTGTATAAGATACAAACAATGTTAGATTTGTCCAAGAAACCAGAATGATGACTACCTTCCTCCTTCCCTCCCTCCTTTCTTCCTTTTCTTTCCTTCCTTTCTTCCTTCTTTCCTTCCATTTAGCCATTCAATCAACAAATATTATTGAGCTGCTCTAACACTATTAAGATAATTTACCAACTGGGGCTGTGGCTTCTTCAGGAACCAAGCTGCAAATATGCTGATCTGTTTCCCCTGCTGGATTATGGGCTCCTTTGGAGGCAGGGGGCTCTCTTCTATCCATCTTTGTGTCCCCAGGACCTGACACAGGATTTCGTACTAAGTGGTTGTTAAGAGGGAGATCTGTGTCTATGTTCAAATTACTTGCTACCACTTGCTAGCATGTGAACTTGGTCAATTATACAGCTCTCTGAGGCTTGATATTATCATCTGTAAAATGGGGATAATAGCAATATCCACCTCATTTGGCTGTTTTGAGCAATTAAATGACATAACACACCTAAAGCACTTATATGCCTGGCTCATAAGGGTTCAACCATGCTATCAGTATTAGGTTTACAGTAAATGTTATTGAACTGATTCCCTAGGACTTAGTGTAAGTCTATCACTTTGCATGTAACTTTAGGCAAGACAATTTACCTCTTGCAGTCTCTATTTTTAAAAGGTTTATCTGAAAACTGGAAATTATAATACCTGCACAGTTACCTTAACAGGATTATAATGAAAATGGAAAAGATTGCTTTGTCATTAATTATAAAAATAACTGAACTCCAGTAAATTATCTAAGCATAAACATCAGAGAAAAATAAAAGCTACTATGTTATTGTATTATTTTTAAAAGATGACACAGATTCTTTTAGTTCATAAAGAGCACCTATAAAACTCTACAGCTAACCTTATAGTTATAGTCTGGATGCTCTGCCCCTAGGATCAGGAACAAGGCAAGGATATCTGCTCTCAATGCTCTTATTCAACATAGTACTGGAAGTTCTAGCCAGTGTGATAAATCAAGAAAAGCAAATAAAAGGTGTACATATTAGAAATGAGGAAATCAAACTATCCCTATTTGCAGATGACATAATTGCCTATGTAGAAAATCTCAAGGAATCAGCAATGTTGCAGGATATAAGATACACGTGCAACAATCAATCACAGTTCTGTATACTAACAATGAACATGTGGAAACAGAAATTTTAAAAAATACCATTTATAATTGCTGTAAAGAAAATGAAATACTTAGGTATAAAAGTAACAAAATATGCCTATGAACTGTGTCCTAAAAATTACAAATGCTGATGAAATGAAATGCTGATCTAAATAAGTGGAGGGGCACCTGGATGGCTCAATTGGTTAAGTGTCTGACTTTTTTTTGTTTAAAGATTTATTTATTTGACAGAGAGAGACACAGCGAGAGAGGGAACACAAGCAGGGGGAGTGGGAGAGGGAGAAGCAGGCTTCCCGCAGAGCAGGGAGCCCGATGCAGGACTCGATCCCAGGACCCTGGGATCATGACCTAAGCCAAAGGCAGAAGCTTAACCGACTGAGCCACCCAGGCGCCCCTGAGTGTCTGACTCTTGATTTCAGCCCAGGTCATGATTTCAGGGTCGTGAGATCAACTGCATTAGGCTCTGTGCTGGGCTTGGAGCCTGATTAAGATTCTCTCTCTCCCTCTCCCTCTGCCCCCAACCCCGCTCATGTGCACTCTCTCTCTCAAAAAAAAAATTAACTCAAAATGGATCATGGACTTAAATGTAAAACTAAAACTTTTAGGAAAAAAATTTAGGATAGAATCATAGAGCTCTATGGCTAATCAGAGTTCTTAGATTTGACACCAAAAGCATGATGCATAAAAGGAAAAAAATGATACACTGGACCTCATCAAATTAAAACTTTTTGCTCTGTGAAAAAGCACCCTGAAAGAAGATGAAAAGACAAGGAGTGGACTGGGAGAAAGTATTTGCAAGCCCCATATTTGTCAAAGGACTTATATAAAGAATTTTCAAAACTCGACAGTAAAAAAATAATCCAGTTAGAAAATAGGCAAAGACATGAACAGACATTTAGCAAAGAGGATACACAGATGGCAAATCAGCACTAGAAAAGATGTTCAACATCATTAGCCATTAGAGAAATGCAAATGAAAACGGCAACAAGAGCTCACTACATGCCTCCCAGGGTGGCTAAAATAAAAAACAGTGGTAACAGCGAATGCTGGTGGGATGTGGAGAAACTCACACGTTCCTGGTGGGAATGTAAAATTGTGCAGCCCCCTGAAACAGTTTGGCAGTTTCTTACATAACTAAACAAGTGCTTACCATATGGCATTCTTAGACATTTAACCCAGAGAAACGAAAACTTATGTTCATCCAGAAACCTGTACACAATCTTTCACAGCAGCCTTATTTGTAATAGCCCCAAGCTGGAATCAGTCAAAATGTCCTTCGGTGGCTGAATGGTTTAGCTGCGGCACATTCACACCATGGAATACGACTTACTAATAAAGAAGGAACTATTGGTACACAGAATAGCCTAGATGAATCTCCGGAGAATTATGCTGAGTGGGAAAAAAGCCAATCTCAAAAGGTTTCATGCTTAAAATGTACAAAGTTATAGAAATAGGAAATAGATTAGCAGTCGCCAGGGACTGGGGAGGGAGAGAAGTGGTTATGGCTCTAAAAGGGTAGCATCCTTGTGACGGAACTGTTCTGTATTTGGGCCGTGGTGGTGGTCACATGAATCTGTGCATGTGACAAAATGTGATAGAACCGAGTACACACACAAATGAGCTCACGTGAAACTGGTGAAACTGAATGAGGTGGAAGCAGTGTATCAGCGTCAGTTTCCTGGTTGTGATATTACAGTTGTGCAAGGTGTTACCATGGGGGAAACTGTGTGAAGGTATACGGGATCTCTCTCTCTGTTCTTTCGTTCAATTGCATTTGAATCTACAGTTATTTCCAAATAAAAATTTTAAAAAATACAGAGAAAGATGAAAGAAATATTAGCTTATTTATAATGACCTTTTTTTGTTATTCTATAATTGTTATCAGGACACTTCTTGTCCAAGTGACCCATCTATACTACACTTCTGTCTCTGGCACCTCGGCTCATCCCTGATGGTTTCACCACGTTTCCGGGTACATTCCACGTTCCAAAAAGGCACCAGGATTGGGCCACATTTACTTCTCCAGCCTCAACTTGCCACCTCTTGACACTCATCTGACACCCCTGCAACACTGAACTGTGGAAAATCCTCTGCACTCTCCGTTTTTACTCTGTGTTACCGTTCCTGCTGTTCAGGGTCCCTGGAATGTCCGACCTCCCATCTAACTCCGTCTTTCCTTCTCGGTTCAACACAGGAGTCACCTCCTTCATGAAGCCTTTCCGATTTGGTTTTTTATCACTGCACTTGCTATACTGATTTAAAATTATAACATTAACTCCCCATAGTTTGAATCAGGCTTGGTTTGGTGTTGCATTTTTCAAAAGCATCACAGCTAAAGTCTGACCTGCAGAAATAATTTTGAAACAATCTATGTCATTATTGCCATTTCCTAAGAAACTCCAGAGGGGATTCCATTCATAATACAGAGTCAAGCTTTAAAGTTTTTATTTATTCATTTGAGACAGAGAGATACAGAGAGAGAGAGCATGAGCAGGGGGAGAGACAGAGAGAGAGGGAGAAGCAGATTCCCTGCTGAGCTGGGAGCCCGAAGACAACGATGCAGGGCTCAATCCCAGGACCCAGAGATCATGACCTGAGCCAATGACAGACGCTTAACCATCTGAGCCACCCAGGCGCCCCGCAGAGCCAAACTTTAAGAACCAAACCAAACCACTCTCTCCCTATTTATCTTCCATTGCCCTGCTTGTTGGCTGCTTCTAATCTCTCCCTCTCTGCTCACCTCCCCTAAGACTCTACACTCAGCTTGCTGCTTCAAGCCTTTTCTTCTTTTCTTGCCTCTGGATTTACTACTTTCTTTTCTGCTAGTGGCTCTTAGCCCTTTCTGATGTAAATCCTTCAAGATTGTCATTTGCCAGCAAATCCTAGGTTACTAGGGTCACCATAACAAAATCCACAGACTGGGCAGCTTAAACAACAGAATTTTATTTCCTCACAGTTCTGGAGGCTAGGAGTCCAAGATCAGGTGTCGCAGGTTTGGTTTCTCCTGAGGCCTCTCTCCTTGGCCCACCTTCTCACTGTGTCCTCACATGGTCTTTCTTCTGTGTGCATGCATCTTTGTGTTTCTTTTGTGTCCAAATTTCCTCTTCTTAGAAGGACCCCAGTCAGATTGGATTAAGGTCCACACATATGACCCCTTTTAACCTGATACCTTTTTATAGGCCCTACCTTCAAATACAGACATGTGGAGGGAGTTAGGGCCCTAATATATGAATTCTGGGGAAACAATTCAGTCCATCATACTGGGTAACTCTGGTCCACCCAAGAAAGGTAGGGGAACCCAAGCTAACAAAGATAATATTCCTCCTATTGGCCAGACTGGGGCATAGGGGACAACCAATGAAAGTTTGGGAGGTGCTCCATCTCTCTCCCTTCACAAAATTAGGGAATATCTTTTTCTACTCAATGTTAAGTCAAACATTTTAAATCTATAGATTTTGGTGTTTCAGTAGCATAACAGGGGACCAGCCCTCCCAGCCTGTGCTCATTTCTGGTGAGATCATCCAAAACCCTTTATCAAGGGTGTGAAAATTAATGAAAGGACAACTCATTTTAGAATAGAGTTGGAGGCCAGCTGGGGGCGCTCTTAGGCCCCACCACTTGTCAACTGCAGACCCAACAGGAAGAGCCAGACCTTGCAGTGAACACTACTTCACTATCCCTGGAGGAGGAGAGGCTTTCCTCCTCCCTCGGCAACAGCCCAGCCAATGAGAGAGAGTAGAGTCACAGCTCAGCCAATGAAAAGTCACTATCCTTTAAATATTTTATTTATTTATTTAATTGACAGAGAGAGAGACAGCGTGAGGGGGAACACAAGTAGGGGGGGTGGGAGAGGGAGAAGCAGGCTTCCGGCTGAGCAGGGAGCCTGATGCGGGGCTCGATCCCAGGACCCCAGGACCCCAGGACCCCAGGATCATGACCTGAGCCGAAGGCAGCCGCCTAACCAACTGAGCCACCCAGGCGCCCCGAAAAGTCACTATCATTTAAACTCCCAGTTTAGTCCAATGGGCTTTTTGTTTATAACAGCCCTCCCAACTGCCCTCTTCCCTTTCGGTCTGTGTGCTTGCCTATGGTTTTGCGGTAGCGTGCTTGTCCTTGATCGCGGTTCCCTGCCATTCAAAATAAAACCGCGGTTTGCTGGTAAAATAACTGGCAGTTTTATTTTTTTAAGGTTAGCAGGGGCATATGGTAGGGAGCTAATGCTGCATGTCAACAAGAAGAGCCCGAACAGGGAGCCCTGTGGTGCCTTTGAGTGAGCAGCAGGACCACTGTGTTCTCTTTTTCTAACTGGATGTAAGTAGCTGTCCTTTTCTTCACCTTGGCGCTTTTGCCCTTGAAGCATAGTTTGTTTGATTTGTATCCAAGGAGCTACTTTACCAGTAATTACAGGCATTGCTATATATGTATTCACTCTTTTTTACATCCCTTTCCACGTTAGAATGGAAACTTTTCACAACATAGCTTTTAAAATAGGAACATAACAAGGAGGATTTTCATTTTCTTTTTTATTTTAGGTAGGCTCCCAATGTGGGGCTTGAACTCACGACCCAGAGATCAAGACCTGAGCTGAGATCAAGAGTTGGACACTGACTGAGCCATCCAGGCGCCGCTAGTTTCTTTTTTAAACAGATTAGCCAGAACAGTTTTATTAGTCTGGTAACCTCCTAGCTGGGCTTACATTCTTTATACCGATTATACTGAAATGAAACTTGGTGTTCTGGTACTTGATATACTCTTTTAATAGTATCCTCATGGTTGAAGCAAATACCATCAAGGCTGGAGTCCTAAGCGAGCGTCTCCTTTCTGCTCAGGCTTTGATGGGCACATCCTGAAAGGTCTCAGCCTGAAAATCAGGTGGAAACGCGAGGAGGAGCTGCAGGGCCAGCCGGTCATGGTGGGGAAGGGGCAGGACAGCGCTCAGGCGTGGGTTCCCAGTCTGGCGGAGGAGTCCTGAGGTAAGTTTCAGGTGTTGTTCTGACCCTCCCCAGGGGCTCACGGTCTTGCCACACACTATGTAGAACTAATTCCAGCTGAAATCTGAGCCAGCTAAGTTTGAAATGTGAGAAAATTGCAATCCTCTCAAGAGTGTGGTTCCTGAGAAGCAGTTAGAAACGCAGATTCTCACTTCCCACCTGGACTTACTGAATCAGAAACTCTGGGGACCTGGCCCAGCAACCCATGTTTTACTAAGCCCTCCAGAAGCTTCTGATGCACAGTGAAGGTTGAGACCCCTGCTCTGTTTCTGTCACCATCTATGCCAAGAGGCTGCCAAACAGGCCCAAGTGCTGTTTTAACTTTCCTAAACCAAACTGACGTTAACAGCTGTCTCCTGGGTTCTAACCCAGGTTGACAAGATTGGAATTTCTCGGGGGTAGGAGGAAAGGACTGATCTATATCTGTAACTAGCATCCCAGGTACTTCTTGTTCTGAGGGAAGTTTGGAAGTCCTTAGTATACAATGGGCGTCACTGTAGTGATCTGCTAGTCAGCTGCTGGGGTGAAAGTCCTCCTGCAAGATTTCCATTCAGGAAAGGGAAGAGAAGTAACATTTACTGAGCAAGGACATTTCGCATACATTACTTCCTATTGATGTTTCTAACAACCCTGTGAGGTAAGGTTTGTGCTCAGAAAATCTAAGTCTTTACCCTAGGCTACTCAGTAAGAGGCAGGGCTGGGATTCATCCCCAAGGTGGCTCTGTTACCTTCCTCTAATACCCTTCTGTGTGGTCACCAGCACGGCCAGCTCAACTTTTCTCTGACATGTCAAAGGCTTGCAGGACCTTCTTTTTTCTCTTCTCCTTTTTTCCCTTTTAATGAAATAGAATCCTCTGTTCCACAAATACTTAGGGGTCCCCTACTATGTTCAACGTATTGTGTTGTACACAAGTGTATACAGTGTTTAGATGCAATTCAAGAAGCTCTCAGACAACAGAAGGCACTTGAAAGGCAGTGAATTTGGTGGCTGGGAATGCAGCAGGGTCAGGATGACTTTCGGATTGAGTGCTAGTCCTACCCCTTACTAGCTGTGTGAAGTTGGCAGTTTTTTTTTTTTACTTAGTTTCCTCATTTGTGCAAAAAGGACATAGCAATGCCTCTCTCATAGTGGGCAAACCCTTGATAAAGGGCCTGGCATGGGTGGAGGGCCCAGCAAACGACTGTTATTTGAAACTTATAAGGGTCACCTGGGTGGCTAAGTCAGTTAAGCACCAGACTCTTGGTATCGACTCAGGTCTTGATCTCAGGGTTGTGAGTTCAAGCCCCGTACTGGGTTTGGAGCCTATGTAAAAAAAAAGTGTCTGAAACTGTTAGAATGAAACTGTTATTGTCTTTAGTTTATTATTGTTGCCAGCTATGCCCTAGTAAATTGGCCTCCACATTTCATAAGAGTTGATATTTATAAAGTGACAATAGTTTGGTTAAATATTACTAAAAAAATACTACTAAATGTCATGTTTCTGTAATCATTCCCTAGCCTCCCCCCCAATCACCCCTGCCTGCAGAACCCCAATCCTCCTCTCCTCAAATCCATGGTCTTCTTCCTCCTTTGGGAAAATACTTTGTTAAGGTACTGAGCTATGTACTGAGTATATAGTGTTTAAAGGAGATGTGAAAAATGAATGAAAATTAGCCTGTCCTTACTCGGGTGGCCACTCCAGCCTGGTGGTACTCTTTGGACATCTTTCCATTTGTATGTTGCCTTACAAACATTCTTTTCTCCTATGCAATGCTTGGTATATGGTTCACAGTGGTCTCCAGTAAATGTTGCCAAAGCCACATGGGACCAATGTGCATAACTGGCAAAGATTTGAGAGGTTTTTGATTAAAGGGGCAACTTAGACCCTTGGGAGGGATCTTGGTGGAGATGGTTGTTGGTTACCTCCTCCCAGTGCAGCAATCCTTACACTCACAGGCCTGGATGGTTCTAGAACAGCCTTATAGAAAAGGATATTTATATGTCCCTGTGGGTCTGTTTTTTTTTGGCCAGGAACACGGGGGGACTGTGAATAACACAAGCCCATAGGTTTAGGGTCCCATGGAAGGTTCTAGAAGGAAAAAAATGTGACAAAAGTAGTCTTGGTGATCTACAGTTTCACTTAAGTAACACTAAAATAAATTTCATAATTTTATTTGAAAATTTTAATCTGTTTCTGTTCATGTGAACTGTTAAGATATACTAATATAAAAAAAAAAAATCACAGGTGACTCTTGCAGGTCTGCACAAATAGCCTAGCCCTGGTCATCCATGTGAGCTCTGTTTCATTTCTTGCTGGCTTACACTATTTATTTTAAAGAGAAGATTGAAGGAGAGGGGACACAAAGTTAAGACAATAGTGGCGTATAAACAATTTGACAGCATGAATCAAAAGTCATAAAAATGTCCATACTCTTAATATAAAAATTCAATTTGGAGTTAACCTAAGAAGTTAATTTAGAATATGAAAAAAAAAAAAAGCCACATACCCAGTATTCATTGCTATGTCATTGGTAGGGGTCAAAATTTGGAAGCAATCTTGATGCCCTGTAATAAGGATAAATGTTTAAATTTCTATTCAACAAAACATTGTGTACCTTTAAAAAGAATGATTATGAAGATTATGTGGCAATGTAGAAAATACTTAAACTGTCATGCCTTGAGGGAAATGAGCTGGAAATTACACCACCCAAATGAAAAAGATGGAAAGGAAGTATATCAAATAATAGCAGCTGTGTTTGGGTAATGGCATGATGGTAGTTATTTTCTCTTTTTCGCTCATGATTATTTTAATCAGTTTCCAATTTTATAAATTGGAAAGCCAATTAAAAATACCCAAATTAAAAAGCCAATAGTTAAAGCCAGAAAGAATGAAGTAGGGTTACTTTAAAGTTGGCTGTTCTTCACGGAGCTTCATGAGGGATTTCACATGGGATAAAATTGCCAACAGTTATTGCAGTTTACCGGGGCGGGGGAGGGGGCGCGGGGGGATGCATTTATTCGGAGAGTTGTTGGGGGTGGTTGGAAAGACAGTGTAGTGGGATAATAGCAACAGAAACTAGACCCTCCCACTCCCAGCTGCCAGTAATTCAACCTAGGTCTTCAAGAAGCAATTTCTGCCCATTCAAAGTGCAGCTCATCCCTGGAGACTACCTTGGGCAGACCATTGTGATGGTGATGGCGGGGATGTGGGCCGGCCTCCGCAACAGCTCCCAGAGGGTCAGGCGTTTGATGGAGGGCCTGGGCAGCTGTCTCAGCTTGGGGTTGCTGGTCATCAGAGACGAGGCAGCATGTGCAATGTTGACCCGGAGGTGAACAGTCCCCTTTCCCAGACCCACTCCCCGGAGGCAACAGTCCCTCATTAGGGTACAGTTTCTAATCCAAACAATCATTAATCTTTCTCAGGGTTAAAAGGCCAGGAAAGCAAGTTTTGCTCTCTATTTTGATACTGTACTTGTCTTTATTTTACAAGAGCAGACTTCACTGACCACTGGAAAATACCCCACAGCTGTGTCCACAGCGATGCAAAAATGCCAAGCCCAGCACAGCCCTCCTGGTGCATGGGGAAGGGAGAGGAGTGCAAAACAAATAGGCTGTTTATTGTGGCACTTGACAAAAACCATAAACATGATGTACTTGAAACAAATTAGTATTCTGTATCATAAAACAAGTTAGGGATGTGCATGTATTTTGAGTGAAAATTCACCAAATATGATAGTCTTGTGAAAGTGATATTAGACAAACTTTTGAATACAATTCTTTTAATTTTTCTTGCCTTAGCAAGTAAATTAATCCATATAAATGGAGCTATAACCCCTGAAAACTTTTTGGTCTTTTAAAGGTAATCAATAAAAAATAGGATTTGACTTAGAAAAATGCACTTGTTGTCTCAGAAATATCGAAGTGTTTGGTTTACAGAAATGGGCTGAATTTCTTATCTCACATTCTTTTAATAACTGGTAAGTCAAGAAACACATCTTTTCCATATTCTCAAATTGTAAGGACCAACATGATGGGTATTAAGATAAAAAACATGAAGACTTCCTAAATCTGTTTCTTCATGCCTGACCTTTAAATCCTTCTCTACAGAGTCATCATCAGTATGAATACCAAACACTCCTCCGGGTGAGTCACATTTAGACATCTGGCTACTGGTAGTAAAGGCATCGAACATTTAAGAGAGATCGAGAATGCATTTTTATGTCTCAAATTATTTTACATTACATTTCCCAAACTCAAAATCACACATTAAGGACTATGGAGTACATAAAATCTAGGCATAGCATTTTCAAAGTGGAAGAGGCCTTGGTTGAATACAGTAAAGCCCAAGAAAGACTAAGGGACTGGAGTGGAGCCCACGGCCCTTGACCCCTAATCTAATGCCGTTCTAATGATGCTACATCACCTTGTAGAATTTCTAGAACTTACCTGGACTTTTTGGGAGGGTGGGTTGATGGGGAGACACATACGTTTTTGCTGTGCCAAATGTATTTTGAGACATTAACAACTTTTACTAAAGTTTCCTGAAGGATCTCAGATTGGCAGAGAGTTTAGCTGTACGCTCAATCACACAGCTTCTGCTTTCAAAACCCATGATACTCTTGAAACGCTGGAGGGAATTTTAGCTAGATGTGGTCTGTAAGATATAACTGAAATTCTTTTGGTACTGTCCTAAGCTTGCCTTTTGGGTACTTGGTATAAATAATTTGAATGTTCTGTAGGAATTAAAACTATACCCTAATGATATCATTTCCATGTCAAAAATATATTAATGCATATAATAAAAAAACATAAACCAAATTTTTAATAGTGGCTGTCTTCTGGATGGTGCAATATGATCAGATATTTTCTTTTGTGTTTGTATTACCAATTTTTGGTACTGACCACATTTTATGTCTATAAAGTTAGAGAAACCTCTATAAACATTATCTCAATGTTATTTAAAAGATCTCAAGGAAATAAAGACCTTGATACAGATAAAGTGGGCCTGGCCAGTTTGAAGGCAAGTAATGCACTTCTCTTCCGTTTTTTAAAATCCTGATGTAATTATATATACATTACTTATTTGATTAAAACTTTAATTCAGTTTAAAACATGAATAAATCCACAAGTACACTGAGATCCAGACTGCCAAAGCTGGAGCAGGCAAAAAAAAACATCAGTGTGGTAATGTTTATGAGGAGAAATGAGCTGTAGAAATTTTTGCAGGCTGGGGATAACAGAGATTATGGTACTTAGATTCTACTTGCAAGGCTGAAGTCTATAAACTACAACACTGCTTGCTTTTGAGTTAATTTATTTTGAGCACCGAACACATCTTTCCAAAGAGGGAATTACCATGTAGGATGTTAGTGTTTTTCTCAAAAGAACTATTTACTTGAGGATCAGTCCCTAATATTTTTACCTCTTTGGGTCTGTTTTAATCTTTAAATATTAGTTATTAGTATTTTTATAAATTAAGATGAATCTGACCTAAAACAATAAAATGGTATTTTTCTCTGTTCTCTGGCCCCTTTATTTTTTTTGGCCCTTTTAAAATCAGAAAATATGGGCTTGTAACAAATCCAAACAATACAGATGTTTATGAAATAAAAATGGGAAGTATAAAATATAAAGTGAAATATTTTCTCTTAATTCTCTATACCCCAAAGTCCATTTCTCCAGTGATAACTTTTATTTTTTTTCCAAAGATTTTTTATTTATTTGACACAGAACGAGAGAGAGAGAGAGAAAGAGAGAGCAAGCACAAGCAGGGGGAACAGCAGGCAGGGGAGAAGCAGGCTCCCTGCTGAGCAAGGAGTCTGATGTGGGGCTCGATCCCAGGACCCTGGAATCACGACCTGAGCCGAAGGCAGACGCTTAACTGACTGAGCCACCCAGGTGCCCCTCCAGTGATAACTTTTAATATTTTGATGTGTATCCTTTCTCTCTATAGACATATATTTATATATAATTTAATAAGTAAAAATCAGACCATACAAATATATAATTGTTCTGCTTTTTTTCCAATTTAGCAGTATATCATGGGCATATTTCCAATAGATTTATCTCATTCTTATTGATAGCACTATAGCATTCCATTATTTAATATACTATGATTTATTTATCTCTATACTATTAATGAATATTTAGGTTCTTTCAGATTTTTTATTAGGAAATGTGCTGCCAGAAACATCCTTGCCATATTTCTTTTTTTTTTTTAACTTTGTTAGTCAGCATACATTACATCATTAGTTTTTGATGTAGTGTTCCATGATTCATTGTTTGCGTATAACATGCAGTGCTCCATTCAATATGTGCCCTCTTTAATACCCATCACCAGGCTACCCATCCTCCCACCCCTCTCCCCTCTAGAACCCTCAGTTTGTTTCTCAGAGTCCATAGGCTCTCATGGCTCGTCTCCCCCTCCGATTTCCCCCCCTTCATTTTCCCCTTCCTACTATCTTCTTCTTCTCTCTCTTTTTTTTTAACATAATGTATTATTTGTTTATCCTTGCCATATTTCTTAACACACTTGTGCTAGTATTTCTATAGGATAAATTTCTAGACTGGGGATTACTGGGCATAGGATATGTGCATTTATGTTTTTGATAGATACTGAGTTTTTGCCCATTTGATAAATAGAGCAGTGGCAATCTGTGGGGTTTGGGACAGGAACACGGATCCCTAAAGTCTCGCTCAAGGTCCAACATAGTGGGTATTTTCCCACTATTTTATGGAAGTAGCTTGACTGAGCATCAGGGAATCTTCTGCAGGATAAATTTATAACACATTCAGACTGGTAACAGGTATGTTATATGTGGAGATGAAAAGACAAAGTTCTGGCTAGCTTGGCTTCTCTTGTCAGGACTATGATGGCCAGTGGTAATTCTTTCAGTGAGAATGAATATTAATACAATTTCATTGAAGCTTCAAACAGAGCAGACAGATCCTCTTCTGACTGAGGGCGTGGTGCAAGCTTGGTGACCCTTTCCTGAAACAGTAAACAAAAGGATTTACCCAGGGCTTTGAAAAGATAGTTTGTAAAAGCGACTAGGTTATGTAAGTTAACTTGGCCATAAGAATCAATGACTTGTTAATAGTCCTATCTTTAAAAATCCCATTTTTTTTTTAAAGATTTTATTTATTTATTTGTGAGAGAGAGAATGAGAGAGAGCACATGAGAGGGGGGAGGGTCAGAGGGAGAAGCAGACTCCCTGCAGAGCAGGGAGCCCGATGCAGGACTCGATCCCGGGACTCCAGGATCATGACCTGAGCCGAAGGCAGTCGCTTAACCAACTGAGCCACCCAGGCGCCCAATAAATAAAATCTTTAAAAAAAAAAAAAAGATTTTATTTATTTATTTGAGAGAGAGAATGAGCGACAGAGAGCACGAGAGGGAGGAGGGTCAGAGGGAGAAGCAGACCCCCCGCTGAGCAGGGAGCCCGATGCAGGACTCGATCCCGGGACTCCAGGATCATGACCCGAGCCGAAGGCAGTCGCTTAACCAACTGAGCCACCCAGGCGCCCTAAAAATCCCATTTCTTGTTTGCTTCATACTAGCTGATCCCCCACTCAGAAGTTCATCAAATGATGCCTCTTTTCCACAAAGCTTTCAAAAGCCATTGCCTTTGCCTTATGTTCTGGCAATAGCTTTCTGCCCAAAGTACAGAACCAAACGAACCTCGGGCAAAACACCTGCTATAATGACCAAACAGCATTGGGCGGAGCCTCAGCCAGGTAGGCTCTCTGTGCAGAGAGCGTTGTCCCAGGTACAGCAGGTGCTGCTGAGGAAAATAGAAGCAGCTTGTCCTTCACTTCAAAGACTGTATATTTTGCAACTTGGACTGAAAATATATTCAAAAAGACTTCATTAGGACATCAGCTTTCATGCTAAGGACAACAAGTGACTCCTTTTTAATATTAACTAAGGTTTTACTTCTACCTTCCTAAATGAATTCAGTGACTTGCTCAATTTCTCCAGTGTTGTTGGGTGGAGTCAGCAAAGATGGCACACCCTATTGCTATTTATACCCCCTTCAGTGTCTCCTTAATCCCAGTGGGACAGGAGATTAAAAGATACTACAATGACTACCCTGTGTCCAACTTTCTGGGCCTCAATGAAATTAAGATATATGCCAGTTTTGGTTCCATTCTCACGGGTCTCTTGGTTTGTTTTCTTACGCTAAGTGCTTGTGTGGGAGCATACCTGGTAGATGAGGCAGCTCCGTGAGGGCAGGGCTGTGCGCATTCTTCATGCCCAGTGTCTGCTCGGGTGCTCGACACACAGTACACAGGTGCTTAACAGTTATTTGTTGCATTAATGAAAATGGTGGGAGGGGGATATTGGCATCTCAAAATTCACATATTCAAGACAGAACTCTGACTCCACCTGCCTCCCATTTTTCTCATCTCAGCAGTGACACCCAGTCCCTCAGGGAAAAGCCTAGGAGTCCTCTTGATTCCTCTTTCCCTTCTCTGCAAGTTTAATCCACCAGCAAACTTGTCAGATCTACCTCCAGAGCAAATCCCCAATCTGACCACTTATCACCTCCTGTTCCGCCACAACCCAAGTCTAAGTCATCCTGACTACCCCCCTCCAAAAGTCTGTTTCCACTTTTGCTCTACTCTCTCCCCCTAGAGGCCATTCTTCACACAGCAGCCAGAGTGATAACTTTTTCCCAGTGTAAATTTGTTCATATCATTACTTGCTTAATGCTCTCTGCTGACTTCCCATTGCAATGACAAGACCATGGCCTCCAATGCCACACTGTTCCAGCCCTGCTGCTCACCTCAGCTCTGACTCTTCTCCCATCAGTTCATCTCACTTAGCCCCACCATCCCCTCTCAGTCCCACGAAAATGCTCATCTTCACCCTGTCTCAGGGCCTTTCCCCTCTGCCTGCAGCGCTGTTCCCAGATCTCTTCTCCCAGATCTTAATGTGGCTGCCTTCACCTGTAGTCAGAAGCCTCTCTGACCACCCTTGCTGGAGTTCCTGCCACACTGTCCCATGTGAAATCACTATCTCATTATCCAGGTTTCCCTTCATACCACTAATCACTATCTGGAATGATTTCACTTGTATCTTATTTACATATTTGATTAGATGCCTATCATCTGTCTTCTCTCACTAAAATGTAAGCTCCATAAGGGCGTGAAGAGACTTTATTTTCCTCTTCCTTGTGTCCTTGTATACTATATGGTATATAGTAGGACCTCAATAAGTATTTGTAAGGTAAAAGGAAGAATGAAAATAGGAAGAATTATTAAAAAAATTAAAATAGGCCTAAATGTAAAGACTTAAATCTGAGAGCTAAAACCAAAACTCTTAGAACAGAAGAGAGGAAAATTTCATGATGTTAGATTTGGCAATAATTTCTTGGATATGACATCAAAAGCACAGGCAATACAAAAATTAGGTAAATTGGACTACATCAAAATTTAAAAGTTTTATGTATCAAAGGACACTCTCAAGAGAGTTGAAAAGACAACTCAGAATGAGAAAAGTGCAAATTATAGATCTGATGAGGGGTTAATAACTAGAATATATAAATAATTACTGCAACTCAACAGCAGAAAACCCCAAACAAACCATCTCAAAAATAGGCAAAAGACTTGAATAGATATTTCTTTAACGAAGATATATAAATAGCCAGTAAGCACATGAAAAGACGCTCAACATCTTTAGTCATTAGCAAAGTGCACTTCAAAACCACAGTGAGTTCTCACTTCCCATCCATCAGGATAGCTATCCAAAAAATGGAAAATAAGAAATCTTGGTGAAGATATGGAGAAATTGGAACCCTCATGCATTCTTGGTGGGAATGTAAAATGATGCAGCCTCTATGGAAAACAGTTTGGCAGTTCCTCAAAAAGTTAAACAGAGAATCACCCTATGATCCTATAGTTTTATTTCTAGGTATATAACCAATTGAACTGAAAGCAGAGACTAAAACATATTTTTGTACACCAATGTTCATAGCCAGAAGGCTATCCATTACAATAGCCAGAAGATGGAAACAACCCAAGTGTCCATCTGCAGATGAATGGATAAGCAACAGGTGGTATATCCATGCAATGGAATATTATTCAGCCATAAAAAGGAATGAAATTCAGACACATTAAAGATTTATGCTAAGTGAAGACATTACGCTGACACAAAAGGACAAATATTGTATCTCTTATATGAGGTACCTGCAATAGGCAAATTCATAGAGCCAGAAAGTGGAATAGAGGTTCTCAGGGGCTGGAAAAGGGGAGTTACTATTTCACTATTAAGCAATAGAGCAGAGCTTCTATTTGAAATGGTTTAGAAGTTCTGGAAATGGATAGTTGGGATGGTTGCTCAATACTAAATGTACTCAATGGCACTGAATTGTACACTTAAAAAAAATGGTTAAAATAGTAAATTTTATGTTAAGTATATTTTACCATGATTAAAAAAATAATTAGGAAGGATGGATGGACAGATGGGAGAAGGATGGGGGGACATGCTGAAGAGCATGGGTAAAACCAAAAATTTTACACTGCAGCAGATCTTCAGAGACTAAAGAATTTTGAAAATCCATAGCAAGGCAGAGACTTACATCTGTGTTGGCGGCAGGGTCAAGAACCAAAGTTTAGCATGTGCTATGGCCGCCAATTCCTGCCACATTGTTCTGTTTATAACAGGAGAGAATCTTCTCTGATGAGCTCAGAGGCCCTTAAAACGATCCTGTTCATCTTTGGTGAAGTAGTTCAGGAGTCTCAGAAGTACGTCAGGCCAAGCTGATCTGAGTTTCTCTTTCACATTTCTAATACCCCAGGATAGGTTAAACGAGGACAGGGACATAAAGTTTGTGATCTATCCCCACTCATATCATCTATGCCATGTAAAAGCTAAACTCCCTGAATTAAGATGTGTTCAGCAATGCACTATCATTTATAGACGTGTAAGACCGAGGGACAACTGATTAACATGGGCACTGAAATAAATCCTGACTACTACTTTTAGCACATTCATAAAATAACATTTCGGCTGGCCTGTCTGCCAGGGAGTGGAAGTGCTCATTTTGGTAGACAGCTCTCCTCAGAAATGAAATGTTTTGATTTGAAATGTAAATGTTTTTTTCCAGAGGTTTCAGGAACCCCGCTTGGAAGATTAATTTATTCTTGCCTGCTTGCCTTGCAGCCTGGCGTTGGCGGTTGGAAGCCTCCGTACACAGGGCTGCTGTTGCCACCATCAGTATGGGATGCGGTGTTTGGTCAAGAATACTGGCCCGGTTGTTCCTTCCAGAGAAAACTGATCCCTCTTGCTGAACATAAAAGAAGCTTTATCAAATGTCGACTACATAAATAATCTTTCTGGCAATATTCTTTGCAGCAACCAACCTATCCCTCTCACTACCTTAAATCCTGTAGATACTAATAAGTGAAGATTAGCCTGCTGCATTTGTAAAATTCTGAAGTTGCCATAGCATCCCTGTAAAATGTTCACTGCTGCCAAAAAAACCAAACAAAAAACCCATAGTAGTTCTTCATCTGCAAAACAGACAGGCTTATTGCTAAGATTCCTCCCAAAGTCCTGTGAATCTCTCCTGCCTTCTCCATATATAGAACACATTGACTCAATTACATGGACTCCAAAATGGAACTAGTGCTAGTTTATTAAAATTAACTATGCTTCTCCCAATCACAGGCACATGATTAAAAAAGCAGCATTCATGTTGGGGCTGCCTTTTGAATACAGCTTGAGGAGATCCTGGCCTCCTCCTCTACAGAGATGACTTGTATTCAAAAGATCCAATTTACCTTGCATCTTTTGTGAAACTAAGAAATTAGTTTTGTCTAATCAAGGCTTTGCTATCTGTGATTTCCCCGGGATGGTATGTGCACTGAGGCATTTAATATGATACCTAATTAACTTGCCATTTTAGCGGATGGTCTCAAAGGTTAGTCTGGATCTGTTGCTACCTGGAACAGTTTCTGAAAGTAAAAGACTGAGCACAGTAGAATTTAAACAGTAAACACTTTGCAGTGTGTGCTGGTGGCTGGAAGATGCGTTGCCACTAGCAATGAAATGGCCAAGAATATCACACAGTTTTGTCTGAAAATCATGGATACCATCCCTGCAGGTTGACAAACACACATACCTGAGTAAGCAGAACTTTTCAGAACCCCTCCTGCAGAACGGACACTATCACTGGCTAGGAGCCAAACGCCATGTCAAAAACCATGGCGACCGTTTGGTCTCTGGTCTCTGAATCCCTGGACAGGCTTTCATGGCTTCTTGTCATTAGGTGAGTCCTATCAAGTGTAAGGAAACTTCTGAAAAAGTTACCGCCATTCAGCCATTACGCACACCTGCACAGAAGGCTTTGGAAGAGAGAGGGCTGCAGGGCTGCAGGTATGTGTCCATTTAACACGTTTACTAGCCTGTGCTCGGTGCAGTCGAGGACCGGTGAGGAAAACATGACCCTGTACTCATGGAATTAACAACCCAGTAGGTTTGGATAAGATAACTGTGTTGGTCATATTTTTTGGCTATTTAGTCCCTTGGACTTGTTGCTTAGAACTAAGAGTTTGTGAGTTAGCCTAAGAGCTCAGCTACACTTTGAGATGTTTCTTTTTCTCCTTCATTTATATTTTTAGATGCCGCTGAGGCTACCGGGTCTGAGTCTAAATCAGGGAACCTGCCAGCCCATGGGCCATGTTTGGTTTGTACAGTGGGTAATCAGGGAATACAATACAAACATCCAGATTGTTGATTTTTGTTGGAAATTGGAAACTCTACCAGTGGATTTTTTTTTTTTGAAATTGGAAGCTCAGCGCTGGGGCCTGAATTTCTGCTGGGGGATAATACATTGTAGCTGAAAAGACACCCAGTGAGATGGATTATGAGCTTTCTAGTTCACCAAAGTCCCCACCACTCCCTGCTGCTTTAAATTACTTTGTTCATTGCTATTACCTACCTTCCTCCTGAGGACACATGAGTCTATTAACCCAATCCGTTCAAGTTATCATCTTATGTGAGTGGTGAGGTCTTCAACATTCTAAGCAGTTGCCAAGTGGGGAAGAAGCTAGTGTGAGGCCTTTATTTAACCAGAGTGGGGTGAGGGAAAAGCACTGCTACTTAGGGTAAGCAGGAATCTGTGTGGGGTGGATAGGATAGTGGTTAACTCTGTTTCAGAGTCAGCGATAGATCCATGCTTGCCTTAACTTTGGGTAGCAGTGCCTTGCGCTCATAGCCTTACAGTGTTTAAGTGATCCACATCTTTCCCATTTTAGACAGAAGGACTAAGTGAATACTCTGGGCACGGTGAGCATGGTGTGGTCCAAAACCTGAGACCTTGTGGCTCTGGCGCGATTTTATGGTGAGTTGCAGCGAATGGGGTTGTAGCCTTTTAAGGTCTGATGTTACAGCACAAGGGTATCTGATCCAAAAGGTAAGAGAGGTGCAATGGGAGGGTAAATTCTCTTCATAAGAAACTTGGAGGGGAAACTCTACATCTATTATGATTCTACCCAATAAAGTTGGCAGCTCAGTTTGAATTCTTTAGTGACATTTAAATAAGTAAGACCCAAAGTGACACAGATATGTATGTATATGTATAAAATATACTCTCCCAGATACATTAAAAAGTGATTTTGTAATAGTATTGATTTAAAGGCCATGCCTATTTTTCCACAAAACAGTAGGAATTTATAACGCTTATAATATAATATTAGTGGTCCTTTTGGAACGGCTTCAGGTAGTTTTATAGTGGACTCTTAAAAGAGCAGAAATGGTAAAAAGGGAAATTTTGCCATACCTCAAGACAAATGTGGTTGTTTTTGCCTTGAGTTTTTATAAAAGATCCTTTCAGTTACACCATGAAAGCTCCAAAAAAGCCACAGTTTTATGGAAGAATATAAAGGTGAGGGAGCCTGGCCCCCTCCCACAGGGGAAGAGAAGAGCTGCTCTCTGGTGTGGAGGAGACCTGAAAGCTGCTGGAGGACCCCTTGGTTTTCCTCTCCCCTAAAACATCCCCAGTGGACCACGGTTTCCCAGCAGCTTTGTGCTTCTCAGAAGGGAGTGAAGACACCCTGCATCTCTTACCTGGGGCAGCGTTCCTTTCACTAATGCAGGGATATCGGCGCTGGAGTAACCAATGGCAGCGAGGCCATCATCAACATCCAGATCGAATAAGAATTTCCGGAGTGTGTCTGCCAAAATAGGCCCAGCATCTGGGATCCTGGCAGTGCAGGTGTCAGCTCCTAGAAGACACAAAGTGCTGACTGTAGAGACAGAGGGTATCATTCAGCCACAAGATAGCTGAATATATAACCTACTGCTGCCTCCCTACCACCAAGGACAAGGGCACCGCTCTGCCTCCACACGGAGGCCAGCCCAGTGATCAGCCCTGCAGAACAAAGATGGGCCAGGCCAGCCTGCAGAACCCCAAGATCCTTTGCAGAGAAGTTGGCTGAGGCTAACCTGGCTTTCACATATCCAATGGGCTGCTCGCCCCTGGTGTGGTGGGAAGAGGAGGAACTGAGCCAAGAAAAGAAGCACGGGGAGGAGACCAAAAAAGAAGGCTGGTGTTTGGATGAGGAGGAAGGAGCATTTGTAGGAGAAAAGCTTATGTAACTTTCAAGGCTTGGAATTTGCTGACATCTAGAGGTATATGTGTTCAATATCTTTTCTCATTGCAACATCTTAGGAAAAGAAGACCAACACTTTGCAAACACCTTGTGTGGCAAGGACATATAGAGGTACAAAAGTCTAACACTGACTGCCCCAAAGGAGGAAAATGACAAAAATGGATTATATGTAGCCAGGCAAGGAAATATTTCTTCTCTATAGCTATAAAACTTCTTATTTTGGGCTCTGTTCCCAAATGGCAGGGCGGGTTCCTCTAAATAAATATTACAGAACCAGTCAGAACCAAGAACATACTCTCAGGAAACAGTATTTAGGGGTGCCTGGGTGGCTCAGTTGTTAAGCTTCTGCCTTCAGCTCAGGTCATGGTCCCAGCTGGGGTCCTGGGATTGAGCCCCGCATCAGGCTCCCTGCTCTGCAGGAAGGCTGCTTCTCCCTCTCCCACTCCCTCTGCTTGTGTTCCCTCTCTTGCTGTGTCTCTCTCTGTCAAAAAAATAAAATCTTAAAAAAAAAAAAAGAAAACAGTATTTACTCTGTAGATAATAATGATGTTGGTGAAGGGGGAAGAAGGTTGCCAAGGGGTGGAAATTTGGACATGATTAATAATTAGTACATGAGGGCGCCTGGGTGGCTCAGATGGTTAAGCATCTGCCTTCGGCTCGGGTCAAGATCCTGAGGTCCTGGGATCGAGTCCCGCATCGGGTTCCCTGCTCAGCAGGGAGCCTGCTTCTCCCTCTGCCTCTGCCTCTCTCTCTCTCCCTGTCTCTCATGAATAAATAAATAAAATCTTTAAAAAAAAATAATCAGTACATGAAATCGTAAAGACATCAGTGTGGAAGAGCTAGGGGTTCTGCCCTCAGGCAGGGTAGCAGTGAGAGTCCCCAGACCCTTACCACTCCAGCCCCTCACCCGTTCTAGTCGAACACATTCACTGCCAGGAAGTGAAGCACTCGACAAACAGATGTGGCATAAGTCATTATCCAAAATGCCTCATGTTGAGTCAAGGCTACTTTCTCTGTATTGTTCAAAAGGAGACTAGAATGTATAGTTTATGTCCCTACTGAAGCACACTATTCAATTAGTTTTAACCTTTTTCTTCTATGACAGCAAGAACTGCTTTAGTAATCCAGGAAAAGGTCTAAATAGAACCCGATACGGGGCTAGTTGGGAGCGTGGCTGGATGGAAGGTAAACCTTGCCTGACAAGACCAGTCTGTATTACACAGTGGCAGCTGAAATATGGATTAGGTGGAAAGGTGACACACGATATAAAGTTTATGAGGTTTTTATGTTCCTGGGATTGCTGCCATAAAACACAGCATCAAAGCCTCTGGGTTTTCCTGTGAAGTGTTTGAGAAAAAAAGAGAGGTTAGGAAAGAGAATAAACTGGTATAAAGCTAGGAAAATCTAAGATTACATAGGGAATTAAAATATTTAATGGCTAAGTATGGAATCACATTAAACAAAACTTCCTATGCAAGGAGAAAGAATTGGTGCGTTCTACCCTGAGTTTTGTCTACTGGAGGAATTGCTTTCTCAGTAACGTTGTTGGTTGCCTGGAATTTTAGCTTTGAGTTCTCTCAGACTTTCCCATTTACCATACATCTAGCCTACTATTTGGGTTCCTTCCTACTTACACTGCGTATTTACCGGGCATCTATCTGAGTCCCCAGAATGGCTAAAAAAACAGCCCCAACCCGAAAGGGAAAAGGGACACAAGATCCTTGCTAAGGTAGGCACCATATTTCCGGTAGCCCATGCTGGGAAATCAGGTCCCTGCACTGCTTCTCTACCCTGGACTTCTCTCATTAGCATTCCCAGCACAGCCCAGCACCTGGAACTCTACGAAAGCACACACGTCAGTGTGAGAGAGATGTGGAGGGGAAGCAGGACACGTGGAGTCTGTGGTCATGCCTACCTTCTCGGAAATAACCTCTCCCAACGGCTGGAGCTAGAAGAGCATAATGAAGTTTTCTTTTTAGCTTTTCCCTTCCTACCCTAAACACAAGTAGGGGAATAAAATGTTTGGAAAGTTAATCAAATTCTGAAAGTCTACTTGAAAGAGTTCTCATCTTAGAAAAATACCAAAAATTTTTACTTAACACTAAAGCTAGCCTGAATATAATTTTTTTGCTTGTGAGATTCAAAAAGCACTGTGGGTGTCTTGTTATAGACATTATTTATTCTACAGAGCAGCAAAACAAGTTCTTCTTTTGGGATCCTTTTATAAAGTTTCTAGCTGTTTAGATTTTCTATAATTGGGAAGGTACTGTTACTTCCTGAATTAGATTCATTTTATTACCCACTGAACGTAGCAAAAACCATTCACAACATTAATACTATGTAAAGAGTCTCATGTTCCTTGGGAATGAAAACGAGAAGTATCATTACAAAAATTTAACATAAGCAATATTTGGTTCCATTTCATTGCTAATAGATTATTAGAAGCAAAATTACAGAATTTTAGTGCTAGATAGGACTGTAGGCAGGTCACTCACATTTTATTATTAAACTATTCCAAAGCAACTTTATGGGTATTATTATCCTTTATGTTTTATCCTCAGAAGCAACCCTACAAAATGCTCCACATACGTGGGTCACAGATTTACGAGTAATGGT
Source organism: Leptonychotes weddellii (assembly GCF_054177405.1). Lineage (NCBI taxonomy): Eukaryota > Metazoa > Chordata > Mammalia > Carnivora > Phocidae > Leptonychotes > Leptonychotes weddellii. The sequence goes on along the minus strand of NC_138372.1, from coordinate 111,754,525 downwards.
TCGTACCCAGTATTTCTGCTGTTTCCAGGTGCCGTTCAGGAGACATCTGTGCTGTGAAAGTGAATACCGCTGGGGAGGTGAGTACCACAGAAAGGCCATGAGGCTGAAGAGAAACAAAATGTGGTGACCAATGGGGCAAAGTTGGGTCTTTAACCTGCATATTCTAGATATTAAATTACTTTAGCCTGTACTCCAAGCAATCAAGAATTGACAAATACATTTAACAGATACATTTATGGCAACTGCAAAGAACATGAAATTTAATTAAAGAATTTATTATGATTTTACCACCAGTGGGTGATCCACATTATAATCCTTTGCTTTGTATGTCTTCACTAAGCCTGAAATTGGGTAAGACATTCCATGGCTAGAAAAGAAAGAAAGTCCTTAGGTTTACATACAGCTATCAGAAATTCAAATTAACAAAACAAACATACTTTTATGGGAGAGCCCTTCACAGTCTCTTGACAATACAGTCATCTCACAAAGTGATACATTCTGTTTTCTTTGATGCAACAATATATTATTGCTTTGGACATTTTGTGTATTCGTTAACAAAACCTCTGAAATGTTCAACTTCAAAAGCTCATAGAATTGTATGTGAAATGCAGAAATTGCTTCCCAAACACGTAGATTAACCTGACGATCTTGAAGAAATCAAGGATTCACTTTGAAGTTTCTTTAATAAGCTTGAGGGCACGCGTTTTCTGTTTCGGCTGGCACCGCCTTGGCAGTGTGCTCCTGCACAGCTGACGATGTGGGAGGGAGCTCTGTGAGCCAAGATGTGCTGTGTTAGACATGCAAGCTTGACCCTCCAGTGATCTGCCCCATCGATAACTGATACATCCTTTCAAATGTTACATACTAATAGAGTTGACTCGTAAATGATTATTGTGGTTTGAAAGGCTATCAAGAAAAGGCATCATGGTTTTTATTTGTGGGGTTTGATTTGTTCTAATGAAAAAACACTTTTTATATACTCTCAAATTTTTGGTGAACAAACAGGACAATATTATAGTTTACTAGATGACTCAAGATATACACTGTGAGAAGCTTATATATTTATAATTAATATATTGTAAATGAAATGCTTTACAATAGTAAAATGGTCTGTAAGTCTTTTTTTTTTTTAAGATTTTATTTATTTGCAAGAGAGAGAATGAGAGACAGAGAGCATGAGAGGGAGGAGGGTCAGAGGGAGAAGCAGACTCCCTGCCGAGCAGGGAGCCCGATGCGGGACTCGATCCCGGGACTCCAGGATCATGACCTGAGCCGAAGGCAGTCGCTTAACCGACTGAGCCACCCAGGCGCCCCGGTCTGTAAGTCTTTTTATGTGGGTTATTGGATGACTTTGGGCTTATTCAGCAAAAGATTTACATTTCATAAGAAGACAGAGTATTTTGGTGAACTATATGATTACTTATCCAAAAAAGGTATCCCTTGCCTATCACTTTCGTGAGATGGATCAGAAGCTATTGGTCCTCTGAATTGCTGTTTACTTAGGAATGTGCTTGACCTTTCTTGGGCTTCACAGTATTTGGAAAATTATTGCTTAGTGTGCTTTCATGATGTGAAAGGGTTCATGTAGCTTTCAAAAGTAACTTTCTAACAATACCCAACATCTTAGTTTGATTTCTTTTAAGAGTTGTATATGTTTTTCGTAAAACTTAGAATGGTCCATAATCCTATTTCTTCAAGATAACCATTATAGGATGTTTCTTCTAGTCTTTTTATGCATATCTTTAATTTATGATCATATGTGCATACAGTTTCAAACATTGCTTTGGTTACTTAATATTTTTTATAAACATTTTCCCATATCATTTTCTATTCTTCTAAAACATTATTTTTAATAGCCTTATTTTATTTTTTGAGTACTGCATTTCAGTTAACCATTCCTAAACTGTTGGAAATTAGGTTGTTTCCAAAATTTTCCATTATACATACCACTTAGGAAATTCTTTGATCATACGATGATTTCTTTAGGCTACATTCATAGGACTAAAATTAGTGGGCCCAAGGATATAAACATTTTTCAAGCTCTTGGGAGATTTTGCTCACTTGCTTTTTATTTTGTTATTTATTTATTTATTTTTAAAGATTTATTTATTTACTTGAGAGAGACAGAGAGAACAAGCAGAAGGGACAGAGGGAGAGGGGGAGAGAATCCTAAGCAGACTCTGCACTGAGGGTGGAGTCCAACACAGGGCTTGATCCCATGACCCTGAGATCACAACCAGAGCCGAAACCAAGAGCTGGACGCTTAACGGACTGCGCCACACAGGAACCCCACCTGCTTTTTAGAAAGGTGGTATCAATATGTGCTCTCAGCAGCCGAGTTTGGGGGTGACTTCACTGCACCGTCCATAGCAAAGGCCTATTCTTAATTCTCAGTGATCACAGGTATTCAGTGTTAAGGCATCGTACCAATAAAGTTCTGATCAAACAAATAAATTCTGGGCTACTGACAAGGATTCTGATCCCTTTCTTTTTGTGAGAGATTAAGAGAAAAAAAAATTCTTGCATTTGAGGTTTTAAAAATCCACAACACATGGTGAGGATGTGGAGAAATCAGAACCCTTATCCACTGCTTATGGGAGTGTAAAATGGTGTAGCTGCTGTGGATAACAACACTAGTTCCTCAAAACTTAAACAGAGAGCTACCATATGACCTAACAACTCTACTCCTAGGTACATACTCAGTAGAAATGAAAACATATATCCACACAAAAAACTTATACACAAATGTTCATAGCAGCATTATTCATAATAGCCCCAAAGTGGAAACAGTCCAATGTCCATCTTCTGATGAATGGAGAAATAAAATGTGGCATATCCATCCAGTGGAATATTACTTGGCAGTAAAAAGGAATGACATACTGATGCATGTATGGATGAACCATGAAAACATGCTAAGCTAAAGGCACAAATGACCACATATTATATAATTCCATTTATATAAAATATCCAGAGTAGGGTGCCTGGGTGGCTCAGTTGGTTAAGCGACTGCCTTCGGCTCAGGTCATGATCCTGGAGTCCCGGGATCGAGTCCCGCATCGGGCTCCCTGCTCGGCAGGGAGTCTGCTTCTCCCTCTGACCCTCCTCCCTCTCATGCTCTCTGTCTCTCATTCTCTCTCTCTCAAATAAATAAATAAAATCTTTAAAAAAAATAAAAAAAAAATAAAATAAAATATCCAGAGTAGGCAAATCTATAAAGACAGAAAGTAGATTAGTAGTTGCTTACGACTGGGGGGTGTAGGAGGATTGATGGGTGACAGCCAAGGGGAATGGAATTTCTTCTCGGGGCAATAAGATGTTCTAAAATCGATTATGACAAAGGCTGTACAACTCCATGAATATGTTAAATCCCACTGAATTATACATATTGAATGGGCAAATTTTATAGTGTGTGAATTGTATCTCAATAAGGCTGTTATAAAAGAAAAATCTATGAGGGCGCCTGGCTGGCTCAGTCGGTGCAGCGTGTGATTCTTGATCTCAGGGTTGTGAGTTTAAGCCCCACATTAGGGGTAGAATATATTTTAAAAAAATAATAAAACTTAAAAAAAAAAAAAACTATGACCCAACAAATTACATTTGAATTAAGAAAACATTCCAGGACCCTAAGTTAAATTTCTTCTTTCTATAGCATGTTTAGATCTTACCACTTGTCCTAAATTATAAACATTTTTTAAAAATAAAAGCAATAACTTAGGTGAAGAAATAAAATCTCGGGGCGCCTGGGTGGCTCAGTCGTTAAGCGTCTGCCTTCAGCTCAGGTCATGATCCCAGGGTCCTGGGATCGAGCCCCGCATCGGGCTCCCTGCTCAGCGGGAAGCCTGCTTCTCCCTCTCCCACTCCCCCTGCTTGTGTTCCCTCTCTGGCTATCTCTCTCTCTGTCAAACAAATAAATAAAATCTTTAAAAAAAAAAAAAAGAAAGAAAATCTCAAGTTCGCTCACCACAGATGAACACCAGCATTTCCAAAGCCAATGCCAGCAAAAGCACTTGCCAAGTGCATATTAGACCTCGCTTCAAGATCGTCAGGATTTCTGACAGCCCTGTGGATGATATAAATACCTACATCAACACCGGCGTTTCCTACTGAATAAAAAGCTGCCTTAGGGAAAGATCTGTGAAGAAAGAAATTGTACTTGGTAGGAAGAAAAATTAGGCAACTTATTCAAACGACATCTTGTCTTCTCAACGAAAACCAAAGGGAAACATATTTTCTCATCAGTGGTTTTGGGCAAAGGCATAATAAATATGCTGTCAGGCTGCTCATGTGATAAAAGTGCCAGGGGAAGCAAAGCACTGACCCTTGGACTGTGAGCTGCTCTAGAAATGTGCCCTGAGACTCATTCTTCTTCTTCATTTGTCAGTGATCTTGACTGTGGCCAAGTAAACATACACTCAGAATGCACAGGGCCCAGACTACTTCTCTGAAATGAGTCCCTGTTGCCCAGGGCTACCTGCAGGCTAAACGCAGCCTGCCCAGCCATCTTTCTTTCTGTGACACTGCCCCAAATAGAACCCTCTGGAGGCCTCTTTTAGTATCTGTGGAAACTACACATGTTATTTTAATATTTATCCTTATGGAAGTGGGATGTTATTGTAGGATGAGCCTTTGCTCGCTCTAGATGTCCCGACGCCACTTTGTAAAAGCAAATTCTCAAAGGCCCCTTGCAGATGCAGCTCAACCATCCTGCACACACTTGCTTAGAAACCCTGCCCCAGGGAAGAAGCCTAAGACTGCCAAGAATGACAAACCACCCCTTGCTTGCTTTTCACGATTTTGCCTGGAGTAAGGGTTCCTGTTATGCAGTAAGAGTGCTACAGCCTTTTATCTCCTTTCATTTGGAATGGTTAGGCATCTGTGGCTCCTTTCCAAACCCAGGGTTAGTTTCTTATTCCCTGAATACCAAGATGAAAGAGCAGATGATGGTGCTTTAGCTTTTCCTCTGTCCTTTACACCCCCTCACCTTCCACTGTGCTCTGCCAAGCCTTCTGCCCGTCTCTCACGCACTGGCTGACCATTATCTGTATCTGCATTTACCCAGTCAAATGCTACCCTGCTCCCTGATGGTCTCCTGAAATAGTTCTGTGTCCTTTCCCTTTGCTTTACTACAAAATGTAGACTGAGCTCCCTCTCTAGTGCAGCTTCCAGCTCGGGGCCAGAGGAAGCACCATGTTCACATCTAGGTCCAACCTGCTGTGCTCTTTCCCTCTGTTATGTGTACAAATTGAGTCTGGCTTTGCATAGGTCTTACTGTCTCAGGGATCAGCTTTCATCTCTAAGTATATCTTTGCTCACTTGGGAGCCAATCATGGCTACATCATTCATAAATCCTTTGAAATCTTTTAGAAAGCTTTTTATATCTCCTGGGACAGACAACTCTACACATTCATTTCTTAAATTCAGTTCATGTTAGTTTGCTTAATGGGTTGACTCTGTGTGCCTCTGGACAGGGCCTGCATGGGCACAGCCAACATCTGCCTCTCTGGGTCTCATTTCAGCTCTTGGTGTAGCCAAATCTCAAAGGACATCTGCCCTCACCTGAGCTCTGGTTTCGAGGCTTTGATGAATAAGCCTTCTAGATGCATCCTTCAGAAATTAGGGGCTCATATTTTGTTCCTTTGCCTTTGCCTTTTCAGACTGAAGGACTCAGGTTTCATCTGACCTCAGGTGCGTCCCTCCCCATCCTTTTCATCCTTCCAGAACCTGCTGGTCTCTGGTGCTCCTCTGTGTCCACTGACTGATCTTTTGATCAACAGGCGTGCTCAGGATATTTCAGGATCTGGCACGCTATATTTTATGTGAGGGTGGAATGTGGTTCTCCTGTTCTATTTCTTCCCTCCCTCCCTCCCTTCCTTCCTTTTTCTTTCTTTCGATTTTATTTTTAAGTAATTTCGATATCCATTGTGGGGCTCAAACTTACAACCCCAAAATCAAGATTTGCATGCTTTATTGACTGAGCCAGCCAGGCACCCCTTCCGTTCCATTTCTATCTCCTTTGGGCCACATACCTCTTCAGATACTTAGCGACGATCCGAAGTGCATGGACTGCCCAAATGTCGCTGATTGGGTTGCTGCCCTGGTATGCTGGCCGGGTGATAGGATTTGAAGGGCAGGGGCTCCGCATGTGGTAGGGGAGGGCGGTGTAGGACTCCAGGGCATGGCTAATGAGAAATATTTAAAACACACAGATTGAAAGCACCTTCTTCTTTTTTCCCTCCATTCAGATCACAGACTCTCTTGGACATGTTCAGTATTCACTCCACTGCAGATATGCTCTGTAGCAGTGATAAACACAGTGCATCCCAGCAGGTCAGACTCTTGCCCACAGTAGTCGTTGCTTATTATAGAAATTAACAGTGAAGTTTATATTAACAGCATTACAGTGTTTTTTGACCAGTATGTATTACTGGATTACATGTGGCCCCTTTCTAGTGTGAATAAATCTTTATGATGTTGAATTTTTACATATTTGTGTCATGAAGAAAAGCACTGAATCTAAAAAATGATTTCCTTGTAAAAAATATTTATCATTTTATACCTTGCACTGATCAAATACCATATCACCCAAGGAGGGTCATAGTTATATGAACCTCCTATTAAGAGTGCGGTGCAGGGTGCCTGGGTGGCTCAGTTGGTTAAGCGACTGCCTTCGGCTCAGGTCATGATCCTGGAGTCCCGGGATCGAGTCCCACATCGGGCTCCCTGCTCAGCAGGAGTCTGCTTCTCCCTCTGACCCTCCTCCCTCTCATGTTCTCTGTCTCTCATTCTCTCTCTCACAAATAAATAAAATCTTAAAAAAAAAAAATTTTAGAAAAAAAAAAAAAAAGAGTGCGGTGCAGTAGGTGAGAACACAGACGCTGGGGTCAGCTGTAAATCCTGGCACCAGACCTTCCTGTTGCAGGCCTGGGGTAAGTCACTAGCTAACCTGTGACTCTAAGACAAGGACAAATACTACTATGCCTTCCGGGTGCTGCTGTGAAAATTAAATGAGGTGGTACGTGTAAAGTGCTTAGAATAATGAGCAGCACATTGTAAAACTTACCATTCACTGTTATTATTAAATTTTGGCCTGAAAAAAATTTCAGTTCTTTTTTCTGACATGCCCTAAACTAAAGGTTGGCTATTTCAAGAACCAAGCTTCAGAATTTCCTCCACCTGCTGGGGTGCTATCAATTCTAATGAATCAATTGCAGAAGAGAAAAAAAAAGCATAGCCATCTAGATCAATGATGCATTGGGAACACAATGTAACATGAACTGTTTCGGGCATGAATTATGGTTTTCAGTCTTAGAATGGAGAAATTCTTCTACACCTGAGAAGCAGATAAAATCTTTTGAACAAACCACTGGAATTTTTTTTTTAAATAGTTGGTAGATGCTTTTATGGCTTTATGGTTCTTAATCTGTTCAGTCTGTGGGCAATGCAAGAATGAGGTGTCCATGTCGGGAGATATTAACCAAATACCTAGGATGTGACAGTCACTGTGCTAAGGGACAGGGATGGAAAAGTGAGAAAGATGGTCCTGTCCTCATCAAGCTCACAGTGCAGTGAAGGAGATGGGCATGTGAAATGGAAGTGTCTTAGAATGTATAGCCCACCCAATGGGGAAAAGCAAAGAACGGAGTGGTCAGTTGTACCTGAGGAGAGGAAAGGGGGTGGGGGTCAGCAAAGGCTCCATAAAGGGGAGAATGCTCCATTGGAACTGGAAGATGAATGTTCCAAACAGATAAAGAGCTGAGCATTGGGGACATTCCAGGGCCAAAGAAATTTGGCCTTCTGGCAGTAGGCATGGAAAGCCACTAAAAGACTTGTCAGGCAGAGGTATGTGTGTGTGCACGCATGTATATGTGTTTGCTGAGGCTGTTATGGAGGACAGACAGAAGGACTATGGGATGGAAGAAGGGAGACTGACAAGGAGACTACTGCAACTGTCCAAGCAAGACTTGGGCAGGTCTGAACCAAGGTGGGAACAATGAGGCTCGAGAGGAGGGAGCAGATAGGAGAGATTCAAGCAGGACAAGTGGTAGGAAATACTGGGCTATGTGTGGGCACGAGAAAGAAGTTCATAGTAAGTCCTGCTGCTCACTAACTTAAGGGATTCAGGAGAAGCTGTGAGGTGGTGGGGGAAGTTAGAGAAGAATCAGATTTCATCGAATTTAAGATGCCATGCATTGTAAGATGCACCAGTTAAAAAAAATGTACCACTGAGGAAGAAAACCATACAGTCGTGCCACGGATCGTAAGATGTGTTCTGAGTTCGGAGATGTAGAATGTGAAAAAATGTGCACGTGCAAGTGGATGAAATAGGTAGTTTGGGACATGCTGAACGTGGACGGTGTCCTGATCAGGGATCCAGTAGCACATCGCAGCTAAGGCCCAGGGAACATGCAGTATGACTCTGGCAAGTCACTACATCTCCAAGCCAGGTTTCTTTCTCGTGTGGCTCAGAGCTGTAGTGAAGTGGTGATGTGTGCAAAGTGCTGACGTGGTGAAATGTCCACTCCCTTTCCTGCCCTCTTCTGTGCCGTGGCAGCCCTGGCTGTTTCCTGCTTCCTGTAGCCATAGAGGCAGGTGCTGTGGGTCTGAGATGCTGCACACCAGCTCCGCCTGCTCCTTTTGCTGTGTCCCTGTGGCAGCCGCCGTGGCTGGCCTGGTTGATCCTGGACAGCGGTCTATGGCTTACCCAGGAGCCCACCTAGTCACCAACCTTTACAGGTTCTGCGTTTTCATCTGGGAAAGGGGATAAGGACAGCCAAAGCTGGCGTGGTTGTGGAACACTAATCGATGTCTGCTTAGCAAGTGCTTTCAGCAAGAAAATACTGTCCATAGACTCAAGGACTGGAAAAGCCCCTCCAGTTGGCACCGGTACCTACCAAAGCACATCGAAGCCACTGTTGGCAACCACCCGGTCAGGCATGTGCAGGGTGTGCAGAGGATCGATCAGTCCCAGTGTGGGTTTGATGGCTCGGGAAGCAATGCCTAAGACAGGGATTTTCAATAGAGGGGAAAGGTATGGACACCATTTTAAAAAATTAAGTTACTTTAGGATAGCAATTCTTAAAAAATGAAAAATATGAGATGAGATTCATTCTCATGACGGGAGGCAGCAAGAACAGTGGAAAGAGGTCTGGAGTCAGAAACCTGGGTTTTTCAGTGGATCTGAAGCTCCTTCTGGTTTGAAGGAGCCAAGCGTGTACCTCTCTTCCCAACGCTGGTTTGAATGGTGTCACTGGCTATGGTGGGAGTATTTACACCAAAGAAATTGACAATACTACAAGTTGGCCATTAAATTCCTGATTACATTCCAGAGAGCTGGTTTACTAGCTCACCACTGGTTTGGGTCCTGGTTCTGCAGCTTGCTATGTATCTTTGGGCGAGTCACTTAGTCTCTCTGAATTCTCTGTTAGATCATAACAATATAGGGCTTCTATCCCTCATAGCTGATGTAAGGCTCGTATTAGAAAATATTATGTAAAAGTCTTGGAAAAACTGTAAGGTAGAATTCAAGTATTGGCTACTATTATCTTTAATAATGTCAAAGGTTAATGTAATTTAATTTGAAAAAGAGAAGTTACTATAAATGTGCAGTCAAATACCAATTTATTCTGCCTGGGACTTTTGGATCTCTCTGGAGTGATGGGAATGTTTTATACTTTGATTGGGGTAGTGGTTACATGGGTGTATCTGTCAAAATTCATCAAACTGACTCTTAAAAATGTATGCATTTTATTATATAAAAATTGTGTCTCAATGAAACTGATTTAAAATGGTGAAAGGAAAAAAAATATTGAAAAGATGTCCAAGGAAGGGAATAATCATTCACCACTGACATACAGTTACTAACTTGGGCAGAGAAAAGTCCAATCAAGATTACGGCATTGCAAGAGGCTTTTGTAGGTAATTCTCAAAAAAAAGTTTATTAGACTGTTTCGTATTTTGATATGTAGTTGGAAAAAGAAAGAAAATGTGTGTGTGTGTGTGTGTGTGTGTGTGTGTGTGTACCTAACTCTAAACTCCTTGATTTTTAAGTATTAGGATTAAAGAAAAGGAGGTGGGGTTGAAAGGTGAGAGAGAATTAAACACAATTTTTATAGGCACAGTTCTTACCAGTTTTTACTTTCAAGTGTTCATAGTCAAAGATGGCAACTCCCGTAGTTTCACTCCCAGTTCCTGAGGTAGTTGGGACTTGAACAAAATAATATTAATTTACATAATGCATCTAAATAAAGGTCAGTGGGGATACTTAATTCAGCCTTAGGAAGCAAGGAACAAAGTTAGAGAAGGAAGCTCTGATGCCCCTGTTGCTCACCTGAGGTCTGTATCTATATTAATCCGCACATAGGCTTCACATGTGTGTCCACGTCTGCATTAACATGCATGCGCAATAGTATGCCTATCAGCATTAACATGCATGTTTAATATGCATATGTGATGGCAGTGTCTGCATTAATATGCACACGTTTCACATGCATGGTGTCCATGTCTGCATAACGTGTAGGCATGTCTAACATATATGTGCACTTCGATGAGAATGTGGGATACCTATATCGGTATTAACACATATGTAGGATGTCAGTGCCTGTGCCAACATGTATCCAGGCCTAACATGTATGTAGGTGTCCATGTCTGTATTAACACGTGTGTATGTTTAACATGTATGTGTAATGTCTGTTTCTGTGTTAACAGCTAGGAACTCTGGGCACTCTAGCACCCGAGCTTATGCAGCTGCAGCTGGGCATTCAAACACAGGCTGCTCGGCATCTCGGTTAGAAAATTCATATTTGCCTTCTCTAAAAGACATCTTTATTCCTTCTTGGCAGCAAGCACAGTAACGTTCTGCCTTTGCTGGGCTCTGTGGTTTTGTAGTTCCGTCAAGTTTCTAAACTTTACTAATCACCCCTCTGTGTGATGCTGACACAGTTTCACCAGAGGGTTCCATTTGCCAGACATCAATTATGGTGCTCCCTGCTGATTGCTCATTCATGTCAAAGCAGTTCATCTGCCTTCAGCTTACTCCTATACCATCACAAGGCCCACTCACAGTGGGGGCAGACGAGGGGGGAGAAGAGAGAGGACAAAACTTCAGACAGATATTGTCCAGTTACCAGTTAGTGCATTTTCACTATAAAACTTTAAATAGTAATATGCTATAAAATGGGAGGGAGGGAAGACCAAGAGATCCCAAGGGCTGTGCGGGGACAGACAAGCTATTCTGATTTGGATTTGCGTGTCTGTCCCCAAGGGCAGCCACAGAGCAGATGTTGCCCAGAGTGATGCAGCCATGCTGGCCACATGTCCCAGGGAAGAGACAAAGCCCCAGGTCAGCTAAAGAGCCATTGTGTGGAAGAAAGGGTTGAGTCAACACCAGAAAAATAATAGCGAATGTTCCCCTTATACTCCACAGTGGCTTGCAGAATAGGACAAAGCAGAGAGGTTTAGAAGACCAACCTGCCAGCAGAGGGATCTAATAATATGGAAATGATAACCTTCCCTCCTCCTTCACACAGTGACTTCCTAGCATAAATCTGCAAACTGCCCTACCACTGACCCAAATTGTCTCTATCTGCGCAATAAATGAAGATCAGAATTTTAAACATCAATGAACTGCTATCTGTTCTGCTCTCCAAACAATGTACTACACTGAAATGAAGAAATCACAAAGCTTTGGGAACGTATACCCTAACATTCCTGGCTTGCATCTTTCCTGAGGCCTTTTGCCAACTGCAAAACAAAACATACAAACACACAAACAGTCTTTACCTGCAATCAGAGGCTTCAGAGGCACAGACACAGGCTTTCCCTTCCCAATGGGGGCATTGACATAATCTAGGAAATCAGAGTGAGGGCTGGACGCATACAGATTAGCGGCTTTACAGGTGTCCATGGTGGAGCCGCCACCAACAGCAACGTAGGCATCAAAAGCTCCCCTTTTGACAAACTCAATAGCTTCCATGAAGCTTGGAGAAGGGAAAATAAAAGCCATAGTTAGGTCATATTTTTTCAGAAATAAATCGCCACGCCATTAAACAAGGCCTGGAGCAAGTTTTAAGCAACAGTGAGATGTGTTGGCTTCTACATAAAGTAAATAGCAACAATAAAATAATACCTTCTATCAGTTGGTTCCACCCTCACATTATCATAAACCTTAAAATTTATGCCATTCTTCACTAGGGAATCCATAACCATTTGTACGGGAGGGAGCTGGGAGAGGTTCTTATCTGTCATCAAACACACATTTTTAGCACCCATGTTTTGTAGGTCCTACAACAACAAAAATAATTTGTAGGTTAGGTTTGATTGCCCGAGAACTGTAATAGACTCTCTCTCTCTGGCAAATTTAACACTGTACATTTTTAAAAACAAAGGACTCAATTGTTGTCAATTTGCATTTGCTTTAAAAGACATGTAACATTTATAATGGAAGACTGTAGGAATCTTAAATACTTGCCATTCCCACTTCCTTCGTAACTCCTGCTCCGTATCTAATATTTGAAACGGCCATCTGAGGAAAAAAAAAAAAAAAAGATTTAGGTATAGGGTGTGTTTCACTTCTAAAAACCTATAAATGAAATGAATGGTTCCTTACTGTGTAGAGAATAAAGTATATATTCCTTAGCGTGGCCTTCATTTTAATTTATGACTCCTGAACGAGGAGGAGACATAAATTTAATCAAATAATTATGTAATTACGGTGTGATAAAAATTCATCAGAATTCATTGCTCCTTTATTCTTGCTTCAAAAGATTACTTGGACCTCTTTTAGAATTGTTATAATTACAAAACTAAACTGTAACATACAACATATATAAGTTGGAGACGTTTGTAGAACTGGGAATCTGTCCTATTTTGATGGCTGAACAAAAGACAGTATTCTAGACATTACTCATGTTATCAGAAGATTTGTATTCCAGTTCCATTACCTCCATTGCTAAATAGGGTCTCATCAAATAATGAGATTAGGGAACACCAATTAATAGTAGACTTCAAATGAGATAACAATGCATTAGCAAAATACTCTAGTATTTTTTCAAGTCATTCATAAAGAGAAAGAATGGATTGATTATATCTACCTCAAAGGCATAATCTGTTGATTTCCCAGAAGGTGCAAATCCAGGAGCTAGAAATATAGAAATTAGCATCAGAGTAGGCCTCAAAAACAAAGCAAAAATAATGGTTTTTGTTAGTAAACTGGTATTTCAGCAGTGAACATAAGCATCTCCCTTAAAAAGCCTTACCTATAAAGAAAAGAAAAAGCCTTAGCTAAAATACATTTTCAAGTTTCATTATTGTCTATCAAATTGAAATTAAAACTTGCATTTTAAGAGAATGTCATATTAACTTGATGCTGATTGTGTGAAAATAGTTATTTAAAATATTTTCTTCATTGAAATTAAAATATACTTTTGAAACAATGTCTAAAAATCCTCTAGGGGAAAAAAAAACCCTCTAGACTCGAGTTGGATTACTGTTAGAGAACAACTATTAGTAAATTCATTAATTAGAGTCTTGCTTATATTTCTTATAACAATTGTGATCAGTTGTTTGAATTAAAATTTTTCCGTGCAGAAAAAATGATCACAGTAAGAAATTTATATTTTTCAAGTTAAAGCATGTAAAAATTTAGTTTTATTTATGAGATTTAATAAAAATTTTTATAAACTGATATTTCTTTGTAATGTTATCAGGTTTTAGTTATGGCAGAAATGATTTCCTGTCATATTAGAACAAGAAGGCTTCACTTAATGAGTTTTTTTTTTTTTAAAGATTTTATTTATTTATTTGACAGAGAGACACAGCGAGAGAGAGAACACAAGCAGGGGGAGTGAGAGAGGGAGAAGCAGGCTTCCCGCGGAGCAGGGAGCCCCATGCGGGGCTCTATCACTTAATGAGTTTTATCTTTGTTTTCATCACTCCTGGTCAGTCATAAGATTGAAAAAGAAGTCTGCAACAATTTCCACTACCTTTTTTTTTTTAAAGAACAAGAGGCCACAACTAGACAACAATTTACCTTTGGATTCCTGAGGGCAAGGGTATCCTTAATCAAAATTCAAATTTCTTGCCTTATCCACTGTAATGAAATAATCTATTACTCTTGCTACTGAAGTTTAGGAAAAGTCATAAATCGAATCCTAGGAAACAGTGAGATTATCTTTCTTTAAATTATTAATTTTATGCTCCCAAACAGGAGACTACTAATTCTTGGTTGAAATAAACTAAGAATTGGAAAGAACCAGCTGAAAACAAAATTCTGCGTATGTCCATGAGGACCTAAAAGGCTGGGCATGCTTTCACCTGGCAGATGGTCATTAATGACTGGGAGGTCCCTTGGCTTGTCCTAAATGGTGAGCCACACCAGTGGCAGGAAAAAGCCCTCAGTCACTCTATCTGTTCTACTCCCCAACAGGCTTCTCTGTGGGTTCTGCTTAGTTTCCTGTATGGGCAGCCCGCCTCATTTCCATTCTCACTGTGCTGTTTAGATTTGACCTTTCCTTCTAAGAGGTGAAGTCAGTTTTTGTGTCAGTAATTCATGTGACATTCTGAGGACACGCTGAAGCTACAATGAGCTTCCTGCTGCTCTGTGGACAATGGAGTTGGGAAGGATTAAGATGTTTGTGGGAACTGAAAACTTTTGTCATTTTTAATTACTAAGAAACAGAATATTACTTTAAAAAAAAAAACTGATATAAACAAGTTTCTTCCTTCTAGGAACTGCTTTGCTCTTTAGCCTCTTTCTTTCCTGAGACGTATTAAAACCATCCAAAGAGTTCATCTTGGTTAATTGTGTTTGATTAACTCAGACAATCTTAAAATCTCATCTGTGCCCCCATTTTTAGCTTTGGCAAATAATTCTATTTAAAATAGAAAAAACATCATAAATAGCATTAAATATATACTTGAACCAAACATATAATCAATCAGTAGCATACATTCAGCTCCCATCATATAATCAGAACTAGATACTGCCAGTTGCAAGTGAAAAGGCAACCATTTCAACTTTCCTCTCACATCCCTTGATTTATCCTTTGCCCAAATGTATTATGAGGGCCAATGGAGGGATTGGAAATTTGGGCCACTTTATTTTTATTATTTTTTTTTTAAAGATTTATTTATTTATTTGAGAGAGAGAGAGCATGAGAGGGGGAGAGTCAGAGGGAGAAGCAGACCCCCCGCTGAGCAGGGAGCCCGATGTGGGACTCGATCCCAGGACTCCAGGATCATGACCTGAGCTGAAGGCAGTCGCTTAACCAACTGAGCCACCCAGGCGCCCTGGGCCACTTTAAAACCAGAAAATGTATTATTACCTTGGGAGTAAGTATGAGAATGAGTTGGGCACTGGCATCTATGGAAAAGAAAAAAAGAAAAGTGAAACTAGAAAACCAAAAGATAGGATGCTTTAATGTGACTCACATTGCATTCTAGTCTTGAGATGCTATCAAAGTAGTCGCTATTGGCAAACGCTACGTAGGAAAATCCAGAAATCATCATGGACAAGAAGTCCACTCAGAGTCTTTCCAGTGTTGCAGGAACATTCTTTCAGGAATTATTCAGTTGGTGCTCAATAAATGTCTGCAGGAAGCTGAGGTAAGCCCTCTGGGACTACAAGGAAGTTTGAGATGGGGTCTCAGTGCTCTAGGAGGTTCCAGCTCTTTTACCAGGTTAGGAGCTTTGACCAAATTGACCCAGGATTAACTACTCAATGCACCTCCCCTCCCATTGCCCCCACCCGGGGAACTTGTATTTTCCCATTGTCTTCAAGGTGTTTAATTTTCTTGAAACAGACTGTGGGCCTGGGCCTCTGAGAAGCCCTCACTGGGCCTGCAGGCCTCACTGGTCACCACCTCATGCCTCCATCCTTTCTGGGCGCAGCCCCAGGGACCTGCCAGCCCCTTGGGTGCCTCCCTGTGCTGGTCCCCGCCCCAGGGCCAGTGACTGTGTCCCCCGCTCCCCAGTGGCCTGAAGTGCACTCATGCCCATCACCCTCTCCTCCCCGAATCCCTCACCTCTTCTCAGTTCCCAGTCCACTTCTCTACCCTTGGCTCCATTTCCCTTCCTAGTCTCTGTCGCCTCCCATTTCCTGCACAGTCCCTTTCTCCTGTTCGCTATGCATTTGAGCGTCACCAAAGGGTTTTATGTTTCTATTTCTCGCCAGAGGACCTTGTCCTAGTGGGGTCCCAGTAGATCCGGGGCATACCCCCCCCCCCACCATTCAAATTTGGAGTGAGAACATCTGAGGGGGAAGGTGGGGAAGGAAGGAAAAGTGTTCAACGCAATGGTGATCAAGATCTCAAAAACAGATTTAAGTCAAAGCAGATGTGGGAAGCGGGTGTGAGCGCCACCATGAGTCAAGGCTGCCACCTCCTGGACACGGCTGAAAATGCTGAGTGTTGAGAGTCCCAGGAGCATCCCAGCGGCGTGAGCCATTCTCAGGCTGCAGCAGGGAAAACACAGCAGGAAAGGCCAAGGCGTTGTCCTTCACAGGTGGGCTCTCTTTGGAGAACTCTCCCTGCTTTACACCCTCCAAGGACAAGAAAGTGGAGGCAAAGGGAAGAACATCTCCAGACTCAAAACTTTCCACTGCCCAGGGCCTTGGGAGCACATGCTTTCCTACACCCCTCCCCCTTCTTTTTATTTTATATTTTTAAGGTTTGAGGCCGCCTTGATTAATCATTTCTATTTCTTGTGGTTTGAATTCCATCCTCTCTTGCCTTCTTGGGGCCTCCATCTATCCTGTTTCCTAGTCTTCCCCCTCACTAGATCTTTGTCATTGTATTTAAGAGTTAGTTTCATGCTTCAAAGTCTCTCAACCTCTTTTCCCCTCTGGCTTGCTCACCCTCTCTGGGCCTCCCCTCCTGGCCTGGGTCTGCTGGCTCCATTTTCTTGCCTCCCACACATTGCTTGGCTCCCTGAAATCTGGCTGCTGTCTCAACAAGTCTCAGCTTTCCTGCTGTAGTCTTACCTCTCAGACCCCCGACCCCCCCAGGACCTTGGTCTCCTAGCAATGAACACTGGGCCACCCCTCCTTGGGTGGGTGAAATGCTTTCCTTGGCTTCCAGGACTCCCCACTCACCTGGGTTTCCTCTAATTATTCTTTTTCCAGCTCCTTTCCCACTCTGCTCATTCCTTAAATATTGAGTTCTATCCTGGGCTCACCTCTCACCCTTTATAGCAAACCACTCATCAAGGCCCCCCAATATTTCTCTACCCAAATCCATCCACCTCTCTTGGGTCCTCTGCCAGTCTCTGGTTTCAGTGTCATCTCTCATCTAGATAACTACAGAGAGTCCCTAACAGGCTTCTCTTGGCTCCCCCTGTGCCACACAGTGGTCAGGGGCTTATTTCCAATGATGCCCCCAACTCCCCCTCCCATGGCTTTTTGGATAAAGTTCAGACCTGGCCCTGCTTCACAGGCCCAGCTAATCTCTCTAGCCTGGTCCCTTATCTCCGTCCATCCTCTGGAGCTCCTGGAAAATTTGTTCTTTTCCTTGAATGGGCCACACATTCTCTTTCTTGCCTCCAGAACTTTGTCCTTGTTATTTCCTCTGCCTGGAACATGTTTCCCCCTCTTCTTCCAGGTAATTAGTGTCCTTTCTAGTGTCTGTTGAATTGTCACTTCCCCTGGGCAGTCTTCCTTAAGGCTGGAGGCCCCAGGTAGGCCCTCTCCCCCTGTGGTCTATACCACGCCTCCCTCCCCATTAGAACCATTATCACACTGTATTGTTGGTACCATTCTCCTGTTTGCATCTGCCTCTAGATTGTAAATTTTGTGGTGGCAAGACAAGATCTACCCTTTATCACAACTTTATCCGTAATGGTTAGCATTGTAACAGGCACAAACTAATACCAATTAAAGGAATACTGATTGAAGAAATAAGTAACTGAATAAATAAATAAATAAATGTAGATGTTTAAAATCCTCTGAATTTTTTCTCTCTTTTCCTGGTGTGCCAAGACATAGAACCTGAGCTGGGGTAGGGAGAACAGACTGTGGGTTCCCCCACCTTCTTAGGATAGCCTGAAACCACTGATGGACTTCTCTACTGTTGAGAAGCTGAGGAAACCATGGGTAGAGCAAGGCTCTCATTCACCCACCCTCTGGCTCTGGCCTGATTATTCTGGCCTTCCTCCCAGTATCACTGGCCAGGATAAACTGGCCAAGCTTTCAGCAAAAGTCAGCCCCTCTCCTGTGCACTAAATCTCACCAGTCGCCCCCCCCCCCATTTACTCAAGGACATCACTGTATCATCTTCTCTGTCCTGCCCATCATCCTTGGCTGTTCCCCTGCTGGCCCCCAACATCTCTGACCTCATCTCCCCCTCACTCACTCTGCTCCAGTCACCATGTTCTGAAACCATGCTGGTATTCCCCACCTCTAAGTACTTTCTCAGAGAGCCACATGGCTCGCTCCTTCCTTCCATGGGTCTTCCTTCTCAGTTACCTTCTTAGTGAGTGTGGTTGGCTGAGACCCTGAAGATATTCAGGTCCTAATACCTGGAACCTGTGAACATCATAAAGCAAAAGGGACTCTACAGATGTGATTAAATTAAAGATTTTGAGATGGAAAGATTATCCTGGATTATCTGGGTGGGCCCTAAATGAATCGGAAGCATCTTTCTACGAAAGAGGCAGAAGGAGATCTGACATAAAAGTAATGTGACCACTGAAGCAAGTGGCTACCTTTGCTGGCTGTGAAGATGGGGGAAGGAGCTACAATCTACTGTTGCAAAAAGTGCAGCTCCAGAAGCTGGAAAGAGCAAGATAATGGATTCTCCTCTAGAACCTCTGAAGGAAGCGTGGCCCTCTTACACCTTGATTTTGGCCCAGTAAGACTGATTTTGGACTTCAGAACTGTGAGAGAATAAATGTGTGTTGTTTTATGCCACCAAGGTCATGGTAATTTGTTACAGCAGCGATAAGATACTAATACAGTTAGGTCTTCTCTGACCATCTTCTCTAAAATGGCATTCCCTCCTTCAACAACCCATCCTCTACTTTCTCTTTAATACCTAACAACTTGTAATATGCTCTAAATTTTACTAGTTTATTGTCCACCCCACCTGCCCCACCTACACACTTACACACCGGAGATATTAGGTTGTTTTGTTTCTTGATATACCCCACAAATGAGAACACTGCAAATCTACAGTGAATGTGCAGTCCTTCTCTCCTGGGCTTTCTCCTACCTCTCTGGCCATGTTCCTGTCCTTTAATACTGGCTCCTTTTCCTCCATTGAAAGTGCCAATCATTTGCAAATCCAAGTGTGTAAGGAGGCTGGTAGATCATATAAATGAGAGGTCAGAGCTCCTGGCTGGCCATGTAGCTGGTGTGCAGAATGAGTGGTGGGCTATATGCCAGGGTCTCTCAGGAAGCTGGAATGCTTGCCTTGTTCAAGGGAGGTGGCCACCACTTCACCTCAGCCCTGGCAGACCTTCCAGATGAAATGTGGGCCCAATGATGCCATTTCACAATTTTCCAAAAAATTTTATCTGAAATCTCCAACTTTTTAAATGCATACCCTGTTTAAAAAATAAGCCCCATTTTGCCACTCCTGCTTCAACACATTGCTGCTCCTGGGAACCTCATTCTCAACCCTTTTAGGTTTACAGTTTGCTAAGGCCTGTGCTTCCACACCCAGAGTTTCAACTGTCTTCTATATGCTTGTGTGAGTTCCAACTCACTTCGGAGCTCCAGAACAATATAATCAATTACCTGCTGAAGGTCTTCTTCACCTGGATGTACCTGAGGCATGTCCAATTTGAAGTTCCTAAGGTAAGTTATAATCTTCCTCCTAAAGCTAATGCTCCTATAGTCCCTATCTTGGTAAATGGCCCCAATATTTACCTGATACCCCAGCCAGAAACTTCAACTTCTTCCATCTCACTAATCAGATACAAAGTCCTGCTGATTTTAATGGACTCCTCAATATTTCTCACATCTACCCCTTGTACCAGCTGCCTCTCCTTGGTACCTGAAGCCATCACTTTTAGCTGAAGCATTACAATTACTTCTAGTCTTTCCCCTTCACTGCACACTGCCACCAGAAAGCTCTAACATAATTCTAATCATGCCACCCTCCTTTGTCATACAACCATTCCAAAAACATGTTCTACATGACACTGGTTCCAAGGGATATGAATAGTGTTGCTTGATAAAAAGTTTTATGATAACACAGATTCAGAACAAAGAGTTTAAATACAGCTAACCTTTTTTTTTTTTCCCCCAACCCTGTAGGACTTCTCAGAGCCTTCTGTGTGCTAATTATCCTGACTCCAAAAGCACTATGCTGCAGTGAGCAGTTTCCCATTTATTTAGCCATGGAATTCCTCCCCCCCACCCCCTACGGGGCATTTCAAAGTATTAGTGTTTCACAGGAGAACTACTGCTTCCATAACTTTCTATTATCTACAGGACATAATTCAAATTCTTTAGCATAGGACTGAGAAAGAACAAGGACTGTGAAGCTAGAAAATCTGGGTTCAGATTATGGCTGCGCCATTTGCTTAGCTGTGTGACACTGGACAGATTCCTTTTCTTCATGCTTTTTTTTCTTTTTAACTGTAATATGAGGATAATAATACAATATGGCCTAGGGTTGTCGTAAGGATTACAGTTACTATTAATAGTATATGTAAAGCATGTAGGACAGTGCCTGGCACATAGTAAGTGCCTGATAAGTGCTATATTCTTATTCAGGGCCTGTCTTCTCCATCCTCGCCTCCTTCTATGAAGGTAGGTCCGGATTTTAACTTCCTTTAGATCCTGGAACTACATCTCTTGCCAGTAGTGCTGCTCTTCCCAGTTACTTGAAATTCCTCTCTAGTCCCCCTCCTTTCCCCTTATCTCTACCTGTTTACTCAAAATTTTACATGTTTTCCCAGGCTGACTTGTGCATTTGTACATTCCACAAATATTTATCAGGTGGCTACTATATACCTGCCAATTCTGAATGGGGAGTCAGACATGTCATAACATTTAATACCCTGACTCCCTGTACATGCCAAGGAGTGAAGCTCCTGGTAATTTCTCACATCCATCTCTCTCTTCCCTCTGTTCCTCACAGGCCCGTTTCACAAACCCTGTCCCCTCATCCAATTACCCGCTAAAGTTTAAACTGCTCCAGAGTCTTTCACTTTTGTATCCCCAGCGCCTAGAACAGTTTTTGGCACATAATATACACCCAATACAAATGTGTTGACTGGATGCATGAATTTGTCTTGGTCACTGTGCCAAGCCCTCCAATGTCTGCCACGACATGGGACCAGGCACTGTCTTCTCTGGGCCTGTTTCCTTAACGGTAGAACAAGCAGGGTGCAACCTGCCTCGCTGCTCTGTGCGTGGTTGCATGGCACCCCGCTACAATGCGGCCCCACCTGGCGCACGGCTCTGACGTGGAGAGAGCACGCTAAATGGGATCCCCTTCCCCGAGTTCTTGAAAGTAACCTAAGACCGCGTGGGGCCCGGCGGGTCGCACCCAGAGGGGCTGCGTAGGCACGGCGGCATCCTCCGGTCCCTCGCCCGCCCGCCGGCCGGCCCTACACTCACGCTGCTCGCTGCAGTTGCCTCAGCAAGTGCGCGACACGGGCGCGAGCGGCTGCAGCCATGGCTGTGCGGTCTTCCTTCCAGTAGCCCCTCCTCCGCCCCCTCCGCCCCTTCTGCGGACCAATCCCGGCCACCGCCCTCCTGCTCCCGCCCACTCGGCTGAGACTGCCCACCCCCCATGCTAATTCTCCCTGCCCCCGCGTTAGCCTTCTCTGGATCAGGACCATTTTCCCACGAGTCAAAATCTCAAGTGCCCTACCTGCAATTTCACCATCCACCTCCGAAATTGCCGTAATGGTAACTGCTTTGTAGGATCGTGGGTACTTCCTTAAGTCTCTCTACTTAAAACCCTTTATTTCACATATTGGGGACATGGGGAAAGGGAGGGGGAAAAAAGAGCATTCTTTTTCCACTGATTGCTTTAAAATGCTACTTTGCCTTCCTATTTCCCAATAAATTATTAAGACATTGCATTTAAACTGTTCTAATAGTAAATAAGGACCATGCAAAAAGCCCGAGGGTTTTGTTCGTTTTTACAGGGCCAGTGCTGTGTCTAACTGCTAAATCAAAAATCTAAAAAACAACAAAAACCGCCCCCCAAAATCCCAAAACCAAACAGTAACAACAAAACACCCTGGACAGTTGAGAACTTAAAAGGTGTTAAGTGCTCTAGAATAGCTTTTGAGAAAGTTAAGTTACCATTAAATGGTTTCATCAGTAGTTACAAACTTTCCATGATTACACTATACTCTAGGGCCAAGTGCTCCACTTCCCAGTGGGAGAGTTGATCAATGATGGCAAAGTTCAACTTTAATCTGAAAGTATCCTAAGACAGTAACAATTGAACATCTGTGTTTTTAGTAACATACCATGAAATTTGAATTAATCTTTTCTTCCATAGTAATTTCTAAAGATAACTTATAAAAATGAGGCAACACTAAAAAAAGACAAAATTAACTCCCAACTTTAATTTTCTATGAACTGTCAGACCAAAAACCTGAGTAGAGTGGCTCATGGGGCTGTAACAGCAGCAAAAATGCTCCCCTGGAATCTAGATCTGCTATGACTCCTTCTCAGGTTACCGAGATCAATTAGGGAAGGAGACCCATAAAAGCTATGAACATTTGACCTCCTAATCAAACCAGTTAAGGTCAGTTTGACAAACGAATCAAAGATAACAGTGTTCCAAGTAAAGATCTGGCAGGTTTCTTTATCTCTTCTCGAAACAGACCCTACCAGAAGTTTAACAAAAAAACTGGGGACATAAATGTTGAAAAAGATTTAAGTGTTTTTTGGATTATTGAGGATTATTACTATTTAGTGAAGTCCACATTTATAATTTACAGCCAATAAATGTTTTCACAGTATTAAAAAGCATAAAATCTTTTTTCAAAGAGACACCAGTCATACTACACTTTCAATATTGTATCTGATACTTATTAGAAAAACTCATACTTCTGTTGGTATCACTGAAATCATCATAAATTACCTGCTTTATGTTTTTTAGAAAGTAAACTAAAATAATCTGAACCAGGTATCCCCTGGCTTTACTTAGAATTTCTACCAATAGCCAAAATGTCAAAAGTAACATTAGATACACACTTTTATTAAACAACCTTCATAAGAGTTACTTATAAGTCCAGTTTTGAAAATGTAATCTTTCCGTTCCCCCATATGATACACTCCCTTGTCATAAAAATAATGCAGAAATCAATTTTAAGTCTGAAAGACGACCAACTCTCTCACAATATATCCAAAGTTAAAAAGAAAAAAAGATGTCTGTTTAAAAATAGAACTCATTCTCAGTTTCCACCAAATTCTTTCCCGGATTCTTATGTCCTCAAATACATCCTTTAATCTCCAGCCAAATTCCTGGTTGTGGGAAAAACATTAATTTGTAGAGTCCAACATTTACATACTATCTTGCGGGTCGGGCAGTCTATCCCTCAACCTCAGGCTCAGTGAAGGCAGTGGCCAACTTCTTCAACATCCCCCCTCCCCCCCACGCCGTAACTAGAATTTAACATTTAGTATATAGTTCTTGGTTTACAGATGGGTCCGACAGTGAAAATTATTTCCTTCTCTTTCCTCCGTGGTGTTGCCCTCCTTTCCTCTTGCCGCCCAAGGGAAGTGGCCCAGAATTCATCTTGCTTCCCAAGCCTGCTTTCCTCTTCCCTCCCTGGCTGGGCGGGACACCTTTCCTTTTGCCCCCAGGACCCTGCCGGCCCCCCTTTCTCTTGCCCTTCTGGCTCATTTTCCTCCTCTTGGCAGCCTCCTCCTGGTCCTCCTCCCTCATCTGTTTATTGGTGGCCCTTGTCACGTCCAGCTGAGGCTTTTTGCTCTTCATCACCCGCAGCAGCTCCAACTGGCTCTTTTTCTCCGCTGCAAAGTCCCCGAAAAGGGGTTGAAACTTTCTCTTCTTGCCGGAGCCCCGGGGGGCCTTCTCCTTGGGCAAGCGCTCCTGGAAACGCCCCACTGAGGCGGTGGAGACCTTGGCCACCTGCATGGCGCGGCCCAATTCCTCCTTACTCTGGTGTCCCGTAGGGTGCATGCCAGCCGCGCTGGGCAGCTGCATCTTGTGCGCGCGAGCCAGGTTACGCAGCCGGTTCAACTCATTCTTGGCCACCCGTTCCTTCTTAGCCTGGATCCGCTTGGCGAACTGGTCCTCTGAGGGGTCGGCACCGCCGGGCACCTCGATCAACCATTCCTTGGTGTCGTCGCGGGCGCGCTGGTAGCCCCAGCGGCGTCGCCACTGGCCACTCACCTCGTCCCACACCAGATTGGTCTTCTTCTTGGGACGGATGCCCTTGAGGCGCGCGAACTGCTGCCAGCGAGTAAGCGGCCGCGGCCGGGGCACCGGCTTCTCGCGCGGCAGGCGAGTGGTGGGCTCCGGCAGCCGCGCCACCAGAGCCTCCTCCACGCGCTCCGTGGGCAGCTGCCACAGCTGGTTGATGAGCAGCTGCGTGTTGTCCCGCGCCAGGGCCTGCAGCTCAGCCTCCGGCGTGGGTCCCGCGCGCCGCAGGCCCGTCGGGGGGTTCCGGTCTGAGGCCAGCAGGTTACCCAAGTCGAACTCCAGCTCCAGCTCCTTGTGCACCGTGATGCGCTGCAGCTTCTCTGCCTCGTCCCGCTCCGCCTTTGCCAGCAATTCCTCCACGCTCTGGCCCTCCATGGCTCCCCCTGAGCTCATTAGCTCCGGGGAGACAGTTCAAATTACTTCTTTGCCAACGCCGGCTCAAGCCCGGGCAACCCAACCACGTGCGGTCGCCGAGAAGCTCGTTCCGGAAGAGAAAGCTTCGCTTCCGGAGCACCCGGAAGGCTCACAGTCCCGGCAACCCGAGAAAAGACCGGCAGAGAGCAGTGTTGGAGAGCAGATGGGATTACCGGAGGCTCTTTGGCGGGAGCCCAGAGGTAGGCGGTGCTGGCGCAAGGAGCCTAGACTACGAATTCCAGGGCCCAATTGGGACTGTGTCTCCCAGGATGCAGCGGCGGAGCGGGGTGGTGTGAATTTTGGGCGTCGCGGTTTGAGGGGGTCCTGGAGCGACTGTTACCAATTTCAATGTAAATCAGTTCACAAGATGTTTCGCTTTTCAGCTTTCTGGAACTACATAAATTTTATTTTTACCATAGCCTGAACCTGTTCATGGGGTTCCTGGGTGTTGACCGAGAAAGACATTTTCCACAGATGCACATAAAGCTAGTTTTGGAAGATTTGGTTTGCTTTGTGAGCGAACAGGGGCTGGCAGTTAGACTGCCTTAGGTGGGCACTGGGGTGCGCCCACCCGGGCGAGCTGAGGTCTGGTAGCCCAGAGCCCCGTGATCGCATCCTCTCCACGCTTCTGGCAAAAGTGCGCTGGGCTCTGCAGTGAAACTGCGTGAGTTCCAATCCTGACTTCTGTTGGACCTTCGGGTATTTGGGCCTAATTAAAAACCTGTAAGATGCAGTGGTAATAGTACCTACCTCTTAGGGCTGTTATAAGGATAAATGAGTTAATATGCCTCTGAGGCAGCTTGGTCTGGAACATAGGAGCACTCAACAAATGTTAGCTAAATACCAATTATTAACCTTTCTAATCGCCCTGGGAGTAAGCTAAAGAGGCAGTCTTATACAGTGATTATGCACCAGGTTCTTGGGTCAAACTACCTAGAATCACATCTAGTTTTACGGTACCTACTTTGGACAGGTTTTTTAACCTAGTCCAATTCATAAGTTGAAAATATGAAACATTAGTTCCTGGTACATAGTAAGCACTCAATAAGTGTTAGCAGTTGCTAATCATCATATTCCACAAAAGGAGGCTCAGAGAAATAAAATGACCTGTCTGAGGTTATACAACTAGGAAATGTGGGAGTAGGAATTATCTTAACTCTCGCTTTAAGACGATAGGCGTATTCTCTGCAATGTCTTTCAGGCCCTTGAGACACAAAATGTGTGGTCTTTTGACCAGCAGTATAGCATCACCTGAGAAGTTGTTAGAATTGCAGAGTCTCTGGCCTCAACCCAGATGTAATGATTCAGAACCTTCATTTTTAACAAGATCTCTGGGTGATGAGTATGTACATCAAGTTTGGGAGGCACAGGGCTGATTGTGTGGCTTACAGGTTTGGTTTTGTTTTTTAATGGGAAGTTGGGAGTAGTGAAGAGGGGGTTATGCTAGAAAATTACCCATGGAAATGGACATAATAGCCCTTAGGAAAAAGATGTAGTTGAGTTTCAGCTAGAGAGGTCATTAGGCACAGTCCCATCTATGTACCTGCCTCCCCCCACCCCCCCACCCCCCCGCCCCGGAGTTTGGTTTCTGGAGCTCACTATCTTTCCTCAGCTTCCCTTTGTTCATTCACTCATCAAACATTTAGTGAACACATTTTATGCATCAGACAGTATGCTATAATCTTCTTTTTTCCTCTTTTCTAAAAGCATTTTAGGTTGCAGTTATGAATAGAGTTGCTATAAACAAACAAAAAACATTCTAGGATTTGCGGGGTTTTTTTTCTGTCCTTGTCTTAACACTCAGCACCAAGTCTTTAATACCACTCATATTGTGAGGTCAAGGCTAGGTCAAAGGCCATCTTAGATAACTGCCTTAAACCTAGCCTTGACCCTTAAAAGGTTTTGTGATTTGCCATAGGAGAGTGTTGCGGACATTGATAACGGCTGTTCTGGGCTTGGCTTAGCTTCCCATTCATTCATTCATTCATTCATTCAACAAACATTTGGATGATTGCCATATTCCAGACATTAGACACAAAGATTACTGAGACTGTGTGGAACAGTAGGGAAGAAAGAAAGGTTAAGAGAAATGTACAACATGGCATGTTTGGGCTTTTGATAGGAAGGACACGTTTGTAGGTTTTAGCTCCTCTTTCAATTTTCAGAGTTAGAGAAAAAAAGAGCAAGTGTCAAAAGGTGTTAAACGGTAAACAGTGAATTCTCACTTTAATTTCCTTATGCTGGGAGACTGATTTTTACTTTCACTTTGCCAGTGATAATTCTGGATTTATAATAGGTACTCAATACATAATTGAACGAATAAACCTGTTAAATAGACTTTTCTAAATTTAAAAAAGGATTAATGTTGGCTGTTAGATTCAAGGTGAACAAGATTAGTAAGATTGGGATTTGTGGCTTAAAAAAAAATCTTAGGCAAGTAGGTGAGTGGTGGTCTCCAACTTGCATTTGTATCATCTTTATGTTAGGCAAGATTTTGCAGTGTCAAGAAAAAGAAAGCCTACCAAAGATGTACAAATATATGTGAATATATTTTAACAGTACAGCAAATGGTTGCACATCTTTTTTTTTTTTTTTTCCCCTTTGTTTTTTCTCTTTGTTGGTTTCCCTACCTTCTTTTGTCCCATAATGCAGACAGACTCCATATTTGGTCATCAGACTCTGCTTTTCTCTTTATACCCACTTTCTATGCCATTTGATCCACTCTCATTCTGTCAGCTGCCACTTTTGTGCAGATGGGTCTCAGAGGTACATCTTTATTCCTTTCCTTTTCAGAGCTCCAGACTGAAATCTCCAACCACTTGGTGGGCTCTTCCACAATACTCTAAAGTCAGTATGTCTAAGACTAAGACTTTTACACATAATCTTCCTGAAAATTTGCTTCTTCCGTTATCCATCCATCCACATTTTTTTTTCCCCAATAAAAGTTTATGGAAGGCCTTTCATGCTCAAGGTACTATGCTGGACTTTGGGAATACAATGGTTAGTAAAAACAGTCTCAGTTGATGTTATCATCATTCTAGTCTAGTTACTCTGGCCTGAAACTATGATGTTCATCCTTGACTTTTCTTAACTCCAAATCCAGTCAGTCTAAAAGTTCTGTTAAATGTGTTCTTATATTGTATCCTTTTCATTCCCACTATCACTACCTTATCCCTAGACTGGGTCTCTTCCATCTACTTCTCCAGATCCTCTCTCTACTCTGCTATTTGCCCCTGGCTTCCAGCTGGTTGTGGTTAGCAAGAAGCAATGACAGAAGATCGGAGGGTGTAAAGAGTTTAAGGTGAGGGCCTGTATGCCCCTAGTCCTCTGCAGATTGCCATGGGTTGGCTGGTTCCTCTAAAAGGCTGTAGCTCCAATCAGGCAGCTCTTTCCATTTAGCCACACATACTCTCTTAGCTCCTCTAATTGCTTCCCTGGTTCCTGCAGGCCTAGAGGTTGGTATGGCTCTTGCTGTTGTGTCACTACTCTTTGTGAGTTTCCTTAAACCACGTTCACATCTTTGTAATATTCCCTTTGTTGATCTTTGTTAAATTACCCAGTTTGACTGCTACCTGTTTCCAGCCAGGACCTGACTGATACCCAGGGAGCTATTCTAGGAGCATCCTTACAGTTCCTTCCCTTCATTCTCTCTTCAGGTCAGTCCAGGGGATTTGTCTTCTACTGATCTGGCAAAATCACTCTTCTCATAAACTCCCTTCTCTACCTAACAAAATAATGATTATGCTTGGTCTTGGATGGTCATGATCTGGCCCCAAATAGCCTCTTTACTTCATGGCATGATAGTGCTCCTTATGCTTGTTTTTTAAATATTTCTTCCCCATTCCTATTTTTCTTTCTTTTTTTTTTTTTTTAAGATTTTATTTATTCATTTAAGACGCAGAGATACAGAGAGAGAGAGAGAAAGCATGAGGAGGGAGAGAGGCAGAGGGAGAGGGAGAACCAGGCTCCTCGCTGAGCCAGGAGCCCCATGTGGGGCTCGATCCCAGAACCCTGGGATCATGACCTGAGCTGAAGGCAGACGCTTAACCATCTGAGCCACCCAGGCGCCCCCATTCCTATTTTTCTATCTTAGCTACCTTCCTAGAGGTAGCTAAGAACATTCCTTAAGAAAGGCAAAAATGAGGCACAGGACAGAACAATCAACAATTATATTTTTGTAGCACCTATTGAAAAGTATTTCAATAACAAAAGTGAACTTATAGGGAGATTTTTTTCTCTGCAGTCAAGGGGCTAGAAGGTTAAAGGCATGAAAGTGATACCTTTATGTTCCCTCAGAACATAACTACTTTGTCCAGCAAAACATTTTTATAAGCATTTTTTTTCATTTTTTTGATGGTGCATTAACTTAGATTTACTTTCTGAATGTTTCTCAGTTGCCCCTTTTTGGTAGCGGAAATTGTTAGGGATGATTCAATCTTTAATCCTGCTGTGAACATAGTTATTTTGAGTATTTTTGTCTAGGAAGTTCAATGTGCCAGTAATTTGATAAAATAGCAGAAAAGAGCCCTTCAAATGCTCACATTATTTCCACATGGTTCATTTTTACTGATTTATAATTTTAATTTGGAAGTACTTGGAAGGAAAGTTTGATTTTTGAAAATTTCTTGATCATAGACAAAAATCTGTGTATTCATATGCTTCAGTTTTAGCCAGAAACCTACATAAAAATCTATTGTTTTGTTTTACAAATGAACATAGAAGATAGAGCATTAAGATTTTGTATAGTTAGTATAAAAGCAGATAGAATAACTACCAAACAT
Organism: Leptonychotes weddellii; assembly: GCF_054177405.1. Lineage (NCBI taxonomy): Eukaryota > Metazoa > Chordata > Mammalia > Carnivora > Phocidae > Leptonychotes > Leptonychotes weddellii. The sequence goes on along the minus strand of NC_138372.1, from coordinate 111,724,980 downwards.
TGTACATTTGTCTAGAGGGAACTTTGGATTTGAGGATAGTAAAAATGATGGTAGCATTTTAGAATTGACTTAAGTTGATTTGCTATCTGTAAAATACACAACAGTTTGTTTTTCAAAAATTCGCAAATGCAGTTTACCAAGAAAACTGCATTTCCCAAAATCTTATCACTACCTGTAAGGTATGTAAGCACCACCGGCTGATGGTTTTCCTTCATAAGACTTCTTTTTTTAAAAAAGATTTTATTTATTTATTTGACAGAGAGAGAGAGACAGCAAGAGAGGGAACACAAGCAGGGGGAGAGGGAGAAGCAGGTCTCCCACTGAGCAGGGAGCCTAATGCGGGGCTGGATCCCAGGATCCTGGGATCATGACCTAAATCGAAGGCAAACGCTTAATGACTGAGCCACCCCGGCGCCCCCCTTCATAAGACTTCTTCACTAAATCCCAAGGGAATGAGATTGGTGTTTGGCTTTAGACTTTACCTGTATAAGAAGTTCAATATAAGAATGAAAGATTGATTTAAAAAGGATAACTGAAGTTCCAGGGCGCCTGGGTGGCTCAGTCGGTTTAAGCGACTGCCTTCGGCTCAGGTCATGATCCTGGAGTCCCTGGATCGAGTCCCGCATCGGGCTCCCTGCTCGGCAGGGAGTCTGCTTCTCCCTCTGCCCTCTTCCCTCTCGTGCTGTCTGTCTCTCATTCTCTCTCTCTCAAATAAATAAATAAAATCTTAAAAAAAAAAAAAAGTTGAAGTTCCAGAACTTTAGGGATATTTGCACTCAAAGAACCCAACAACAGAATTTAGATCCATTTATTTAAAAAATCTTTTTTTTATTATATTTTAACTTATGAAAGTAAAATTGCAATGAGCAAGAGATCTTTTTGTGTTTTTCTTAATTCATGGAGTCTGAACAGTTTTTGAAAACTTTAGAGTAGATTTACTCCAGATTAGGCAATTGAGCCCTGAATTCCTTTCCCCTAAGGAGAGCAACTTCATTGCCATGCAGATTTCAATTTGTCTTTGCAGTTATAGGCCATATGTGAACGAATATTAATCTGCCAGTAAATTTTTTCTGCTATATTTCCCACATAAGCAATATCAAGAGTACATAATGAAGTTATTGTTATGCCAAATAAACATTAATTCTTGGTCCCTCCTTTTTTTTTTAAGATTTTATTTATTTATTTGAAAGAGAGAGGGAGAGAGTGAGCACAAGCAGGGGGAGCAGCAGGCAGAGGGAGAGGGAGAAGCAGGGTCCCCGTGGAGCAGGGAGCCTGATGTGGGGCTCGATGCAGGGCTGGATCCCAGACGCCTAACTGACTGAGCCACCCGCGTGCCACTTCTTGGTCCCTCTTAATCCAGAATTATTTCTAAACATTGTTAAGCCCATTATTTTTTAGAATACACCTATGAAAAATAAAAACAGTGGATAGAAACATTAAAAATATGACCACATATAGGGGAAATGCTGTAGCCTAAACTTTTTCTAGGTGTTTTCCTTGCTAAAGAAAGCAAAGGAAAAAACCTCTTTTGTGGCAAGTAGGTGTGACACTGTCCTTGGCAGCATCCAGAAGTGCACCGCAGCCTCATCTAGGTTCCTGTGAGCCACTTGGTAATGCAGAAGATCCAGTTGCTTGTGGTGTGTGTACTTCCCCCAAGGCCTAAGAAAGACTTATTATTTAGAATGTTTAAATAACGTTCCTGGCATTCTCCAGTATTTATGGTACTTACCTCATTATCCAGGATAGTATGAATTTTCAGCTGGGCAAGCTGACTTCTTATTGTGGGTCCCAGGTTTCCTTCTCTGGAAAGCCTATGGATTTTAGAGGTGAGGCATTTTAGGTTTCAGGCTTCAGTTTACTCACCTGAAAAATGAAAGGTTTTGACTAGGTGGCCTTTACCATTCATCTCTAAGGTATATTTGTTAAAAACCTGTGCTCTTCAGGCACTCCAATATTGTTTTTCCTATAATTTCCAATATATCCCATTTTACAAACCTCCTCCTCTTCCTGAGTCATTATCTCATTTCCTAGGTTGGTTGTATGACTCCACGTAGTGAAACAGGTCCTTGCGTGCATAAGGAGACTGACTACACAAGTGTTAATCAGTTTTTAATAATGTGGAGGTTGATTATTGTGTTCTAAAAATTGCTCATGATGCTTTTCTTTCTCTTTTTCTTTCAGTTTTTTTCCCTTCCATTAAACTTCTTTGAGAATTGGAAGGTAGGGTGGAGAATGAGCAGGGCATAATCCATTTTACTATTTGTTAGCTGTTCTGGAAAAATGTCTCATAGGGAAGAAGACAGAAGATATATTTATGAGAATGAAAGATTGTGGATTGACTTTATTTGTGTCTGTCTGGGCCCAAGATCTAGAACTGATGATGTTCTTTGATTGGTTACAGTTGTAGAAATGTTTTTTAAAAAGCTTCCAAATTAGCTCCCTCACATAATAAAATTGGGGCAGTTTTGTGTTCCCTGGTTTGGTGTTGCTTCAGATAAAGCTAGTGAGAGAATTTCAATACAAGGAAGGTAAAGTAGGATAAAATATAATAATGTTGCTGGTATGTTTAGTAACTATCATTCTGAGAATAAGTAAGTCTTAGTAATTTCTAGCCTGATTACCTGGGAACAGATTCCCCAAGGGATCATCACCCCATCTGAAAAATGGGCTAACATTATTTCTCAATTTTGGAGTTCTGTGAGTTGGAGCTAAATTATTCAAACACACTTTTGCAAAGAAACCTAGAGAGATAGTCAGGAGACAGGTTCTGGCTCCATCTCTGTTACTCTCTATACTTGTGCATGGCTTTGGTAAGTCATGTCACCTCTTTGTATGTCTGTTTCCTTATCTATGAATTGAGCTTTACTAGCTTCTCTCTGTGCTGCTTCTAGCTCCATGCAGCAACCTGTGCTTTTGTTAAGATGGTCTCAGGTAGAAAGAGTGGGTGATGGTGAAACATACACTTGAAGACAGAAGTTCTTTTTTTTTAAAGATTTTATTTATTTATTTGACAGAGAAAGACACAGCGAGAGAGGGAACACAAACGGGGAGTGGGAGAGGGAGAAGCAGACTCCCCGCCGAGCAGGGAGCCCGATGCGGGACTCGATCCAGGGACTCCAGGATCATGACCTGAGCCGAAGGCAGCCGCCCAACCAACTGAGCCACCCAGGCGCCCGAAGACAGAGGTTCTTAATTGGGGTTCCATGGGTGAGCTTCAGAGGGACAGGAATCTCCTGATGTTTTAGGCAAATGTGTATGCATATGCATTTTTGTGAATAGATCTTTTTTTTTCCCATTAGATTCTCTAAGGCATCTGTGACTCTCTACCCCTCCTTCAGAAGTTTAAGAACTACTGTACTGTGTAGAAGAGAGATAAATTAAAGCTAAGGGGAATAATGGTAAAGGCTTTATGAAAGAAGAGGATCTGGAGTTGGCCTTTGAGCCTGGGTAGGGTTTGAATAGATGGGAGGAGGAAGAGGGGTGTTCTAGTAGATGTAACAAGAGGAATAAAGGCATGTATACCAGGAGCAGGTATAATGTATCAGACACAGATTATCTTTATAAATTCTCAAAATAGGACTAGGAGGTGGATATTAATGGTATCCTTATTTTATTGATGAGAAGACTGATTATCATCTGGGTTAAGTAGCTTACCCAAGGTCTTGCAGTTAGTAAGTGGTAAACCAGGATGTGAACCCTTTTAGTCTAATCCCAACAATTATCATATAGTTTTTTCTCCTTTAATCATTTAATGTAGTAAATTATATTTATATACTTCATAGATTTTGCATTCTGGGATAAACCCAGTTTGATCATGATGTATTATCTTTTTTATACTGCTAATTTTGGTTTACCAACATTTTGTTTACATTTCTATATCTATATTCATGGGTGAGGTGGGCCTGTAATTTTTCTTCTTTGTACTATCTTTGTCTTGTTTGGATATCAGTATTATATAGTAACTTCACTAAATTGGGGAGTATTCCTTTTTCTGATTGCTGGTAGAGTTTGAATAAGATTGGAACATCTGATTATTTGAAAGTGTGGTAGAATTCACCTATAAAATTATCTAGGTTTGGTATTACCATGGTGATTTTAAGGTTCTGATCCCATTTTAAAAGATGAAGCCATTTGACTTCTCAAAAACAGTAGGATATGTATTTCTAGAAATTTATCTATTCTAACATCTCAAATTTACTGGTATAAAATTTTTATAATAGTCTCTTTAAAAAATTCTCCTCTTTATCTAAAGTTATATCCATCATATCACTCCTAATATTATTTTGTCTATTCTCTTTTTTCTTGATCAATCTTACTAGAGATTTTCTATTTTATAAGTTTTCACAAAGATCCATTTTTCAGCTTTATTGATACTCTCCATTATATCTTTAACATGTTAATTTCTACTTTTATTAATCTTCAACTTAGATTTTATTTTGTTATTCTTTTTTTAAACTTCTACAGTTAGACTTAAGTTCATTAGTTTTCATACTTTATTTCTTAATATGTAAATATTTAAAGCTGTATCTTTCCCTTCAAGTAATGCTTTTACTGCTTCTTATAACATTTTGATTTATGATACTTTGAATTTCATTTAGTTCTCTGTATTTTCCTGGAATATATTTTTTCTTCCTTTTATATTCACCTTTTCTACATCTTTATGATTTAGGTATGTTTCTGGTGAGTAGCTTATAGCTAGAATTTAAAAATCCACCTGACAGTCTCCATCTTTTAACTGGGAAGTTTAATCCATTAACTTTCAATGGAATTTAGCATATATGTTTGGGTTTGTTTTAATCTGTCTTTTATTTTATATATATATATATTTTATTATGTTATGTTAGTCACTATACAGTACATTATTAGTTTTTGATGTAGTGTTCCATGATTCACTGTTTGCATATAACACCCAGTGCTCCATGCAGTACGTGCCCTCCTTAATACCCATCACTGGGCTCACCCATTCCCCCCTCCCCTCCCCTCTAGAACCCTCAGTTTGATTCTCAGAGTCCATAGTCTCTCATTGTTCGCCTCCCCCTGTGATTCCCCCCCTTCATTTTTCCCTTCCTTCTCCTAATGTCCTCCATGCTATTCCTTATGTTCCACAAATAAGTGAAACCATATGATAATTGTCTTTCTCTGTTTGACTTATTTCACTTAGCATAATCTCCTCCAGTCCCATCCATGTTGATGCAAATGTTGGGTGTTCATCCTTTCTGATGGCTGAGTAATATTCCTTTGTATATATGGACCACATCTTCTTTATCCATTCATCTGTTGAAGGGTATCTCTGTCTTTTAAAAATTTGCCCTCTTCTCCTTTTTTATTTCTCTCTATTTTGAATGATAGCATATTTTTAATCTTCCATTTTTTCTCTAATTATTTAGAAGTTAGGCACTGTTTTCCTTTTCAAGGTTTTATTTGATTTTTTCCATTTATATTTAACTTAATGAGTTGTGAGGTTAATCAATGTCTTAACACTCCTGACTGAATAGTAGAAGGTACTGAACTTTGATCATCCTCTATCAGATTATTCACTATTGCTAGCCAGTATTTTAGTTTTATTTTTTTAAACTTTTAAATTAGCATCATTATAGTTATAGGTGATATGTTTAAATTTATCAGTTTGTATATTTATCAATATCTTTGCTCATTTTTTCTTTTTGTCTCTTAAAACTTTTTTGAGTTTGTTTTCTTTCTTCCTGAGGTACATCCTTATAAAATTCCTTCATTAAGTTTCCTTATGGCAAACTCTTGCATTTTTTATTTATCTGAAAATGTTTTTAGTTTACCCTAGTTAATAAAAGATTGTTTATTTGAGGATGCAGTTCTCAATAGACAGTTACTTTCTTTTAGCACTTCGAAGATACTCACTTCATCTTTTGGTTTCCATTCCTGCTCTTGAGAAGTATGCTATTTTTCTTATATAAACATAATACCACCATGTATTTTGACATAATTATATCTTTTGCTAGATTCATGGATCCCAATTGTTTCTTATACTTTAGACCCCTACAATGAATTTATTATTTAGTTTTAATTTTCTTTCAATTAAGGTATTCTGTCTTGAATGATTTCCTCAAACAATTTACATATGTGGTATAAATTCTGAGTTCTTTTATGTTTGAAAATGCCCTTCTTCTACCTCTTGTGGTTTAGCCCTGCCTATTACTGGGCCTTCCTTTCCCTCCTTTAAATGTATTCATGTTAAGACATATCACACCAGAGCGATGACAGCAAGTAATTCAAAGGTTTATTACTCACTCAGGCATAGGCAAGTTGAGGGAGGCTCCAGAGGGAGGAGACCCATCAATGAGAAGGTTCTCCAACTTCGCTATAAATGATATTCTGGCCAGGCATAGAATTCTTGGATTATATTCACTTCTTTCAAAAGTCTCTAAACAGTATTCCTTTTCTCTTTTTTTCTCCTGAACTCTAGTATTATCAGTGAAGAATGTGATAGCTCTTCTGATTCTCTTTCCTTTTTAAGTAATGTGATCTCTTTTTGGAAGTTTATGTGAATTTTTTTATTCTTTGGAGTTCAGAAATGACACCAGAATGTGCCTAAATGTGTGTCATTTTCCATTAATCCTGTCTGGCACTTGGTTGCCCCTGCTGTTTGAAATTATGCCCCTGCTTTTTTCAGCTCAGGAAAACTTTTTTTTTCATTTTTCCTTTTATTTGATTGTGGCTTGTCTTCTATTCCTTTTCTTCCTTCTGGAATGCCTTTATTTTCGTTTGCATATCAGGCTTCTTGAAACTGTCTCCATGCTTCTTTTCATGAATGATTTCCTTTTGTTTGTATTTTTCTCTCTGACATATCTTTTCCATTTGATCTTATAGAGCTTCTAGCTTACTAATCCTGATGACTACTTTGTATTTCAGCAGTAGTATTTTTTGGATTCTTTTGTAGGTTTTAAATTCAGAAGTAAGGTTTATTTTTTTAATTTGCCCAGACGTATTTCTTTCCTTTAAATAAATCTACCCATAAAACCAGTCTTTAAAAAAATGAATAAAGAATTGTAATCTGAAAAAAAAAAAAATCTACCCAAGAGTTGTCTTCATCAAAATAAAAAGCTTCTGCACAGTGAAGGAAACAAGCACCAAAACTAAAAGGCAACCTATGGAATGGGAGAAGATATTTGTAAATGACATATCCGATAAAGGGTTGGTATCTAAAATATATAAAGAACTTATAAAACTCAATACCTAAAACCAAATAATCCTGTTGAAAATGGGCAGACATTTTTTCCAAAGAAGACTTCCAGATGGCCAACAGACACATGCAAAGATGCTGCATATCACTTATCATCAGGGAAATAAAAATCAAAACTACAATGAGATATTGCCTCACACCAGTTAGAAGGGCTAAAATTAACAACACAGAAAACAACAAGTGATAGCGAGGATGAGGAGAAAGGGGAACCCTCTTACACTGTTGGTGGGAATGCAAACTGGTGCAGTCACTCTGGAAAAACAGTATGGAAGAGTTGTCATTACATTTTAATTAAAGTTCTCCTTAGGTTTCTTCTGCCATTAAATCTGCCTCAATAGGGGCCACCTATTCAGGTAGGGTCCACAAACTCTTTGCCTGCTTATATCAGCTGTGGGGGGAGGGGGTTGAATCCCATATAGAGCAGGATTTGGGGTCTCTTTAAGCAGTGTGGTTCTCAATGCTGGGGAGGTTCAGTGGTCTCCAGCTCTGGTTCTCCCTTAGGCAATCTTAGCATTGTCCCAGGGTTGGTCAGAGAAGCCAGTTTCCTCTGCAGTAGCTTGGTCCTCCTGGAGTTACAAACAAAATGTGTCCTCCACTGGCTGCCCTGCTCAATTTCTTTGGGAACTAAATATCAGATGAGGGTAGGATTGCCTCTGTCTTTAACAGTGAGCCACCCAACACACACACACACACACACCCCTCTTCCCCCATTAGCTATTTATTTTTCTTGTTTAAATGATACTGAGTAAAGCATGATACCTGGATATATTCATAATCCACCCCAAACCTACCTTTCTGGTCTCTTTTTTCTGCTCCTCCTTCATACACCAAGTGTTTTATAAGTGCTGATTTATCCTTCTGTTTACTGAGCACATGGTATAGTTTTTTATTTCCAGATCTTTTATCAAAAAGTGGGAGAAAAAAGAATGAGAGTAGAAACATAGACCCAGGCTGACATCAGTTTCCCAACCACATTTTTAAAGACAAATAAGGAAACTGAGTCTTGTTCAGGCTCACATAGCTAGTTTTAGTTAATATTATTAAATGGTGGAATATGAATCCTGACAGGAAGGAGCCTGGGGAAACAGTATTGACAGAGCAGTCCTGCCAGTGAGATGCAGGAATAGAGGCAAGGTATTCCGTGAGAGTTGTTAGCTCATTCATTCATTTAATGTGTCTCAGTCAGAACTTCACCACATGAATTAGGGGGTAACAATTGAAATGGGTGAGAAATATTTTAAACAGAGAGTGCTCCATTAGAGATCAGAAATTTGAAAATGCATTGTGTGTTTGGGAAAACAGCAATCCTGAACTGCTGAAACATTTGAAGGGATAGCAGAAAGTGAGGCTATGAAGGTCAGATGGGGCCAGATTATAAAGGGCTTTGCATGACACACTTTATTCTATATTTATTCAGCCAACATTTTCTGAAAACTTACTGTGTGCCAGGAGCCGTGCTAACACTGGGGATGTGGGAGTGAGAAAGTGTTTCTGTTCTCCAGGAGCTATAGGCATTAGGGAGTTGATGGAATGAAGGGATGTAAGCCTGTAGATTGATGGAAATTTCACTCAAGTGGCAGTCAAGGGGAAAGAGACTGGGAGCAGAGAGTCCAGGTAGGTAGGAGACCACTGTCTTAGTTCAAGAGAGAAATGATACGTGTGTGGACTATGGAGGGTGATGGCAGTTGTCAGAGCAGGTGTAATAGGGGAATATGCATGAGGCAGGGAGAAGGTCAAGGAGGCAGGACCCAGAAAAGGAGGCATGCCAGTAGTCTGTAGCCACATCCTTCCCTGTCCGGTCTGAGGATGGTGTTGATGTTGCTGCATCTCAGCTCTTGTTTCTGCTTCTTATGGGCTCTCAGAGAGGGAGAGAGTCTTAACCACCTATCTTGCCCCCATTGCTTGAAGCATTGCATCATTAAACACAGGATGTTGTTAACTAGGTTAGAGTTCACAGTCAACTAATTTGTCATAATTGACTTATTGGAAATGGTCCTGTGGAGAAATTAAATTATTTTCTAAGTTTTTACTAGAGCAGCTAGAGATCCCTTTGAGATAATTCTGTAAATTATCTTATATAGCTGTTGTAAAAAGAATTGCTAAGTAAGGCAATATTGCATAATTGTATGTATAAATATATATAGTTTGAAATTTTTAATGACTGCTAGTTTTTGTTGTCTCTGTCATCATTTAACAGCTATAAAAATAAAGGGGAAATGGCAACTGCCTTTTTAACAAAGGATATTTTACAACATATCCTTTCCCCTCTCTTTCCTTCCTTTTGACATCTGGTTTAAATCTGTTTTCTTACAATAGGCAGCAAAAGGATTTATTCCCTTGATAATATATTTAATAACAGACGATTTAGCAGATACTATCGATACCTTCCAAATTGTAATTTTTCAATTTCTTGTAAGAAAGTAAGTGTTGAGAACATTTTGTTACATTATATTTTTCTCCCGGTTTATAGCTCCCAGATTAGCAGTATATGTAAGCTGCACACTGCAGCTTTTCTATTAAACATTCATGACAGCGTCTTATGCTATTTGCAGCCTTGAAAATGGACACATGATAGGTAGGATATCTTTATTTTTTACACTTTCTAGTTTGCATCGGTCATGAATCGACAAATACTTAGTGAATGTCCAATGCAACAGAATACCAAGTGCCATAGAAAGACAACAAGATGCCTGCATTGCAAGGATTGTTAATCCAATGGAAAAGACAAAAGGCCATTATGGAAGGCATATAAAAAGTGTGGCAGTACTTCCCAGATATTGTAATGTACATGTATTTGCTCCCTCCCTTTCATGCCCCCTTACTGGTCCCAGTGCTCTTCATGGCCATGTGCTTCCTACTTACCATGTGTGGAAAGAAGGGAAGTCATGTACCTCAATATTTTGGGAATAAGATCCAGTGCCTTCCAGGAAGAAACAAGATCTGAATGAAGTACCATCTAAATAAAGTGGAGATAAAAGTTTGAAAGGATATCTTAATATTTATGAAGTCCTTTCAGGTCTGTTTAGTAGTAACCAGTAGGAAATAAAAAAATGATATAACTTATAAACTTACTGCCTGCCAAGAGTCATAAGCTCATAAGTTTAATTAGGAAAAGTCAGTATTTGATGCTGCTGCCCCTTCTGGTTTATGTTCAGAGAAGAGGAGTGACTTCCCCAGGGAACCCTTTCTTCTACTACTCTCTTTGGCCTAGGGCCTCCACTGTGCTCTCCTCTCACCAGCACCCGAGCCCAGGCAAGGGCAGGTGCTTAACATGGTGCCAGGGAATCATCAGAGTCAGCACTTTCTGACTCTGTAACATTAGCCCTCTCCCCTCCTGGGTCCTGTTCACTTTGGGTACAAAGGTGAGGTCTGAGCCCATTTGGGAGATACCATGGGCCTGCAGCCTGGAACTCTTGTATCACACAATCGTGCATCCTTAGGATCTCTAATTTCTATTCTGGACTTTCAGTCCTTCTATACTCTTGCTGAATTTATATGCAACCTATCAAACATTAATGTTTTATACAATGAAATTATAAAAATTTAATGTCATTTTAGAATTGAGACAAATGAAAGTGACAGCTGTAATTTAACATGTAAACTATTTGCCCAGCAGAACTGAAGTCAGAGATACCCAGAATTTTGGAAAATAAAACCTAGAGAAATCACAAATTTGGGTTTTATAATTTAAAAATGGCTTAAGTACTTTCTAAAGTTTCTCTAATACCAGATTCTCCATAGCATACTGAGTCAAGTGTTTTTTTTTTTTTTTTTTTCTTTTCTTTTTGATAGAGTGGATTGAAAATGTAGCTCCAGGTTCTTGAACCTATGAGAACAATTGATGTAGGTTAGGAATGATAACTCTAGTACCCAAAAGGGTCAGGCAGGAAATGTACCTGAGTGAAGCCCATAGCTGCCACACATCCTGACAAACTATATGAAGAGATCTTTGGTTTATGGCTTTCCTGGTCCAGAAATTTTGAAAATATTACTTAGCTACTATAGGTTAATCTGGGCCTGAAAATGATTACTCAAGAAACCTGTTAAATGTGTTTGCACAATCTCTTGGAATTAGCATTTCTTTGAAAGGGTACCTGGGTAAGCCTTCCAAGTGTCGGCTGTGTTTGTTTCTTTGAGTAACCAATCACTTTGAAAGGACTTTCCAGTTTATGAGTCTATAGTATAGTCTCACGAGCTCTTAAACTTTGTCAGCAAGCAAAAAATTAGTATAAGAAAAAAATAAAGATTACAAAGAACCAAAAAACTCATGAGAATATAGTTTTCTAAATGTTGACACCAGAAAATCAGATATGGCTGAGAAATAGCAGCATCTTTCCTGAAACATCCTCCTCTGAACCAAAGTTGTTATAATTCAGAGCAAGAGAGGTCTGTCTTAAAGGCAAATGGTCAAGGTTGCTCTGGAGATGATGCAGGAAATGATTCAGAATATTACCCAGAAATATATTTCCTTGAATACTGATAAATTCCATGCAACACGTGTCAGCCTATGGCTATTATAAAATGAATTGGATATCAGGGATTCCTAGTGACTGTCTTTAGGTTCTGTCCATCATGTGTAACCCACACTTAGTTGCCATTATAGGTTTGAAAGTGAAAACTTCCAGATGACAATCTCTGCCACAGAGTCACACACACACACACACACACACACACAGAGTGGGTGGTTTTCAGATTTGAGTATGCCTGAGAATCACTAAGAGTATTTTTTACAAAAGTTGGTTTTATTCTGATTCAGGGGATCTGCAGACCATGTTTTGAGACATGTTGCTTTAAAATGAAAGAATGGGGGGGCGCCTGGGTGGCTCAGTCATTAAGCGTCTGCCTTTGGCTCAGGTCATGGTCCCAGGGTCCTGGGATCGAGCACGGCATCGGGCTCCCTGCTCAGCGGGAAGCCTGCTTCTCCCTCTCCCTCTGCCTCTTCCCTCTGCTTGTGCTCTCTTTCCCTCTCTCTCAAATAAACAAAATCTTAAAAAAAAAAAATGAGGGGCACCTGGGTGGCTCAGTCGTTAAGCGTCTGCCTTCGGCTCAGGTCATGATCTCAGGGTCCTGGGATCGAGCCCCGCATTGGGCTCCCTGCTCGGCGGGAAGCCTGCTTCTCCCTCTCCCACTCCCCCTGCTTGTGTTCCCTCTCTCGCTGTGCCTCTCTCTGTCAAATAAATAAAATAAAAAAAAAAAATGAAAGAATGGGAAGCATCATAGAGGTTTTGACTTGTTTTCTTGGTTAATGGTCTTGTTCACACTCTTTGGAAGTCATTCTTTTATCTGCAAAATATTAAGATTCCTTCAAGAAAGGAAAATAGGTTTTATCATTGTTCAGAGCTCATTCTTCATATATTCATGATGACCTCAAATTTTATACTCCTAACCCAGAACTTTTCTCTGAACTCCAGGTGTGTATATCCAGCTGTCTGCTGGAACACCTCTACTGGAAAGTCTAATAGACCTGTCCCACTTCACACAGCCACACTAAAATCCTCCCTTCAAGCCTGGTCCACTTGCAGTTTTCCCAATTTTGGTTAATGGCAACACTATTCTTCCAGCTGACCAAGCCAAAAAAACTTGGAATCATTCAAGGGAGTATTTTCTTTTCTTTTTTTTACTACCCCACTTCCAGTTGACTGACAAATCCCTTTGCCTCTACCTTCAAAATATATCTAGAATCTGATCATTTCCCTCTTACCTCTTGCTACATCTTGGCCCAAGCTGTCATCTGAATTATTGTAGGTCTCCTTACTGTTCTTCTTACTTCCATTCTTGTTCCTTTATAATCTGTTCTCAACACAGCAGCCAGAGTGTTCTAAAATTAAAACTACATCATGTCCCTCTTCTGCTCCAAGCCCTGCAGTGGTTTCCTGTGTCACCCAGAGTAACAGCCAAAAAACTGAGATTGACCTTCAAAGTTTGAGATCTCTTTGATCTCTTCTCAAATCTCTCTCCCTCCTGCTCACTTTCTTGTAGGCTCAGTGTCCTCCACACTATTTCTTGAAGCCACAGGGCCTTTGAACTAGCTGTTCCCTCATTGTACTAGTTGCCTGGAATGCTCTTCCCTGGATATTGGAATGGCTCCCTTCTTCACCTCTGTCAAGTCTTTGTTCAAATGTTGCCTTCTTCAAGGGCCAACTCTTACTCCTTTATTTATTTGAAACTGTGATCCCCTTTCCCTCCTGCCCAGCTTTTCTACCATGTGTTCCCCAATCCCCTTTGCCCTGCCCTGATTTTCCATAGCAACTCTCCCCTGGTAAAATACTAGATTAGCTTTTCTTCTTTTTTTTTCATTGATTGATTGATTGAATGTTTATTTTTCTTTCTCCCACACTAGAACGTAGTGAAGAAATTTTTATCTATTTTGTTCACTGAGGTGTCCCTAGTGCTTAGAAAGGTGCTCAATAAATATTTGCTGAGTAAACTCAATGAAATATTTGTAGAGTAGTTACTAAAAGTCAAGTGTTGCCCTAAGTTCAAGGAGTACAGCTGCGAATAGACAGGGCAGCTCTGCCTTCTTGGAGCCGATATTCCTAGTGGGAACCAACTGCAAAATAGCAGAACTGCAGAATGTGCAGCATTTTGTGTAGAGGCCAGCATGATGGGACTGATAAAGTAGCCACAGCAGTCAGAGATGGAGGAGAATACCTAGTAGCAGCCCTATGCAAAAGGCAGAGTGGATTGCAAAAGTTGTGGTAAGCAGGAAAGTGAAAACTTCCAGAAAACAGCGAGTGAGTTACAGAATATGAAAGTATAGGAATTACAAGTAAGCAAACGAAAAAGTGAGCCCAAAGAAGAAACAATATGTGGGGGAGAAGGAAAGAAAGCTTATGTAAACAGCATATAATAGAAACTCCCAATAACCGTGTCTTAACCACACAGTGGTTTATTTCATCACCTAAAAGAAATCCACAGGAGGGAACCAGGTGTTGGGTGGAAGCTTTAGGATCCCACCAGCGACCAAGTGTCCTATCTCTTCCATTATCCTCAGCACATGCCTTCTATCCTCAAAATCACTTCCTGGAAGGAAGCAAAGTGAAGGAAAAAGGAATCTTTCAGAAAATAACATAATACTTCTCATGGGCTAGAATTTAATCACCTGGCCATACCTACTGCAAAGGAGTCTAAGGAAGCTTGTCTTTTAATCCAGGGCATTGCCACCACAAATATCTCTGCCATAGAGTAAATGAATAAATTGCAATTTATTAGAAGAGGATCCAAGATTAAAACCTAGAGCATAGGGGTGCCTGGGTGGCTCAGTCAATTGAGCAGCCAGCTTTTGGTTTCAGCTCAGGCCATAATTTCAGTGTCCTGGGATTGAGCCCTGCGTCAGGCTCTGTGCTGGGTTTGGAGTCTGCTTGAGATTCTCTCTCTCCCTCCCTCTTCCCTTACCCCCCAAAAAATTTTAAAAAAGAACAAATGTATAGTGAAAAGGAAGAAATTTCACCCCAGGCCATTATATCCTTAATCCTCCAGACTTCCAGTGTCTCTGCCCAGAAGCAACCACTCTTACCAGTTTCTTGTATAAGATGGAGTCCTATAAAACTCAAGAACCTTGTGAAAATGAATGGTTGGTTCTTATTGATAACAGTGACAACTCTGATTTGTATGCAGTAAGTGGAAGAGCAGGCTGAAATGATACCACCTCTAAGAAACCCATCCTTGGTTAGGCCAGGTTGATGTCACTGCCTCCCAAACGCCTTCATGTCTTTTTGTAATTACCATTATTTTTTCTTGTGGGAAAACATGTATAACATAGAATTTGCCATTTTAACTGTTTTAAGTGTACAGGCCAGTGGCATTGAGTAAATTCACACTGTTATTCAACCATCACCACTATCCATTGCCAGAATTTATCCTCATCCCAAACAGAAACTCTGTCCATTAAACACTAACTCCTCATTCCCTCTCCCCCCAGCCCCTGGTAACCACCACTCTGTTTTCTGTCTCTGTGAATTTGCCTATTCTAGGTTTTCTCATATCATTGTAATTGTACAATATTTGTCCTTTTGTGTCTTATTTTATTTGGTCTAATGCTTCAAGGCTCATCTGTGTTGTAGCATGTGTCAGAATTACCTTCCTTTTAAAGGCTGAATAATATTCCATTGTATGGATATTCCATGTTTTGTTTCTCTGTTCATTTGTTAACATTTGGGTTGTTTTCACCTTTATGCTATTGTAAATATTCTTTTTTAAATTTTTAAATTTTTATTTTTTTAAATTTTATTTTATTATGTTATGTAGTCACATACAATACATCATTAATTTTTGATGTAGTGATCCATGATTCATTGTTTTCGTATAACACCCAGTGCTCCATGCAGTACGTGCCCTCCTTAATACCCATCATCGGGCTAACCCATCCTCTCAGCCCCCTCCCCTCTAGAACCCTCAGTTTGTTTCTCAGAGTCCATAGTCTCTCATGATTTGTCTCCCCATCCGATTTCCCTCCCTTCATTCTTCCCTTCCTTCTCCTAATGTCCTCCATGCTATTCCTTATGTTCCACAAATAAATGAAACCATATGATAATTGTCTTTCTCTGTTTGACTTATTTCACTTAGCATAATCTCTTCCAGTCCCATCCATGTTGATGCAAATGTTGGTTGTTCATCCTTTCTGATGGCTGAGTAATATTCCATTGTATATACGGACCACAACTTCTTTACCCATTTGTCTGTTGAAGGGCATCTCGGCTCTCTTTTTTTAAAAAAATATTTATTTGTCAGAAAGAGAGAGATACAGAGCACAAGCTGGGGGAGCAGCAGGCAGAGGGAGAAGCAGGCTCCCTGCTCCCCTCGATGTGGAACTCAATCCCAGGACCCTGGGATCATGCCCTGAGCCGAAAGCAGATGCTTAATCAACTGAGCCACCCAGGCGTCCCTATGGTGAATATTCTTGCTATGAACATTGGTATATTAGTATCTGTTTTGAGTTTCTGCTTTTAATCCTTTTGTATCCTTCATGTCTTTTTATAACGTACCATGATTTATTGTATTTGATGTACAGATGCTTTAAATTCCTCATTAGATTCTAATCCCTTAAGAGCAGGGCCTATAATATTTTTTTCTACTCACAAATTTACTCAATCCAGCAGTTATATATTGAGTACCTGCTGAGTACCAGGTACCAGGCTAGTCTTTGGGGACACAGAGTGCAATGACAAATATGACCTCTATCTTCTTGCAGCATAAATCTAGTGAGGGACATACTTTTTTTCTCATTGCATGTAGAATAATGCCTTGCACAATATAAGTATTCAACAAATATTTGTTGACTTTAACCAAGTCAATTAGTAAATAAGGAAATAAGTAAATTAACTTATTGACTTCATGTGTCCTCAGTAATTTGTGAGGGTATCATATCAGTGATTGAATAGCAGGGAACATATTTGGAACAAATGTAAACTCTGTGAGATTAGAAACTGTTTGCTATTGTATTTCTAGCAAATAGGATGGTGTCAGGCACACAGTATGGGTTCAGTAATTTTTAAACAAATACTGTTGACATAATTTGTTCTAAAGAACTGTAACAAGTTCTAATGAATTCTGCCCATATATTGTGGTTGGAAAAACTGAGACATTTAACAAAAGCCAGAAAAGTAGTGACCAAGTCAGAAATTGAACCTGGGTCTTCTGACCTTCAATTTGATGCTTTATGCTCTTTATCACACTAGTATATAAAATTAGAACTGATGTTCCACCTTTCTGCGAAAGATGTGAACTTTAGCTACAATCACACACAGTATGGAGAAGGTTTAAGGCCTTTACATTTCCTAAAAATGATAATGAATCAGATTCCGAAATAAGCTTGCTAAATGCTATTATTAAATAAAGAATATAGTACCATATGATGATGAATTGCTATTTCTGCTGTGAAGGATGAGGTGTTACTGTGCTGCCTGCTTGGGAAGGCCTCACCAAGACATGTCTAACTTGATATGTCATTTCTTTGCTCATTCAGCTCAACCCCATTTTTGGGGTTTGGAAATGATACCCAATTCTTGGCTGTCAATTAATTATTTAGGCCTTTTGGATCTTTTTGAGCAACCTGGTTTGGAAACATTTAATTCTATGTTATATGAGTTAAAGTTTATTTCATTAGGAATTCTAGCTAAATTTTTCATGAGTGAGAAGGTTGAAGCCTTTAATTATTTAAAAGTTTTTGGATTATTTGTGCATCTTAAAGCCAAGCTATTTTTATTATTGTTTTATTATTTTTAAAATTTATTTTTATTTATTTTATTATTATTTTTTAGAGAAAATGTGCGTGTACACGTGGCGGGGAGGGGTAGGATCAGGCTGGGGAGGGATAGAAGGACAGGGAAAGAGAGAACCTTAAGCAGCCTCCACACCCAGCGTGAGCAGAGGCAGGGCTTGATCTCACAACCCTGAGATCATGACCTGAGCCAAAATCAAGAGTCAGATGCTTAACTGACTGAGCCACCCAGACACCCTAAACCAAACTATTTTTAAAATTTCAGGTATTTCAGGGGCACCTGGGTGGCTCAGTCGTTAAGCGTCTGCCTTCAGCTCAGGTCATGATCCCAGGGTTGTGGGATCGAGCCCTACATTGGGCTCCCTGCTCCACAGGAAGCTTGCTTCTACCTCTCCCACTCCCCCTGCTTGTGTTCCCTCTCTCACTGTGTCTCTCTCTGTCAAATAAATAAATAAAATCTTAAAAAATTTTTTGTATATTTCAGCTTCAAAGAAACCTCCAATGTTTGAAATGTGCAAATTCGTCTTATAATAAAATCCAAGAAAAGCATACACTAAATTCACACCCAAGTTTAGCTGATCAAGTTCTGAGACTATCATTGGCCTGCTGATGGCACAGGAAATAGAGGACCTTAATTCATAAAGTAAACAATTTTGTGTAAATATGTAAAGAGTTTGTCATTTTAAGAAGAGTGGAGGGGCGTCTGGGTGGCTCAGTCGTTAAGCGTCTGCCTTCGGCTCAGGTCATGGTCCCAGGGTCCTGGGATCGAGCCCCGCGTCGGGCTCCCTGCTGGGCGGGAAGCCTGCTTCTCCCTCTCCCACTCCCCCTGCTTGTGTTCCTTCTCTCGTTTTGTCTCTCTCTGTCAAATAAATAAATAAAATCTTTAAAAAAAAAGAAGAGTGGGCGCCTGGGTGGCTCAGTTGGTTGAGCGACTGCCTTCGGCTCGGGTCGTGATCCTGGAGTCCTGGGATCGAGTCCCGCATCGGGCTCCCTGCTCAGCGGGGAGTCTGCTTCTCCCTCTGACCCTCCCCCCTCTCATGCTCTCTCTAGCTCATTCTCTCTCAAATAAATGAATAAAATCTTTAAAAAAAATAAAAATAAAAAAAAATTAAAAAAAAGAAGAGTGGATTGAGCAGAAATTCTCTAGAAGAATTTGAAGGGAATAGAGTACTACCAAGTGCTGGCCCCAAAGTTAAAAAGAACTTGGATACTTTTGGAAAGAGAATAAGCCTAAATGTCACACTTGTTGCCCTTGGTTTTAGTGTGTGGTTTTTAATTTTTTTGCTTTTAAAAAATTGAGATATAGTTGACATATAACCTTGTCTAAACTTAAAGTTACAATATGTTGATTTGATACATTTATGTATATATATATATATATATATATATATTGCAATATGATTACCAGTGTAGCGTTAATGAACACCTTCATCATGTCACATAATTATCATTTCCTTTTCATGGTGAAAACAATTAAGACCTAGTCTTTTAGCAACTTTAAAGTTTATAATACAGTATCGTTGACTATAATCACTCTGCTATGCATTAGATCTCTAGGACTTATTTACTAGTTGCAAGTTCATATCCTTGAACAAGGGGTCCCAATTCCGCCACTCCCCCATCCTGCCCACCAGGCTTCTGGTAATCACCCATCTGGTCCTTGTTTTTATGAGTTCCTTGCTTTTTTAGATTACAGATTTAAGTGACATTATACAGTATTTGTCTTTCTCTGTCTGACTTACCTCACTTGGCATAATACCCTAAAGGTCCATCCATGTTGATGCAAATGGCAGGACTTCTTTCTCACGGTTGAATAATATTCCATTTTATATATGTACCACATCTTTTTTATCTATTCATCTGTTGATGGACACTTAGGTTGTTTCCATATCTTGACTGTTATGAATAATGCTGTAATGAACATGTAGTGCAGATATCTCCTCAATATTCTGTTTTCATAACTCCTAGAAGAAAACATATTGAAGAAGGTCCTTGACATTGGTCTTGGCAGTGATTTTTTGACTATGACACCAAAAGCACAAGTAACAAAAGAAAAAATAAATAGCACTATATCAAACTAAAAAGCTTCTGCACAGCAAAGTAAACCATCAACAAAATGAAAAGGCAGCCTATGAAATGGAACAAAATATTTGCAACTATATATTGGATAAGGGTTGTTGTCCTTATTGATGCTCAGACTTTTCAGATGATGAAATTTGTTTTTGCCTTTATGACAACAGGAAATTCTCAAAACCTTCTGACTTACTATCATTTTCATAAAAATGCAGGTATCCCATTGGTTTTGTTGTTGTTGTTATTTGGGAATTTCCCATCACACACTTTTCTAGAGCCAGTAGTAGGAAGATAAAATGGCCAAATGGTGGCTCATGATGTTTGGTCTTTTAATAACAACCTTATGTGATTTGGATGAAATATGTATGTGTTGTGATAGGGAGGGCCAGAACAATAACTAGAGGTCATATGGTGAAATCAAAGAACTGAAAATGGATTTTGATAAAAAGTTGTCTTGGTAACTTACTCAATTTTGGTGTATTGGTTTCCTTGGTACTGTCCCTGTTTGTGTCCTAGAGAAGGATGGGGGAATCTTCTTCTGGCAGGCCACCTTTCTCCTTGCCCAACTATATGTAATGAAAGAGCAGGAGTTGAAGAGGAGACCCTTCTTCCCAATGAGCTTTTTTCTTGATCCTGCCAGACAACTGTCAGCGCCCTTGAGAGGAGATATCAATAGTTCCCATTATTGTTTTTTGTTTTTTTTTTAAGTAGTTCCCATTATTTTGGTCACTTACATGTATCCTTCAGAAGAGGGTTTGACATTTTTCAATATAGGTGGAGAAAGGCAGTCAGAATAGCAAGAATTAAGGCAGGAGGTGAGAGAAAAATATGGGAGGACAGATCTAGGGTGGAGTATTTTCATCAATATCTAATACAGTGAACAAAGTCTAGACTTGTGAACAGAAAACTAATGCTTTCACAGTCCTAGTCTCTACTAACATGAATAATTTTTTGAGGGTTCATATACTAAGTGCTTTGCAGCTAGCACCTCATTGAATTCTTACAGAACCATGAAGTAGGCATTGTCCTATATCTTCACTTTATAGATAAGAAAATTAAGATCCACAGAATAACTCTGCTAAGATTATACAGCATGCAAGAGCAGAAACCAGAATTCATACTCAGTTGTAGTCTGACTCTAAATCCATTCTGCTATTTTGTATCTTCCAGAATAAAATCTGTGCTTTCCTCAACCCAGTACAGCTCCACAAAAGAGTCCACATATGGTCTGAAAACTGCCTCCCTAATATTAGTCAGCTGGCCAGCTGGAGCCCCAGGCCAGTCCTGTGCCTCCAAAGGAGTTGGCAGGTATGAATGACTAAGTTTGGATTCTGAATATCTGAATTTCCTTCACATTGTGGGAATTGCGTTATAGGATATTTAGGGTCCTACTGTCCAGCAGAGACTGTGCTACTGTTAAAAGAGAGAGGTTTGCCAAACCTCTATTTTTACAGCTCCACATATTCTTATGCAGTTGTCATCAAGTTGTTACTTTAATACCACAGTCAATCATATGTAATGTTACAGCAAAACACACCTGACATGCTCATTAAAACAAATATCACATTTGCATAATCACTGTTGATGGAAAGATACACACACACAGAGGCAGCTGGAAAACTAATGAGGTTTGTTTAAGCAGCAGCCATCCTCCTCATGCACACATGTTCCAGGAACTTTTGTGGAACTTCCTAGCCGCCTCCTACCTTCCTACCCCCAGTTCTCTTAGAAGAGTCTGAACTGGTATCATTAACTGGAAAATTGTAGCAGAGAATGGAGGGGAGTAATCTGATAGAAAATGAAGCTAGGAGTGAGAGAAGGTGAGATTATTGGAAAAAAGGGGTATTTTAGAGTGGGTATTACTAAATAAGAGTGAGGCCAAAGCAGGGCCTTCTGATAGGGCAGTCATCTGATATGATGATATGGTGGTTTCGTGTATTTGAAGAAGGGGGAGGTTTATTTAGTGCAGCTCCTGAGGGCAGAAAGGAGCCTGCCACACCAGGCCCACCCATGGTGGAATGGGCTGGAAGGTCCAGGGTCTGCTGTCTGATTACCAGGAATGGGAAGCATAAGGAGGCCTAGGATATACAGAATGACTTCCAAAGTGCTTTCAATAAGTCATCTCATTTGATCATCCAGACCCCACTGTGAGATAGTTATTACCCCACTTTTTGCAGGTGAGGACCCCAAGGCTGCAAACAGTGAGCAACCTGCCCAAGCTCACGCAGCCAGGAAGTGTCAAAATGGAGACTGGAACCTAGGACTTCTGACTTCAAGGGCCCCAGGTAGCAAGTAAGCATCCCAAGATCCCATAACCAGAAGATCGAGGGACCAAGGCAGGGATAATGGAGAACAGGACAGCTGTCGGTTTGACAAAGCACTGTGCTGGGCTTTTTAACAATCTTGTGAAGGCAGGATTATGATCTCCCTTTTAAAAAGTAATTCAGCACTGGGGCAGGGTTGGATCTACTTGGGTAGTAGTGAAGTGGCCTCTGCCACAGGGGCAGGGACATAAGCAAATCATTCCAAGGCTACTGAAGTAGTTTGACTGGGTTCCATGTCTCTGCTTTGATCTATAATCCAAACTCCATAGTGAACTTTCCAGAATAACATCTCTGATCACATCACTCTCTTGCTTAAATCTTCAGTGGATTATATCCTACTGCTCTTCAGGTAAATATCAGAATCTCTGAGGAGACTCACAAGGCAAGGTATGGCCCCTCCCTACATGGCCAAACCTCGTTTTGCCTTGTATTTTACTTCTCCCTCTGTGTTCCAGCTATACTGATAGGAGCCACATGCTCTCTTACTCGGATCAATCCTCAGATATTACAGATGAGGCAACAGATTAAGGGATATTAAATGGTTTGCTTAAGGTCAAAGCAGACTCTTGTTTTCCAGGTCAGTGCTCCTTCTACCACACAACATACACTGCTTTAGTTCATGAGTGTTAGCCTATCCTAATGTGACCAAGAGAGCCCCCAGAAAAGAATGAAACAAATAGTGTGTGACTGCTTATTCAACTCTAGTGAAACCATTAATTTTACTTAATTAAGTTCTTTTTAAAAATTCAGGATAGAGTCAGAGTCTGGTAAAGCTAATAATAGTGTCTTTCTTTGGATGAAAAATCTTTAGAACACCTTCAGTCCATTGAATCATCTTTGAAAAATGCTCGTGTATTATCCTTGGCTAATGATAGGATGATAATGTGAAGTAAAGATTAAAGGTCAGTTGTCAAATGTAGCTATTAGCCAGAAGAAAGTCTTCCAGACAGTGTTTCCTGAAACCTTTTGAGCCCTGACATGGTTGATGAACAGAGTGGGTTAGAGCCATGAATCATCAGAGCCTCCTGACAGTGTTTCCTTGGGTAGTGGCCTGGATCTGTTCAAGTACCAAGTTATCTGATGTTCCTTTGTTAAACTGCTTCAGAGTGTACTTTGTCACCCTATTATTGATGGAAGGCCAAAAATGACACTGCTCAATTGTGAAAAGCTTTGGGGACTATTATGGGAAAGTGCTTATTTCATGAATTAATTCCCTTTGCTGCTATGGAGAACCGAGTTAAAGCTTTCACTCAGTTGGGAAGATATGGGCAGTCTGTAAGAATGATCTTGAGGTGGGAAATGATGAAATGATCATTGTCAGAGGTCTAATGCATGTCACATTGTGAATAGCTGTGCTCCATTCGATGAAACCATGGTGAGGCATTGAAGAGAAAAGCGTTTTCAGCCTCTTTATCCTCTAGGACTTTTAAAAGTTCTAGAATTTTAAAAACAATCATTTGGAAATGACCCCTCCAAAGTACTTTTCAAGTTTACCAAAGATTACCATGGCAACTAAATTACTGAATGACTAAAGGAAGTGTGTTTAATGACGTTTTTCAGCCCATGTACAAATTCCCTGTTTATTAAAGAGGAAATGTCAGGGGTTGAGACTATCATGCTCTTTGTGGAGGCAGAGAATGAAGATTCTCTGGGGGATGTATATTCCTTAGCAATATGAAGGAAGTGTGTCAAAAGCCTCCACATTCATTTTTACAAAAGTGCCTGATGACATTAAAAGAATAAAATTCTTCAATGGGACACCATTGCTTCTTGCATGAGAGGGAGAAAGGCAGATTTTTAACCATAGGAATAGCTTTGAGATGATCTGGTAGTAGCTTCTTTCTTACATTCATTTTTGTGTTCACCTATATTCAGTGCATTGAATTTCATACCCTCTTGGGTGATTTTTTTCATGATCTGAAAATGGAAGGAGGAAACAAAATCAAGCCTTTTTTTTTTTTTCTAAATTTAAAATTCCAGTATAGTTAACATACAGGATTATATTAGTTTCAGGTATATAATGTAGTGATTCAACATAAAGTCAAGCCTTGTTACACATTTTCAGAGGACATTATACAATTGCTGCTCTGGGATTTCACTTTAACTTTTATAGACCCAGTGTTTTGTTTGTTATTTATGTATATATTCTTAGAAAACTTGTTTCTTTGTAATGTATTGCAAACATTTATCATTAAAATACACTAACCTATTACTTAAAAAAAAATCTGTAAAAGAGGCGCCTGAACTTGATGTAATGAGCACTGGGTGTTATATGCAACTGATGAGTCACTAAATTCTACCCCTGAAACTAATAATAGAGTATATGTTAACTAAATTGAATTAAAACAAGTGTGTGGGGGGGTGCCTGATTGGCTCAGTAAGTAGAGCATGAGACTCTTGATCGTGGGGTCGTGAGTTTGAGCCCCACGTTGGGTGTAGAGCAGTATTTAAAAAAAATAAAATCTTTAAAATACACTAATCTTTGGTGAAGAAAATAGCAACAAAACTATTTGAAATGGAAGTTTTAGTTTCTAAATTAAAGTGTTTATAGCAAGTGCAGACGTGTCTCAGTAAATGAACCTAGGTTCATTTATTTATACACTCAGGTGATTTTTCTTCCTAGACTCCATTTGAAATTACCACATCATTATATAGATAGAAGTATAGATTCTTATGGTTGGAAGGGACTTTAAAAGTAATCTAGTTTGATACCCATACCCACCTAGTTTCAGTTCTAATACTTCTACTGACAGGACCATTGCTATCCCCATTACTAGACAGCAATAATGGTTAAAAATTCTTTCTTTTATTAAACTAAAAATAGATACCAGAAAACTTCCATCTGCTGAACCTTGCTTCATTTTTTGGATAAATGAAAACACAATATGTCCAAAACAGCAAAAATGATAGACTTCCAAAGGGTTATTTAAGTGCCACTGGACCAGAAGTTAAAGGCTTATGTGAAATGAGGCAAGATTTGTCTAGAAGGAAATTGGGCTCTCTTTGGGCTAGACATTGAAAGAGGTAATAACCTTGTTTTGTGCTCATGGCTTCCTCTTAATCTTTCCCCAAATGAAAAGCATCTTTTGGCTTGTTTCAGTTTTGTGAGATAAGAGAAGGGAATACAGGGCAAAGGTTGAAAGCTGAGATGATCCTGGGACTTGGAGATACAGGATTTCGGTCTTTAGATTCCTGTAGCCTTGAAGTGTGACTAGTCAGTTGGTGGGACATTCGGGGAGAGACTCCACAGAGTGAAGAGCATTAGGGGATTTTTACTGATTCACAGAAGGTCAGAATAGTTATGGAACTTCCCACCACTAAGAAATTGACCACTTTCTGTGGCAACAGCGTAATTTTTGAACTGCTCATTGAGCAGTTTTACCTTTGTTGAGTTAAAAACCATTTATCTCCCTATAATCTCCCTATAACTTAGACTTATTGGTCCTAGGTCTTTCATCTTTGTCACATACTTCAAAAATTTGAACATAGCAACCCCATGTTCTTTTCAGGATGACTCTTCTCTCAGCTAATCTTCCCAGTTCTATTAATAATTTTTATGTGAAATGAAATCAAGGAAAATTCACTGTCTTGTGTCCTTCATTGTACTTAAAAATGTTTAAACCATTTTTTTGAGAATCTTACCTTGGCTAAACATTGTGTTCAGCATTTTACCTTTAGAATACAGTACATACTACTATGTATGTTCTGATTTAATTCTCATAACAGTCCCATGAGATACACATTATTAGTATCAGCACTTGGCTGATAAGGAAACTAAGAAAACTAAAGAGTGGTGAACCAACATGCCTGAGATGGTGGTGCTGATATTCCAATTCCCATCTAGTTGTCTGAACTCTAGATTCCATGTTATTAATCACCACAATAGACTGGTTCTGATTTACTAATAAACCTATTAAAGGGCCATGTATGGTGCCAAATAAATGATGTTAGGTATGATCTCACTTGCATGGAGCAGGGTAGAACTCACTTTATTTTGGAGACTTTGCTTCTGATAATGGGACCAAGATCTTTGGCAAGCACATCATCCTATTGACAATCAAACAGTTCCTTGGTTCTTAAAATATGTGCTCTTATCAGGATATGTTTTCCCAGTTATCACTTGTGTGGTTTGTCTTTTGGACGTGAGTGTAGGAATTTGCATTTATATTAACTTTCATTTTCTTATACTTGGCTTATCACTTAAGATCTAAATTCTGGCATCCAGCACCATTAGCTTTTTTCTTGGCTTCCCATCATAGGCCAGGGTTCCTCATAAGTTTCAGGGGAATGTTCTTTATTGTGTTTTCATTTTGATGACAATTTAAGAAATAGGAATAAACATTTTCTGGCAAATCCTAATGACCATCTTATTACCAAATACAGATATGTAATCTCAGAGCCTGCCTTTGTGCTAATACTGTGTTATAAACTCATGGGTATAGAATAGAGGAAGACAATGGACAGATGATCCATTTCACTCCAGGAAAAGGTCATAGCCATCATGGTGTACTGGGCAAATGTAGTTTTCCCAGCAGTTGGAATATGATGGGTAAACTGAATCATCATGCAGACAGTAGCACGGGTATGTGGGACTCAACCTGTCATAGTTCAGTACTATATTCATGTTGGCTATTTGGTTTCAGCAAAATATCCTGTATCACATTATATTATAGTGTATCACATTATATTAACTCAATTTGCATTTTATTTGATTTTGTAATATAAGTTATTGATTTTGTAATAACATTAACTAATCACTTATTAATGCTTTACATGGATTATTTAATTTAATCCTGAAGCAACCTATATAATAGGAATTATTATCATTCCTATTTTACAGATGAGGAGACCAAAGCCTGAAGAGTTTAAGTAACACTCAAAAAGATACAATTTATAAGAGGTGGAATTAGTTTGAACTTAGACATTCTGATTTTAAGTGTCTGATCTCTTAGCTGTTAGGTTTTATTTATTTCATGAATTTATGTTGTTTTTATAGTTGTACAGGAGCTAGAATGTAATATACATATGGCTAGTTTTGTGCTTGTATATATTTAAGTTATATATAATTAAAACAGTTTAATTCAGCTTTAAGCATTTATAAGCACCTTTTTTTTTTCCCCAAAAGAAGTCATTGTATATATTTGATAAACTCCATCAAGGGCATATTTAATCAAAATTCTCTCTATGGCAGGCAGTACTAAGGGTGTGAGACTTGGGTGGGGATTGGAAGTCAGGGCCATGTAGTAGGGAGACGAGGGATTGGTCATGGCCAGTGCTGTCCAGGGAGATGGTTTATTAGGCCATAGTAGGCCATAATAGGTCCTGAGCCTCCTGAGGTCAGGACCATGACAACAATAAAGTGCTGGAATGAAGGTGGGAATTCTTTGCTGATTGACCAATCAGAGTCAACAAGGAGAGGTTTACTCTATATAATTTATGAAGACATAAAATATACTTTAGAAAGATTTAATAGAGACTAACAAATTAATTAATAAAATAAAATTTGCATATGTAAAACAACAGTCCACCAAAATCCGTGTCCTGCTTTTTATAGCATTCTTTCCTTGGAAGGAACCTTGGAGCTGTTCTAGTGGTGTGATTCTCAGATACATAGTTTTGGATTGTGCAAGGGGGTTATGTATTTCCAGCCTCCACTCTGGACATTTCTATTTTGTAGATATGGGGTGGAATCTGGGAATTTTTACTAGAAACCAAAACTCCCCAAGTGATCAAGATGCATAGAGCCAAGTTTGGGAACCCTTGACCTTAACTATCTCGGTCACTAGATGAGACTGCAATTAGTACAATTCATCAAGTATTTTCAGTTCTTCTCCTTTCTGATCACATGGTGGGATTGCCATTTCTGGTCTTTTTGTGATTCTGACCAGTAAGCTATATGTAGAAATTATCTGTGTCATTTTAAACCAGGAACATTTAATTGATAATACTAGACTCCCAGGGGTTTCTCTTTGCCTCTGGATTGAAAATCAGAAGCATTGGGGCGCCTGGGTAGCTCAGTCACTGAGCGTCTGCCTTCGGCTCAGGTCATGATCCCAGGGTCCTGGGATCGAGCCCCACATCGGGCTCCCTGCTCCATGGGGAGCCTGCTTCTCCCTCTCCCACTCCCTCTGCTTGTGTTCCTCTCTCTCGCTATGTCTCTCTCTGTCAAATAAATAAATAAAATCTTAAAAAAAAAAAAGAAAATCAGAAGCATTCAAGATGATGACTGTCTCATCAGTCTGGGTCCCTGAGTGACCACAGTGAGGAGAGCCACCCTGACACCTGCAGAAGACATGTAGCATGGGCAAGAAATACATCTTTATAGTGTTTAGCCACAAAGCCTTCTTAAAGTGGGGGTCTAGGTCTGCCACACGTGGCTCCCTTTTTAAAAGGTATACAATCTTGGACATGTTATTTAAAACCTCAGTGGGGACTCGGTTTCCCTACCTGTTAAATAGAGTTAATAACTACCTAGCTCATAAACTTTTTGTGAGGATTTAGTGAATTATTGGAAAGCCCTTCAAACTGTGCCTGGCACATATTAAATGTTAGCTATTATTCTATTTAAGTAATCTTCCCCTCCCCTGATGGTACCCCACTTAATGGAGAAAAGTAGCATTTTCAGACTTTGCAAGATATAGTTTGCACTCTGGGGAGAAGGTTACGGCAGCCCTTTTTAAAAGAAATTGCAATTGGAATATTTCATGTTCTCCCTTTGTCACTTGATATTATGTGATCTATACTGCCAGCAGAATGTGCTAATGACCTCTGAGTAATAGAATATTAACAACTCCTAATAAGCTGAACATCATAGTCAGAGAGCTATTTAGAAATGATTTGTAAATTACATGACTCGTTCTTAATACGTGTGTATTCCTCTTATAAAATAATATTTTAGGATTGATAATTAAGGGACTTGGTCTTTAACCCTCCAATGATTCATAAATGCTCATTTTCACTGTTTTGTAAAAGTCTCAATGGAAATATAGGGCCTATTGGAGTTTTTTAGGTTCTATAGCTTTGAATTTTTCAAGTTTTCTTTGAAAAGCACTGAATATATAAAATAAAGTCCTTTAAACTCCACTCATGATTGAATTTAAAAGGATTATGCTCTCATCTGAGAAGTGGCAAATTACCAATGATGATGATGCTATTGAATTATCAACTAGGGAGAACTATTGAAGAAGATAGGTGGGGTATAAAGAGATGGGGAAAGGAGAATCTGCTAGAAAGAAAGACCAATTACTTCTTTCCATCTCTTTGTTCACTGAAAAAAATATTAAACTAGCCCCCACTGTGCCCTAGGCAGGATGCTGGGTGCTGAGATTAATAGAAAATGAACCTTCTTTTGAGGAGTTTATGGTCTATTAGAGATTACAGTTGGTGGGGGTGCACCAGGGAGATGTCCACAGTATTATAGATACTGTAATAAAGATACAAGGTGACATTGAGGTGGGATACCTGCATTTAGGGGCTGGCCTGGGGAATGGCAATGAAGGGAGTGATGTCAGAGATACTGTGGATCAAAAACAAACAGTACTTGACCCAGTCTGCTGATGGAGTAAGACTGAGGCCTGACTACTCAATAAGAGTGAGACTTTCAAGACCAGGTGGTAGGAGAGTGGGAATATCCTTGGAAAAATAGGATATTTTGGGAAGATGATAGATTTGGTTTTAGACATGTTAGTTTTTTTTTTTAATTCTTATGTTATGTTAGTCACCACACAGTACGTCATTAGTTTTTGATGTAGTGTTCCATGATTCCGTTTGCATATAACACTCAGTGCTCCATGCAGTATGTGCAGTTGCAGTGCTCGGTATTTACCCCAAAAATACGGATGTCGTGAAAAGAAGGGCCATATGCACCCCGATGTTCATAGCAGCAATGTCCACAATAGCCAAACTGTGGAAAGAGCCGAGATGCCCTTCAACAGACAACATAGACATGTCAGTTTTAAGCACATTGGAATATCCAGGTGGAAATACCTATTAGGCAGGTATATAGGCTTGTGAGGGAATTCATGGATCAGAAAAGAAAACAAAGGTTGCATTGATGAGTTGAAAACAAAGTATATATTCAGTTAAACAGTTTGAGAACAAATGTGTATTGAGGTATGCCAAAGTAAAAATTTCATAATTCTATTATTTATTACATTGAATTTTACCCAGTTGAAATGGCTGAAATGAACCACATGATTATATGCTTAAAGCTTCAGATGCTAGTATGTCTGGATCTGATTTGCTTAATTTTTCTATGAGTGGCTAAGCTCAAAAGTATGAGGCTTGCTAATCTTTTAAAAAATGTAAAATATCACTTGCTTGTCAAAATTCAACTAATGGAGAACTATATAAAGAGTGAAAGTCTGCTTTCTCCAGGCACCAGCCCATCCTACTCCCCAGAGCTAATGACTACTAGCATTTGGTTTATATCATTCTGATCTTTTAAATACAAATTTAAATATGTGTATATTTTATACAAATGAGTTCATACAGTATATGCTGCCTTGCATTCTACTTTTTTTTTTTTTGCACAGAATGGTATATTATGGATTTTTTACCTTGTTGAAGCACATATATCTTATTCTTCTTACTGCATAATATATACCTTTGTATAGATGAATTCTAATTCATTTAACCATTCCTCAACGGATGCACATTTACTTTGCTGTTTTTTCAGTTACATAGTGTATCTGCCAACGTCTTTACCTGTACATCTGTTTACTTCTTCTAATAAGTGTCTTAGAAGTGGAATCACTAGTTCAAAGGGAATCCACATTTTTTTCATTTTTTTTGAAAGATTTTATTTATGTATTTGACAGAGAGAGAGAGAGGGAACACAAGCAGGGGGATTGGGAGAGGGAGAAGCAGGCTCCCTGCTGAGCAGGGAGCCCGATGTGGGGCTCAATCCCAGGACCCTGGGATCATGACCTGAGGTGAAGGCAGACGCTTAACGACTGAGCCACCCAGGTGCCCCAGAATCCACATTTTTAAAAGTAAGCTCTATTCCCAAGGTGGGGCTCAAACTCATGACCCCAAGATCAAGAGTCGCATGCTCCACTGATTGAATCAGCCAGGCACCCCAGGAATCCACATTTTAAATTTTGATGCATTCAGCAAATTGCATCGAAAGAGGTTATACCCATTTATATTCCCCTAAGAGTCTTTTTTTCTTTTAATAATTACAGCTGATTTTAATTGCATACAATGAAATTTGTTTACATAATTTTATTTAATCCATAAAAGGGTCCTTTGAGGTAAGTGCTATTTTAATCTTTATTTTGAGGTAAAGGGAACTGAGGCTCAGAGAAATTAAATATGATGGTCAGAGTCACGTGGTTTGTAAGCAGTAGAGCCAGTATTTGAAACCAGTTTGATATGGGAACTCATGCCCTTAACCACTTCCTGTTCTGCCTCTCCAGAGGAAAAAAGACCACAGATTTGCAGACTACAGGGGCCTCTAGATTATTGTGCTTGAGTCTCAAATTTGGCTTTGATTTTCTTGGATGCCAAAAAGAAAAGGAAACAGTTACATAGAACTAATGTGAAAGGCTTCTTTTGAATCAGATTGTCATTTTCCTGTGGCTGTACCTCTCCAGTCACCTTATCTTGCACCTTGCTCTAGAAAAGCTCAAATATTCTTTATTGAACCTCATCCCCAAAGATCTAAGTTCCTGAGGGGCAAGAGAGTTCAGGCCAATGTTGGCTGTACTCGCTGCAACTGTCTTCAGCATCTGCTGACAGTGGCATAGTTTGTGTTCATTATTCTGATGCAATGGGGTATCTGGGCAAGGGGCACAGAGGAGAGGAACATGGCCAAGACCCAATGGCTCTCCTTGTGAATATTTAAAAGCCATTTAAATAGATTTCTTTTTATCTCCTAATTTCCTATTGATGACAGCAGTGAAACTACTTGTCTCATTTTTCAAATCAAAGCTTCCTAAAGCAAAATGGCCTGGAGACTCAACAGCTCTTGAGGCTCTATTAATCACAAGCGTAAGGGCAGGGAGCCCAATAAATTGTTCAGGAAGTGGAAAAGTACTTAAGACCCCCCGTCTCCCTTCAGCTAGCCTCTTCACAGTGCTTCTTTGAGGCTGGTTTCTTGTGAAGGGTCTTTTTTTTGTTTTTCTCAGAAATGATTTTATAAGTACCTTTTTTCAACACACACCTATTGATTTCTCTCAAAGACCTTTGTTGGAATCAGGCAGCTGTGCCCTGGGCCCATCTGATGTATCTGCCCTCAGAAGACACGACTCTGAGAAGGCATCATGAGGTCCTAAGCCATAGTCCACACTCGGCCATTGTCCCCCTTAGGTTTAGGAACCAGAGTTATGTGGGTTGAATCCTGCCTCAGCCACTGTTACTTGGACAAGCAACTTAACTTATATTTGCTCATCTGTAAAGCCTTGGTGTGTCCCTACTGGGATAATAGTATCTGTCTCCCAGGGTTATTTTTAGGATGAGTGATAATTGTCTCTTTTCTGTTTGTTATTGGCAAATCATGTACCAACTCTGTCCTTCATCTATTGTGTAGCTATAGCATTTCCAGAGCAGTTGTGCTAGTTTGGTAGGTGTTGGGGCTTCGAGGCTACTCTCCAGAGCTCTGTACATAAGATACTGAGAAAACACCATTTACTCATTTCAAAGCTTGGGTTGGGGTGCTGGTAGAGATTACATGGGGTGGGGACCCTAAAGCCTCTAGGCCCTCTTGGTTATATATAGTGTTTATCAACTTTAGCTCCATAAAATTTGTGGAAGTTACTTAACCTCTCTCTCAATTTTTTTCCTTTGTATTTAGATCTTTAGTGATGTACAACATAATAGAAAACAAATGAAAGAGACTGATTTTTATGACTAGATGTTACTCATTGTGTCATCCTAGAGCAGAGGGCTGAAGGAAGAGGCTGTTCTCCAAGGAGAACTGAGGTGGTTAGTGCTGGGCTTTTTCTCCCTCCATGCAATGTGCTGGGAAAGGGCCAATGATTTCTTAAACGGATGACTGCTGCCTAGATCAGAGGGCTCTGCCTCCATCCACATTGTTCCAAATGGCAAGATTTCATTCTTTTTGATGACTGTGTAATATTCCATCATATATATATATATATATATATATATGCCACATCTTCTTTATCCATTCATCATTTGATGGAAATTTGGGCTCTTTCCATAATTTGGCTATTGTTGATAATGCTGCTATAAACATTAGGGTGCATGTCCTTCTTTGAACCTGTATTTTTGTATCCTTGGGTAAATAGCTAGGAGTATAATTGCTGGATCATTAGATATTAGTTATATTTTTAACTTTTTGGAGAACCTCCAAGCAAAAACAGACCTATAGATCAATGGAACACAATAGAGAACCCAGAAATGGACCCACAACTATGTGGTCAACTAATCTTCGACAAAGCAGGAAAGAATATCCAATGGAAAAAAGACAGTCTCTTCAACAAATGTGGTTGGGAAAATTGGATAGCAATATGCATAGAATGAAACTGGACCACTTTTTTATACCATACAAATAAATAATAAATAAAATATATTCAAAATGGATGAAAGACCTCAATGTGAGAGAGGAGAACACAGGCAGAAACCTCTTTAACCTCAGCCATGGCAACTTTTTATTAGACACATCTCTAGAGGCAAGGGCAACAAAAGCAAAAATTAACTATTGGGGTTTCATCAAGATAAAAAGCTTCCACACAGTGAAGGAAACGATCAAAAAAACTAAAAGGCAGCCCATGGAATGGGAGAAGATAGTTACAAATGACGTTTCTGATAAAATCTATAAAGAACTAAAATAATCCAGTTAAGGAATGGGCAGAAGACATGAATAGACACATTTCCAAAGAAGACATCCTGATGGCTAACAGACACATGAAAAGATGCTTAACATCACTCATTATCAGGGGAATACAAATCAAAACCACAATGTGATACCACCTCACACCTGTCGGAATGGCTAAAATTAACGACATAAGAAACAACAGGTGTTGGCAAGGATGTGGAGAAAAGGGGACCCTCTTGCACTGGTGGTGGGAATACAAATTGGTGCAGCCACTCTGGAGAAGTTTTGAGATTCCTCAAAAAGTTAAAAATAGAACTACCCTACAACCCAGCAATCGCACTACTAGATATTTACCCAAAGGATACAAAAATACAGATTTGAAGGGGTACATGCATCCTAATGTTTATAGCAGCATTATCAACAATAGTCAAACTATGGAAAGAGCCCAGATGTCCATTGACTGATGAATGGATAAAGAAGATGTGGGGTGTGTGTGTGTGTGTGTGTGTGCATACATGCATAATGGAATATTACTCAGCCATCAAAAAGAACGAAGTCTTGCCATTTGCAATGATGTGGATGGAGCTAGAGTGTATTATACTAAGTGAAATAAGTCAGAGAAAGACAAATACCATATGATCTCACTCATATGTGGAATTTAAGAAAGAAAACAGATGAACATATGGGAAGGGGGAAAAGAAAGAAAAGAGAGAGGGAAACAAACCATAAGTGACTCGTAATGATAGAGAACAAACTGAGGGTTGATGGAAGGAGGTGGGTGGGGAATGAGCTAGTTGGGTGATGGGTGTTAAAGAGGGCACTTGTTGTGATGGGCAGTGGGTATTGTATGTAAGTGATGAATCACTGAATTCTACTTCAGAAACCAATATTGCACTGTATGTTAACTAACAAAATTTGAATTAAAAAAATTATTGCTCCATCTGTAATTTATCTCTAGGTGGTTACACAGAGAAATTGGTAACATTTGTTTCTCCAAGGGAAAGGGGCTAGGTGTGGAGAACAGAGATTTGAGAAGGCTTTTTCATTATATACTATCTGTACTTCTGAATTTTTAAAATATATGAATGCAATATTTTTTGAAAAAAGTCATGAAAAAAATTATAAATGGTGACCTGAAATATGGTGATGGGCCCCTTGGCTGGACTTTCTGTATAGGTAAAGGAACTTTCTTGGGCAAGTGGCAGCTACCATAGGTAAGAATGGTGACCGCAGGAGCTGGCTTGGGGAGGATATACATGCTCCTTGTGGCAGGAGAGATCAGGCAAACAGAGACCAAATGCCTTGGATAAAGCTATGCTGCTGACTCTACTAGTCTCTTCCTTCCCTCTGAAGAATCGTCTAGAACTTGGGTGTGTCTGAGAGCCCAAGATATTTATCTAATGAACTTATTAGTTTTTTTCATAATACAAAAATAGTACATGTTCATTGTAGAAATTTTATAAAATATAGACAATGAAAAATACTTGTAATCCAATTATGAAGATACTATTACATTTTAATGGCAGTCCTCAATTATGTATCAGTATGTATAAAATATGTATGTATGCACACATGTGTGTGTAGGAGATTATACAATGAATACTGCTTGTAACCTGCCTTTTTCCAGTGAAGATTTCTTTCTTTAGGGGCTGGATAGGGAACAATGACAAAAAATGTTCTAAGATTTCTTCTTTTAATGTTGCTTCTGAAAGATAAAAATAATAGGATAGATAATTTTAGTCATTGAACAAATTCATTCATTCATTCATGCATGCATGTATAACCAAGTATTCTTCCATCCTGACTAGTGGTCTGTGGTCTCAGGTCTCATTTACTTTAATAAAGCTGAGCCCTCTAACATCTAGATTGGCAGGTAGCCCAGGATTTGTGACCCTGGGGCCCCTGAGGATTGATTTATTCTTTGTCCTGTATCTTCTATCATTTCCTCTCCACTGGATAATTTCTGTCAACATTCAGATATGTTGAAGCCTCTGTCATCTACCAATCATTCTCTTAAACCTGCTCTGTCTCCAACATTTTCCATATCAGTCAATGCTGTACTCTTAGTTGCTCATGTCAGAAAGCTAGGAGTCATCCTTAATGTCCCTCTTTCTTTCTCCTTATATTTATTTTATTTATTTTTTTTAAGATTTTATTTATTTATTTGACAGAGAGAGAGAACACAAGTAGGCAGAGTGGCAGGCAGAGAGAGAGGGAGAAGCAGGCTCCCCACTGAGCCGGGAGCCCGATCCGGGGCTCGATCCCAGGACCCTGGGACCATGACCTGAGCAGAAGGCAGACGCCCAACCAACTGAGCCACCCAGGTGCCCCTCTCCTTATATTTAATCCATTAGCAAGTCCTATGGACTTTAGAATGTACTACTCCAGATTCTTCTACTTTTCTCTATCTTCACTCTCATTATTTGCCTAGATAGGGGGACAGCCTCCTTAGCTGGTCTTCCTATAATGCATTCTCTACACAGTAGCCAGTAAAACCTTTGGAGACAAATCTAAAACCAATGATCTCTTTCCTCTGCAAAAAGCCATTGATGGCTTCTTCACATTTAAAAGAATATTCCCTTTCTTAAGATGGCCTATGAGGCCCCTGGCCCTGTCTGCATCCCTGACCTTGCCTCATCTACTTTCCCTTTTAGCCACTCTGGCTTTTTCCTATTTCTTGAACACTCTTGTATCTCTTACTGCAGAGGAAACTTCACCAGGGCAGAGACCATGACTCTCTTGTTTATTGCTGACTTTTTAGTGTCTATCTCAGTTCCTTGAGCATAGCAGTAGGTACTCCATACTTATTTTTGAGTGAGTAGGTGAATTTATGAGCCAAATGTGGTAAGAGAGGCTTGAACTAAGTTGGGAGTTCATGGAGGGGGTACTTACTGTGGCCAAGGAGGTCACTGAGGACTCATAGATGAGGAAATGTTAAGCTGGAAATCAAGGCTGGACATAAAGATTCTCTAGGCTTAAGAAAAGGAGTAAAGTCTGACCTGTTCAGAATGGCTAAAATTAACAACACAGGAAACAACAGATGTTGGAGAGGATGCAGAGAAAGGGGAACCCTCTCACACTGTTGGTGAGAATGCAAATTGGTACAGCCACTCTGGGAAACAGTATGCAGATTCCTCAAAAAGTTAAAAATAGAACTACCCTACAACCCAGCAATTGCACTACTAGATATTTACCTGAAGGCTACAAAAATACTGATTCAAAGAGGCACATGCACCATGATGTTTATAGCAGCATTATCAATAATAGCCAAATTATGGAAAGAGCCCAAAGATGGTGTGTGTGTGTGTGTGTGTGTGTGTGTGTGTGATGGAATATTATCATCCATCACAAAGAATACTATCTTGCCATTTGCAATGACAGGGATGGAGCGAGAGTGTATTATGCTAGGCAAAATAAGTCAGAGAAAGACAAATACCATGTCATTTTACTCATGTGTGGAATTTAAGGGAAAAAAAACCCAGATGAACATAGGGGAAGGGAGAAAAAAAAAGAGGGAGGCAAACCACAGAGACTTTTAACTGTACAGAACAAACTGAGGGTTGCTGGAGGGGGGGTGGTGGGGGATGGGCTAAATGGGTGATGGCTATTAAGGAGGGCACTTGTGGTGATAAGTACTGGGTATTATATGTAAGTGATGAATCACTAAATTCTACTCCTGAAACAAGTATTACATTATATGTTAACTAACTAGAATTTAAATAAAAACTTGAAACAAACAAAAGGAGTAATGTCTAAACAATGATGAGTTGTAATCCTTTCGAATTGGGACATAAGGTATATGTAATGGACCTGCACAAGTTAGGGCTGGAAAGGTAATTCTGGAACTGATCATGGGGGATCTTGAACACCAGGTTATAGTGTTTGGATAGTTCATCTGACAAAGGAGACCTACCCCTACCTTCCAGGAGCAAAGTGATTAGAGTCCTAGGAAGATAAATTGGTCCATGGTCTTAAGTGGTTAACAGTGGAGATGAATGAAAAAAGGAACAGATGTGAGAAATATTCTAAAGAAACTGTTGTCAGGAATTGATAACTGATAATTGGTAACTCAATATGAGATGAGGAACCAATGCAGATTTGAACTTGGGTGATTCAGAGAATGATGATACTAATAATAGAAATAGAAAATCATAAAAAGGATTTTTTTGAGGGGGAAGATAATGATTTGGTTTGTAATTTGTTGAGTTTAAGGTACTAATGGAACATGCAGTTTGTGATGGAATTTGGGACTAAAGGTATGATGAGAGATGTAATTTTCACTCATTCATTCATTTGTCCAGTGAATATTTATTGAGCATCTAGCACATGCCGGACACTGTATCAGTCATTGGAAATACAAAGATGAAAAGCATAAACCCTGACTCTGTGATTTCCTTTTTGCCATGCCCAACCTTTTTTAACTCAAGTCCAAGAGGAAGACACTCCTCTATTGATAATTTTAAATTATGAAGATCAACAATGTAACTGTTGTAATATGCATATTATTTATATATTTCATTTCTTTTATGATTACAGGCTTATATTAGAAGGGGTTTCATCATGCAAACATAATTGCTTATAATTTATAACCTAGGATTCAAGGAAATCCTGATGTGATTATCTTAAGGAACAGTTTCAAGATGTGTATGTGTCTTTGACTTTGACCAATGATTAGGTCATTTCCTCTGCATATCTAACACAGTGAACTGGCACAGGAAAAAGAGCCCAAAATACCAATATGCTGGAATTTGGAAGACTTTTGTTTCTCAAAGGGGTAAATTCTGTGGATAGTTTTAGTAAGGGTGTCATTTTGAAGCCAAATTCAAAGGGAAAACAATAGTGACTATATTCAGTCTTGGAAGAAGCAGGGATCACTACTTAATGAGATTGTTGTTACTGTTTTCCTGATGGGAGATGATGGGGTGTTAAAAGCAAGGTGAGGAAAATTGTGGGTAGAAATCAGGAGGCAGACATGCAGGTCAAGTAGGGAAAGAAGTCTTGAGAAAAGGGGGTACAAGTTATTTAGAAACATGCACTTTAACTTCTTTATTCTATTTTATTTGCCCAACCGCATGCAATTTTGAAAAAGAATTATCTTTTCCACTTTACAGAAGGAAACTGAAGCTCAGAAAAGTTAAGTGAATAAGGTTACATGACTAAAAGTCAGCAAAGCTGGGGCTTGACCCAGTGGCTTTGATTCTAAGTCTACAATTCTCTGCACTGTACTGAGCTGTTGGGAGAGGCTATATGCTCTGATGCTCTGTCCCACTGCTCTATTTGCTCAGGTTTGTGGTTGAGCTTAAATGTCCTTCCCTCCCTCTCTGAGGTTCAAACCTTACTTATCCTCACATGCCACCTTCTTTATGAAGCTTTCTCAGATCCTGTCAGCTAGGATTCAACAGCTCTTTGTCTTTACCTCTCCTATAGAGTCTCTTTTTCTCTATGGATTGCCTCACATTCTTGCCTACCATTATAATGTTTATTTGTATGCATGTTTTAGTAGACAATAAACCCCTTCACGGTAAGCCCTGTATCTGAATCATCTTTATTTCCTCACAGTACTTAGCACAATGCCTCAAAGGCATTTAATAAATATTTATTGAATGAGCGGATGAATGAGCGTATAAGTCTTCAGGTCTCCTGAAGCAGGTGAATCAGCTGGATAACTGCCAGGAGTTCCTTTGCCTCTCCAGTTGGGGGTGGGACTGATGTCTCCTGGGTGTTGTGAGGGGGATAGCCAGGTGAAAAAAAGAGGGCAAGGTTTGTTTTACTTTATGCAGGTAAAAATTGGAAGATGTAGAAGTAGTGAATGGATAAGCTTAGAACTGAAATGCAATCTGTATGATAGTCTGAAGATTTTAGGAAGAAACTTCCAATCCCTTAGCTCATGTAAGCTGGAATAATTGGCATCCGGGCTGTGTAGTTGTGTTACTAGGCACAAAGAGAAGAAAAATATATTAAGTATGTTATAAGGAGATCAAAAAAGACCAAGAATAAATTGGGATCGTAGCCTTTTCCAGTCATTTTCACTTTGGGCTGATGTCTGCATTATCCATTTTGGAGTCACATGATTCTGTCTGCTGCGAGACGATCTGGTATGGTTGGGGCAAAGGCAATTAATTCAGCAGCTCCATGGCTCACTTCTAATAGACTCTACTGAAGAAGTTCAGCATATCAGTGAGAGAGAACTGAAGATTAAGGATGAGGAAGCCAAGGGAACTACTGCCACATCCCTGGATGAAATCACCCCTGTGCTGAAAAGGTATCAGTCACTCTCTCAGCTGTCAAAGGGAGAAGCCCAGAAGAGCAACTCAACTTTAGCCTCTGCCATAACTTCTTCGAAGAAGAATTAAAGACTACTCAACTTTAAAGCATGGGACCAAGAAATGTGGGTTTAGAGTATGAGAGCATGGTAACCATGCTTTTAAGGAATCCATAAATGTACTGTGAGATATTGTTCTGGTATTCTCTTTCACCGACAG
The DNA here is from genome assembly GCF_054177405.1 of Leptonychotes weddellii. Classification (NCBI taxonomy): domain Eukaryota; kingdom Metazoa; phylum Chordata; class Mammalia; order Carnivora; family Phocidae; genus Leptonychotes; species Leptonychotes weddellii. Next base: position 111,684,884 of record NC_138372.1, on the reverse strand, counting down.
TTTCCTGAAGAACTAGTAATTAGTTGTAATGCAAAAAGTAGAAATCAGGAAACTCACACCAATGTACATTCATATTACTTTGACCAGGTAAATTAAAATCAACAGGGCTTCAGAATTTAAAAGGCTGTCCGTAGGAAAGCAGTTGTTATTTTTTGCAGTAAAACATTCTTGAAAATGGCATTGTAGACAGATTGTTGTAAATCAGATTAATGTTTCCCGACAGGAACAATATTGTACTTGGAGGTTTTAAAATGATATCATAATGGTAATGGTAAAACTAAATTTGTATCCTCCATAATAACTGAATATAGAAAAATTGTGGTCCAGATTAGAGCACGCAGAATGATCAAATGAGGTTCTATATTTTAAAATACTTTATAAGATTTAAAATATTATATAAATTCTATTATTAAACATGGAAATAAGGGTATATTAGTTCAAGAGGGTTGTTCTGTAAAGCCTACACAAAATAGAGGTTTATTATGTTAAACATTTGAACTACAGTTAATATGCTACTTAGAATAAACAATATTAAATATCTAATTAGTGGGCACCTGGGTGGGTCAGTCAGTTAAGCGGCTGCCTTCGGCTCAGGTCATGATCTCAGGGTCCTGGGTTCGAGCCCTGTATCAGGCTCCCTGCTCAGTGGGGAGTCTGCTTCTCCCTGCCCCTACCCCTGCTCATGCTTACTTGCTCGCTCACTCTCTCAAAAATAAATAAAAAATCTTAAAAAAAAAAATCTAATTAATGACAGTTTTTCTTGAAATTCAAAGCTTGCTTTGCTATTTTTTCTCTTCTTTAGAAAAGGGGGGTAATTTGAATGATTTAGATCATTTCCAAGAATTGGATTATTTCCTTTTTTCTTAATTTCTAATGGTAAAGTTAATAAAATAATTTGGCTAGGGGTGTAGTTCAAATAGTGTATGCTCAGTTTATATGGCTACTTCTAATGATGCTTCCCCATTTTCTTTTTTTTTTTAAAGATTTTATTTATTTTTTGACAGAGAGAGAGAGGGAACACAAGCAGTGGAGTGGGAGAAGGGAGGGGGAGAAGCAGGCTTCCAGCGGAGCAGGGAGCCTGACGCGGGCCTTGATCCCAGGACCCTGAGATCCTGACCTGAGCCAAAGGCAGATACTTAACGACTGACCCACCCAGGTGCCCCACTTTCCCCCATTTTCTGAAGTAAAAGGACTTTCACTTCTTACTACCTGCAGTCTTTTCAAATGTACAGGTGTTATCCAGGCTAGTATATGGGGAGGACATTCATTCATTCATTCAGCAAGTATTTTATTGAATATCTACTATATGCCACTGTAGGTAATGGGATGTAAGAGTGAACAAGATGGACAAGGTGCCAGCCTTAATAGAGCTTATGTGTCAAAAAGGAAGAAATAAGGTGATGAGATAGAGAGTGCCTGGGTTAGGGAGAGATGTGTGTGTTGGGAGCCATGTAGATTGGGTGACCAGAGAATGATTTTCTGAGGAGGTGATATTTGCTCTGTGATTTGAATGACAAAGAAAGGTCAGTCATATGACAGTGATCTGGGAGTAAGGGGCCTCCAGAAAAGGGAACACCAGCAAGTGCAAAGGCACTAGGACAAGGATGAGCCTTGCCAGATAAAATACAGGATGCCTGGTTAAATTTGAATTTCAGGGGCACCTGGGTGGCTCAGTCGTTAAGCGTCTGCCTTCAGCTCGGGTTGTGATCCCGGGGTGCTGGGATCGAGCCCCGCTTCGGGCTCCCTGCTCAGCGGGAAGCCTGCTTCTCCCTCTCCCACTCCCCCTGCTTGTGTTCCCTCTCTCGCTGTGTCTCTCTCTGTCAAATAAATTAAAAAAAATTTTTTTTTGAAATTCAGATAAACAATGAATATATATTGTTTTAGTATAAGTGTATCCCAAATATTGTATGGGTCATACTTATACCAAAAAATAATTCATTTTTATCTGAAATTCAAATTTTACCAGGCACCCTGTATTTTTATTTGCTAAATCTGACAACTGTAACCTGGGGTGTTCAAGCAACAGAAAGAAGTCCAGTTTTGCTGGAAAACAGTAAGTGAGGAGAGGGTGGCGGGTGATTAGTTTGGAGATACTGGTAGGCACTGGATTGTTGAGCTTCATCAGCTAAAGAGTTTGGATTTATCCTAAGTGGAATGAGAAGCCACTGGAGTATCTTAAGCAGGGGAGTAGCACAGTCTGTTAAATACATGGATAGATAAGAAAAGGATGGTCGCATATTAATTACATCTTGTGTTCTCTTCTTGGTATGGGTGGGGGGGTGGAATACCTTACAAGTGGAAATTTCTTTTATGGAAGGGAAATATTTGCCCTGCTATTTAGTCAGATAGGAGGGCAGAGAGCTCCTGTGTCTACTGCTTCTCAGTTACCCTCAGCTCAAAATAATCCTTAGGCCAAAGTGGCATATTATGAGGTGGCATATTCTGATCCCCTTCAATACATTTTATAATCAATAAATCCCTATGCATCTTATAGATGTTCTCTTGGCAAGAGCTTTTGAGGTTTTAGATCCTGGCCCTTTTAAGTTAAGGCAGTCTGCTGCTTGAGGATGTCTAGTCCCTCTATGCCCTCCCCATCCATACCAGTTCTCCTAAAGAGTTGGTATTAAAAGCAAAAGAATAAAGTTATCAGAAAGGGATTTCAGTAGTCTGGGGAACCTAATTATATAAATTTGGTCTGTCTTTTTGGAAAGTTACTGAGTTATCTCAAATGACATAAAATGACTTTCTAAATCAAAGTCACATTCACTGCCCATTATCACTCTCTCCCCTCTCCAATGCTTCCTTATTTGATTAGATTCCATCATCTGCACTGAGTTGGGACACTGTTCCTGTAATCTTAGCTCCTATGGAACACTTGCACTTGATTCATAGTACAGGAAAAGCCATGGTTCTCCGACACTCTTGCATCAACTAATCAGCAAAGGACCTGAGAAAGGAAACACAGTTCATTGGTTCATTCACTCGCACCCCATAGACCTGTAGGGCAGGTGGGGAAAGCTCCAACTAAAGCCTGGGGATTTAGGAATGCTTCCCTGTCAGTCATGAACTGGAGCAGAATTGTGATGGGGAGAGAGACTAACCAGTGCGCCTGGGCTGAGGCTTTCTCCTTAACAAGGGAGAGGCTCCCTGGCCTCCCATGGTTCAGGAAGGAGGCAGAGCCCAGCAGCACTACATCTCCACTTCCTTTCTGTCCTTAAAACTTGGTTCAGTGTTTCTTTGTGACATCCATCACTTCTCCTACCAGCTGTGAGGGCAGGAGGAAAAGCAATTAAGGGCGTTATTAATCACCAAGTTCCCACAGAGAAGGGTCAAACTGCAGCAGGATTTGACAAAGCAACAACAATTCTATCACCAACAGTTATAAAAGTAGATAACTCGGGACGCCTGGGTGGCTCAGTCGGTTAAGCGTCTGCCTTCAGCTCAGGTCATGATCCCAGGGTCCTGGGATCGAGTCCCGCATTGGGCTCCCTGCTCCGTGGGGAGCCTGCTTCTCCCTCTGCCTCTGCCTCTCTCTCTCTATCTCTCATGAATAAATAAATAAAATCTTAAAAAAAAAAAAGTAGATAACTCAACATTTTAAAGCTATATTTGGGCCTATTCTTTCTTAGCCCTAAAAAATGTTATTGAAAGTGAACATCCCAGAGTTGATTAGAAACTTGCCTTCCTTTGAGTTTTGGAATTGTTTTGAGTTGGTTTTTTTTTTAGATTTTATTTTTTTATTTGACCGGGGTGGGGGGCGGGGAGAAGAGCACAAGCAGGGGGAGCAGCGGAGGGAGAGGGAGAAGCAGGCTTTCTGCTGAGCAGGGAGCTCAACACAGGGCTTGATCCCAGGACCCCAGGACCCAGAACTGTTTGAGTTCTAACAATATTTGAGTTTGGCAAGCTTTGTGTTTCCTTTGGGAGGCTGTGGCAAAAGTAAATTGGAAAAGATATCTGTGCTTTTGCAGACGAGAAAAGGTTTCTGCCTTTTATTGTATCATGTGTACTAGAATTTCTTTTTCACTGAAATCCATGGAAAATGAGAAAAACATTTTGAGAAATGAGAGAAATATTTTATAGAAGTCATTTTGTAAATGCTTTTAAAATATGTGTTGAAATCCTGTTCATTTTATAGGATTAGTACTATTCAAAATTTTTGAAGCAGACAGTGTTTCTTTTGGTGACAACCCTTCATCCAAAAGCAGCATTCACAGAGGGGCCTGCTGATTACTGCCTCGGCATAATCAGACTGCTCTTCATGCCGCATTTTGTGTGATTCTTTCATATTAACTTTCTCACTTAGTCAAGAAATATTTATTGAGCATCTATTGTGGGTCAGGGATACAGTAGAGAATAAAGCAGACACATTCTCCTTCCTTGTAAAGTATATAATCCAGCAAAGAAGACAAATGCTAATTAGATAACATAAACTATAGATATCACATTATTTTATCTTTAAAATCACAACTGTGTATATCTGAAAAATAATCTCACATTTTCTTAACACGTGCCAATTACATTATTTGTGATACAGGCAACAGGTGCAAAAGACCAATCACTTTCCAGTTGTATTACTGACTCTGATATGCTTGCCTCACCTGGGGTAGAGCCTTAGCAGCAAGTTTTGCTATGTGAGAACACTTTGGTTAAGGTTTTTATTTATTTATTTATTTATTTTTTTATTTTAAAAGATTTTATTTATTTATTTGAGACAGAGAATGAGATAGAGCATGAGAGGGTCAGAGGGAGAAGCAGACTCCCTGCCGAGCAGGGAGCCCGATGTGGGACTCGATCCCGGGACTCCAGGATCATGACCTGAGCCGAAGGCAGTCGCTTAACCAACTGAGCCACCCAGGCGCCCCTGGTTAAGGTTTTTTAAGAGTGTTTATTGTTTCAGTTGAGATGGTGGAATGGGGAGTGGGGAAGAAGGAAGAAAACTAAGTATAAAGAACTTTAATTTTATAGCCTCAGCCCAAATTCCCTGAAAGCAGATGGGTTAAAGGAAACTCAGGAAGGTAAGAAGGGAAATCCCAGGCAGAGCCAAACAAAATGTTCATTGGACCAGCAACTACAACCCCAGGTGGGGAGGAGGAGGCTCAAATTTCCTCATTCCTAGGACTTTTTCTTTCATTTATACCCTAAATGACTCAGGGGATTTCACAGGGGACAGTGAGAAGTCATTAGTGTTTAGATAGCTCCTTGAGATTTATCTAGGGAAAGTACAAGGTAGAATATAATGGCTTAGGGTTGAGATCAACCAACAATGTAGCTGGGGTCACTGGGGCAACCATTGAAAAGCAACATAACCATTTACCCAGTAAGAATAAAGTGTTAGCAGAATGCCTAGGGAGAAACTGAAAAGACAAAGGGATAAATGGATATTGTCAAGTCCTAGGTCTAGTCTGGATTAATACTTCCTTTCTATAGTGTCTCAAACCACCTCCTTCTTTGTACAATGCCCTGGCTATATAGGGTGTTAAAAAGAAAACCACAGGCTCAAAATGGAGTCACCAAACCGGGACTTAATACCTAACCTAATTGCAGTTTCAGTCTCCCCCAGAAATATATTCTTAACCAATTGCTCAGGAATTTTCTGGTCAGCTGCAATGAGGTAATCTGTCACAGGGGCTCTCTCCATCCCCCAAAGGAAGATGAGGTCATCTACCTAATAAGACCCCCTGTGGTTCCCCCTAAGGGAAAGTGACCTTGCCTGAAACAATCCTTTCTTTTCTTTTACTAATAACTTCCTTGCACCATCCTCCTTCCCATAAAAACTTTCCATTTTTGTACAACTCCTCAGAGCATCTCTCCACTTGCTAGATAGGATGTTGTTGGATTCATGAATCATTGAGTAAAGCCAATTAGATCTTCAGATTTACTCAGTTGAATTTTTGTTCTTTAACAAGGGACAAGGGAAACAACTCATCCGAAAGTACTTCTCATGTTCCTCCTAAAGTAATATTAATTTTGCTCAAAATTTTAAACGGTGCATAACACTCAACAGAAGTGATTAGTAAGATCAGTTAAGCCTGCCCCAATTAAAAAGTCACCAAGAATTTAAATTTAAAAAAAAAATTGAAAAGTAAAAAAAAAAGTTTACCCAGAAACCTTTGACTCTTTGAAAAGATTGGCTCCTTTAAATCATTAATAACCAATCAATACTTGCCTATTTCTTGGTGAGGGGGAGGGTCAGTACTTTTGATTTTATTGGTTTGCATTTCATCTTATGACTTGATTCAAAGACATATTATGATGTAGTGATTAAGGGTGTGGAACTCAGAGCAGACTGACTGGCCTCCCTATTTCTCAGCTGTGTGATCTTGGGAAAATTATTTAACCTCTCTGTTCCTCAATTCCCTTATCTGTAAGATGGGGGTAGTTATAGTACTATGGTATAGGTTTATTTTGAAGACTGTATGTATGTGGTTTAGAATAGCACTTGGCACATGGCCAATCCCCAAAAGGGTTAAATATTATTATTATTATCAAATATTATTATTTGAATTGTTTAGGGTAACTTTCCTGAGAACAGACATGTTCCAACTTTAATTTGGCTGGTAGCTGTGACTTCTGGCAATTGCACTGATGGGAGAGGCATGCATACATGGATGAATCTCTCCTTAAGGACCATTTGGTTTGTAAAAAAGTAAATGTAACCCTTGGGTCCCTTGAAGGACCCACATAGGTTACATCATAATAAAAACACTTATTATGTGTCAGGTACTTTATATGCATCATTTCATTAAATCTTCATAGAGAACTCCAAGAGTAAGCACTATAATTATTCCCCACTTTGCAGCTGAGAGAACTGAGGCATAGAGAGGTTAATGAAAAAAGCGCACAAGATCAAACAGGGGTAAGTGGTAGAAAGTGAGTTTTCAAGCCCACTTGTCTGACTCCAGGAACTGCTCTTAACAATGATACTGTGCTGCTTTGACCTCTTCTAAGCAAGCCCTTGCCCGAGAAATATGAGAGAATACCTTCTCTGGGCCTTCCAGGAAGCCAATAGCAAGGCCTCCACTTACAAACAAAATGCACACAATGTCCCCAAAAGAAGTTGTGCCATTTGATGGAAGAGAATCATGCATGAGAAGATGCAGGGACTAGAGATGATTCCTAAGGTAACTTTTAAAATTAAGTCCTGAGATGGTATGGAACAGATTTCAATAATATAATCCCAGTTCTTCAAGTAGTCATCAGGATCACTTGCTCCTGGGCCTGGGGGTGACCTACCACAGGACTCTCCAGGTCTCCTGCTGCTTGGGATCCCCCATTTGAGCTTCTCTGGAGGTGTTTATTCACTCTGTGCTCAGCTGGTCCCTTCCAGCTATTGCCATACAATCCTCAAGCTAGTGTTTTATTAAAGAGTTTAGGAATTCTCTTTGGGCAAGGCACTGACTAGTAATTGTTTTTGGTGCTACTGTGATACATTTTCACAAACTCAGTAGCTTAAACAACATTAATTTATTATCTGTAGTTATGGAGGTTAGACGTTCCAACATGGGCCTCCCCTGGGCTAAAATCAGGGTAGAACTATGTTCAGTTCTGAAGGCCCTGGGGGCAAATCTGTTTCCTTACCTTTGTCAGTGTCCTTGACCTGTGGCCCCTTCCTCTGTTTTCAAAGCAGCAATGGCTTGTGGAGCCTTCCTCATATAGCCTCTCTCTGCACCTGTTGTCCCATCTATCTCTGACCATAGCGGGAAAGATTCTCTGCTTTGAGGATTCATGTGATTAGATTGGGCCTGCCTGGATAATCCAGGCCAATTTCCTGAGTTTAAGGTCCTTAACTTTAATCACATCTGCAAAGTCCCTTTGCCTTGTAAGGTACCATATTCACAGGTTCTAGGGATTAGGACATGGACATCTTTGGGAGGTCATTATTCTGCCTACCACAGGAATGAAACTGAAACTGAGGTGTTTAGTGTCATCAGTTTAGGGTGCAAAAAATGTCACCCCATAGTGGTTTCCCAGTTGCTACCCCTGTGCCCCCACCTGCCTTTTTAGCCAGAGGTTCTGGGTGAGGTGAGGCTGGGAAGGGGCCCTTCAGTGATCAGTCCATGAACACTAGGAATTTAATCCAGGAGGTCAGCATCAGTTAATATTGCCTTGCTGGGAGAAGAGTGGTCATTACTATAAGAGCACTTGTTCTAGCCTGCTACTGTTGCTCCCACTCACTGGTGTCACTGCTCCAACCTGGGCATACAGTCCACTTACTCAAGGGCTGTGTCACAGAAGGTGTGGTCGTATTGAAGTTGCCAAATACAAAGCTTGTTGCCATTGCCATTGCTGCGCTTACCAGAACCGACTAGAGCAGGATGGGGAAGGAATTCTTCCCTCACCCACGGGTACCCCATGCCCAAGCAGCCCCAGGTTCTCAATAACTTCCTTTCATGAAATGGTCTTTTCCATCTGTACATGGATCAGTAGGCATTTGTGTGGGTTTAGCTGTCTCCAAGTCCTGGTAAGATCCCTTTGCCTGACCCCTGACCTTAGGGTGACCCTGAGGAGTATTGGGAATCTCTGCCTCCCAACACAGTCAGGTGACAATTATGGTAACTTTGAAGCAGGAAGCAAAGGAGTTGGGGTTCTCATTTCCTTCCTATTGGCCCCTACCTACAGCCTCTGAGTTTCTTACACAAATTCAACCACTCCATCTTGGACATCTTTAAGCTTAGTCTCTCAGTGGGGTGAAGGTGGGGTTGAGGGAGTTGGACCTTGATGCCAGCACAGTGTCTGTTAGTAATTGAAGGGCATTTTGGTGACTTGTCCAGGAAAAGTGAAGGCTTCAAGGCAACTCCATGTGGCTACCATCAGAAAGCAAAGAACAATTAGCAATTTCCAAATGGCAATTTTTTAAAATAAGAAATATTTAAAATTCCTAAGGAGGGCACATGTTGTGATGAGCGCTGGGTGTTATACACGACTAATGAATCGTTGAACACTACATCAAAAACTAATGATGTACTGTATTTGGCTAACTGAACATAAAAAAAATTAATTAAAAAATATTTAAAATTCCATTTCACTGGGCATCACACTAGCACAGTAGTCTTCAAACATTTTTGCTTCAGGACCCCATTACACTCTTAAAAATGTGTTGATGTAAGACTAATGATGTATTGTATGGTGACTAACATAACATAATAAAATTTAAAAAAAAATAAAAAGTGTGTTGGATCCACATTAGAAATTAAAACAATTATACATTAATTCATTAAAAAAACATTAGATATTAATATAATTAACACCTTTTAATTAAAACTAACTATATTTCCTATGACAAAAAAATTTGAGAGAAGAGTCACCTTGTTTTACATTTTTGCTAATTTCTTATGTTTGGCTTGATAGAAAACAGTTGAATTTTTCATATCTGCTACTGCCTTCAGTCTGTTGTGAGATCTCAGTTTGGGTCAGCTATCCTGGGGTAATTTCAAATCATATGTGCAAGAGTGCTTTGGAGATGGTAAAGCACCATAAAAATGCTTGTTTGCTATTTCTATACAGGGCTGCTAAAACAGGAAGTAACAGGAAATTACTCCTTTGAGGCTCATCACACCTCTCTTTGATTAAACACAGGAGAATTCAGCCCACCCAGAAATGAGGTGTTTGTTTCTTCTTACAGAATTTCAGAAATAATATTCTCACAGAAACTTACATGAAAAAAGTCCATCGATTTACCAGATACCAAAGCAAATCTGACTCCATGCTAGACAAACTGTAGTTCCAAGAATCCAAGAGATCCAGTTGGGAAGACTGAGTGACTCTATATTACATTAAAAGAGAGGTTTTTTTAAAAATTTTATTGTATTATGTTATGTTAATCACCATACATTACATCATTAGTTTTTGATGTAGGGTTCCATGATTCATTGTTTGCGTATAACACCCAGTGCTCCTCCCCCCCTCAATCTATATACCTTTGAGAGGTAGGTATTCTAAAGCTCAGAGAGATTAATGGAAAAATGACTTACCAAAATGTCACATAGTTCTGATAAATGGTAAAACTGGGAATCTAGCCCAGGTTTTCTGATTGCAAATTCAGTAGTTGCATTGCATTACAATACCCCTGGGTGGTTTATCTCCTGCTCATGCGACTCTAAAAAAGAGGGAGGTAGGAAAGGCCTGTCTAATTTGGAGGGAAGAATATAGGAAAAACTTTAACCATGGCTGCAGCACACACACCTGAGGGAACTATTGCCTTCAGGGATTATAGTGTCTTGGGAGATGGAATGGGAAAATGTAGGATACTAGATCATTGGCAGCAGGTAGGATAAGGATCTTTGAGTCAGATTTTCTCCTTCACAGTTATATCCAACTCTGTCTATGATTATAATGTGCTGACAAAGAAAGAAGCCAAAGATAGAAAATTAGCTCAACATGGAGTACTATTATGTGAATGCCCCCAAATAGAGTTGAAGATGCTGTTCTTTTGTTGCAAGTGGCACCCAAAGATCTTGAGTGATTTATCCATCCAGCTACCAGCTAGGCCTACAATAGTGAACGACAAGAAATGATTGCTTGTTTAGTTTTTTCTCTTCAGAGGGCTCTCCATTGTCTTCCTAAACAACCCTCAGAAACATTTTGCTTTTCCAATATGGCATAATCAGATGGATACTTCCCATTGTCTTAATTGACTTGTTTACAGCACAAAATCATTTGAAAAGACTTCCTTTAGTTTCCCTTGGGTTCTCTGATACCTACGTGTCTCAGCTCCTTATTACTTCTGAATGATCCATGTCAGTCTGTTTTGTAGGCTTCTCTGGTTGGCTAGCACTTAAATGATAATGTCACATGAAACCCTGTTCTCTTTTCCTTGTTGCACTTTTCCTAATCAGTGCATTTAGTCTTTTGAGTTCTCTATCCAGTTATTTACTGATAATTTAAAAAGCTTTATCTCATGTCCAGATTTCTGTCTAGCTTCAGATCCATCTATCCATTTGCCGTTTGGAGGTCCTACATACTCTTGAAACCAAACACGTCCAAAATGGAACTCATTTTTACTGCTGTCTCTCAACTTACTTCTCCTTTGGTGTTCTCCACCCAGCAAATGGCACCACCATTTATCTAATTGTATAAATCAGTGGCTTAGGAGTTACACAGGACACCTCTCTTTCACCCTGTAAGGGAAAACTCTATTTTTCTCCTCTGTTCTCAATACTTCTGACACTAGATGTGTGAGAGTTTTTTTCACACCACACAGTTCTCCAATTCTCAGTGATGCTGACAGGGTATCCTACAAATTTAACTCAGTTCTGACACTCTCTGTCTGAAGATAGATTAAGGACTCAGTTTCACAAGCCTTTCCATATTAGATGCCAATCTCAAGTCTAGGCTGTTACCTGTACTTCTGACTGATTGGCTATAAATCAGGGTTCCTATGGGTGCCACTCTCCCAGTACCTCCGTATGTCCACTAACCCAGAAACTCATCAAATCTTGTTGTTCAAGAGTGTTCATAGAGCTTAATCTATAGTTCCTCCTTCCCCCTTCCCAGACATTAGTGGGTGGGGCTGAAAGTTTCATCCCTCTAATCAATTGGTCTTTCCGGTGACCAGTCCCATCCTGAAACTGTCTAAAGGCCCCAGCCTATCTCACTTATAAGCATAAATCAGGTGTGCTCAAAAGGTGCTCCTTATGAATAACAAAAGACACTCCTGTCGCTAAGGAAATTCCAAGGGTTCTAAGAGTTCTGCCAGAAACTGGGCACAAATATATTTTTTATTATACCACACACCCCATAGAGACAGTCGATCACTGAGCTTAATTCTGGCATAATATTAAGCGGGGTTTATTGCAGTGACTCCCAGAATGGAGAGAGATAACTCTCTGACTTTGGTTTTCCTTCCACCAATCCATGCTCTACAGCCTTGTCTTTCTGAATGTAGACCTGATGATGCTATTCTACCTCCTAAAACTCAGTGGGTCCTCATTGTTCTTAGGGCATAATGTTATTTTCCCACTTCATTTCTTGCCACTCCATTGCCTTGCATTCTACACATCAAATCCTACTGAATTTCTTTTAACTCCTGGAATGAACCGTGCCCTTTGTCTTGCTTCCTGATTTTACAGATGCAGTTTACTCTCTTGGAACAGTTTCCCCCCTTTCTCTATCCCTATGCCTATCTAACTTAATCCTCAGGTTTAAGTCAAAATATCAGTCCTCAGGAAGTCTTTTCAGTGTCCCGAGGGAAGGCTGACTACTACCTCTATGTGCTGGCACAGCAACAGAACTTAACTTCGGCTCTTACTGCAGTGTGTTACAGTTGCCTATTTACTTGTCTGTGTCCCTATCTGGCATTAGTTCAGCTAAGGCAGGAACCGTGTTTGCTTTGTTCAAGGCTGTATCTCCAGCATCTAACATTATTTTTGAGATACATTATAAGTGACCTTGGACAAATTATTTAACCTCCTTTTGTCTTTCAATTTACCAGACCGAAGATGGGAATAGAGATAGTACCTATTTTACAGGGTTGCTCTGAGCGATGTCCATATATTTAGAACTTAGAGTGGAATACTCAGGGGTTGTCTCAGTATTCATGTTTGAACAAATTCTGTCATGTAACATTGGCTCACAAAGCCAGTGTAGAGACAGTAGAGCCCAATGAATACAACATGGATTCTGAAGCCAGGTTGCCTGGTTCAAATATGAGTTCTTACACTTACTAGCTATGTGACCTTGGATAAGTTATGCTTTCAGTGCCTTCTGATTTACCCATCTATAAAATGAGAATAGCAGTTGTATTTATCTCATAGCGTGGTTGTGTCCCTGACATGTAGTAAGGACATTGTAAATATTTTT